>NW_027464594.1:4135000-4452500 GCF_043290135.1 Rhipicephalus microplus
GCAGAAGTTGCCCTTACACCGCTGCCAACCTCTTGTTTGGTGGATTCTCTTCCTGAACCTTACAAACTTGTCGTTGTTGCAGACACGGAAATAGCACCGAGAACATCCACCCTTGTAGCCCTGACCTGAACGGCCGCTCCTGCTGGAACTGTTTTGTTCACCCCGTCTGACGTATTTACCCGCCGCCGTAGCCTACACCTGCCCTTTGCCGTACTCACCATGGAATGCGCTGCTGCCGCCATGTTCGTCGCGAACTCGCTATCGTCGCCAGTTACCTTACTTCGCGGAGAATGTTTGGGTAACATACAAGACGTTGACCTCTTGCGCCCTCTAGAGTTTTCCGAACCCGAACCTCACCTCCAGCTCAATGCTATGACGCCACCTGTGGCCACACTGCCCGCGCCAGACTCATTCTAGCCCTCTGTTTGTTGCCGCTGAGCTATCGCCGACACATCTCATCAATCCCTGATGCAACATTGTTTTTAAGTTTTCTAATTAATCTTTCTACTTCAACCGGATCTGTGGGTGCGAGAAAAATAGAATACGGCAAAGGAGATTTATCAGGAGTTGGAGCATTATCTCGCTTTTCATCCGTTAAAATAAAGGAACCCGCATTTATGAAATGTTCATTCATGACATTGGCCAACCTTTCACCACTTAAAATCTGACCATTAATTGTTATGTCCTGTGTCCTATTACAACCCTTTTTTCTGTTCGTAAGCCCATTTATGACCTCCCATAGCTTCCTCTGGTCATTGTAAATGCTTTCAAATAATTTTTCATAGTAGTTCTGTTTAGCCTTCCGTATTTCTGAATTTAAAACGTTTCTGTATTTCTTGTACTCAGCTAAGACGTCTGTGTTCCGCGAACGGATGAAATCATGATACAATTTATTCTTTATTTTTATGCGCCGGTAAAGATCACGATTTATCCAAGGCTTCCTGCATTTCTTATTTCTGCCACGTGAGCGCTCCTGAAGTGGAAATGCCGCATCATAGCTAGTACTCAATAACGTCATGAATGTGTTATAAGCATCATCAGGATTTTCTTGTCTATAAACAGTGGTCCAATCTATGTTCTGAACTAGCTTAAAAAAATGTTCCCGAGTTTTGTTGTTTTTCATTCGGTGGAAAGATGTTTCTGTTTTCTGACCAATTTGAGAAGTAACTCGTGCCAGAAAGAAGATGGGCATATGATCACTTATGTCATACGCAAATACCCCGGATTTTATATTGTGTGAACTTAAATTTGAGGCGCATATATCAAGGAGCGTAGCACTTGTTGATGTAATCCTAGTAGGTGAACGTATAAAATTTGTACTTCCATATGTAAGTAAGAGCGTTTCAAAATCTTTGGCATAAGGATCATTGGAACAGAGGTCAATGTTTATGTCACCCATAACTATGCAAGGAGTATTCCCGCGAACTGTGGATAACACAACATTAAGAAACTCAATAAATTTCTTTTTGTGGCCATGTGGTGGCCTATATACACCAATTACTATGAATGGGCCAACACACATTGTAATGCATTCAACATCATCGTTCATAACAGTATACTTATCAAGCAGTTCACTCGAAAGCGTATCCTTAAAATAAATAGCAAGACCTCCACCTTTTTGCTGGTTACGACAGAGAAGTTCATGACTATAGCCTGGAAAGAACGGCGCATCTTCTTTATAAGTAATCCATGTCTCGGAAAAAACTAGCACATCAAATCCGATAGCTATAGACCATATAAAATTAGCAATGTCGTCGACCTTTTTTTTTATGCTTCTACAATTTATATGCAATGCTTTAAACAAGCCTTTTCCGGATTGAAATGCCCTATTAAAGTCTTCAACACTGTAATACTTTTGGTTATTTACAAGATCAGTCATAGTGGAATGTTTTTCAATTTGTTATGACATATGTCACATCTAATTTCTAATTTTAGCCAGGCTTGTCTCATCCGCAATGTGTATCGCTCGCGATCCTTCATCTTTGCGTGCAAGGATTTTGCCACCGGATGTCCAGACAAATTTCCATGCGGCTTCTTTCTTTTTTTGTATTGCCGCTGCAAGCAATGCCTTGCCCTTCTGCGTCAAATGCTCATTTACAAAAATGGGCGTTTTTTTGTCGTCCCCAAGCATAGAACTATCGAGCCTCTTCTTTCTACATTTCGCTAGTATGTCGTCACGTTTTGTTCTTTTTACAAAACGAACGATTATTTTCTTCACACCAGGCTTAGGAGTGGGAATAGTTGGTTGTTTTTTTAGAACAATGCACTTAATCCCATTGAGGTTAAAAATAAGTATGTACTATGCACTCTTCCATTCTAAAGTAAGTTATGGGATGTTAGTCTGGGGAACGACATCACAAGGGAATTACCATAAGTTAATAACTATACAAAAGAAAATATTGCGCTGCTTTGAAAATTACAGGGGGAATCTACAAGACTTGCGCACTGCTCCACTATTCATTAAACATTCGATACTCAGAATTGATCAATTATATCATTTTAAATTACTTCAGTTAATACAAAAGACTAAGCTATATGAAGAAAGTTGCACCGAAAGACCACACTACAGTATGCGAGAACAAAAGAGGCGAGCTCCTAGAACAAGAACCAAGTATGGAAAACAAAGTATTGCTTACCAGGTGCCTCAGGTTTTAAATACCCTTGCAGATCAATTGAACTTTAGGGCTAGTAGTGCGACTTTCAAGAAACAAATAAAGAACTTATTCATAACCACCGGTCTACACTATCGAAACTACGTATTGGAGTCTCATGCCTCTACAAATGCTTAAATTGTTCATAAACTTATAAGTCAATTATACGAGTGTATACCGCGGAATTCATTGTATCCACATGCCTCTTATGTCTGTTTTTGAGTTGTTTCATTGATATTGTTTAGTTGTGAATTATAACGAGAGTGACCTATAATTTTTTAAATGTGTTATGTAAACTTCTTATGCTATTTATGTTTGAATTTTGTGTTTACAATTTCAGGTTGCTTGAAACTAATGTATTGAATATATATATTGTTTAAGCTTGCACTGTCACGGACTGCGGAGGGACAAGGGCCTTTGTCAGGCTGTTCGCCTTTAGCCCTTTGCCCCTGCAGTGAGCTCTGTATCTGGCTTACTGTAAATAAAAATACTACTACTACTACTACTACTACTACTACAAAGAAGGGAACTCTTGTCCCTTCTTCGAGAGTTCCGTTCTGCCTTCGATTGCGCTCAACCATCTTTGGGTCGCACAGCGAACATCACGCACCACATTGACACCGGTACTCATGCTCCCTTACGCCAACGACCATATCGAGTTTCAGCGGAAGAGCGCCGTATTATCAACGAACAAGTCGACGATATGCTCAAGCCTGGTGTCATCCAGCCACCGCAGAGCCCTTGGTCGTCCCCTGTTGTACTTGTGCGCAAAAAGGATGGGTATATCCGATTCTGTGTCGACTACCGCCGGCTCAATAAGATAACTCGGAAGGATGTGTACCCGTTGCCACGCATCGACGACGCTCTCGATTGCTTGCAAGTGGCAGAATATTTCTCCTCTTTAGATTTACGCTCAGGATATTGGCAAGTTCTAATAGCTGATCCTCACCG
Source organism: Rhipicephalus microplus (assembly GCF_043290135.1). Classification (NCBI taxonomy): domain Eukaryota; kingdom Metazoa; phylum Arthropoda; class Arachnida; order Ixodida; family Ixodidae; genus Rhipicephalus; species Rhipicephalus microplus. Next base: position 4,138,603 of record NW_027464594.1, read on the forward strand.
ATCGAAGACTACATTTCTAACACCTGATGGGCTGTATGAGTTTAACGTCATGCCGTTTGGACTCTGCAACGCCCCAGCTACCTTCGAACGGATGATGGACACCATCCTTCGCGGCTACAAGTGGAACACGTGCCTTTGCTACCTAGACGACATCGTCATTTTTTTCTCGCGACTTTTCAACTCACCTTGTTCATCTTCGTGCTATTCTCACGTGTCTCACTTCTGCTGGCCTTCAACTTAACATCAAGAAGTGCCATTTTGCCGCACGTCAGCTCACTATACTGGGTCACGTTGTCTGCAAAGTGGGTGTTCTCCCGGATCCGGCGAAACTCCGCGCCGTGGCCGACTATCCGAAGCCCAATTCCATCAAGACGCTTAGAAGTTTTATCGGCCTGTGCTCATACTTTCGTCTATTTGTGCGCAGCTTCTCTTCTATCATTGCGCCTCTTACCAAGCTGTTGACAACTTCCAAAGGCATTTCTGCTTGGCCAAAAAAGTGCGACGAATCCTTCACCGCGCTTCGGCGGTTATAACTATCACCTCCAATACTACGTCATTTTGACCCTGATGCGCCTACGGAGGTCCACACCGACGCCAGAGGTGTCGGTCTTGGTGCTGTATTGGCTCAACGAAAACCAAGGTACCAAAAATACGTTGTCGCTTACGCGAGTCGAACCCTCAATAAAGCCGAGTGTAATTATTCCGTCACGGAAAAAGAGTGCCTCGCAATTGTCTGGGCTTTGACGAAGTTCCGCCCATACCTTTATGGCCGCCCTTTCGAAGTCGTCACGGACCACCACGCTCTATGCTGGCTATCATCGCTCAAAGACCCGTCGGGGCGCCTTGGTCGTTGGGCGCTTCGCCTACAGGAATACGACATTCGTGTTGTATACCAATCCGGCCGCAAGCACTCTGACACTGATGCACTATCCCACTCGCCGCTACCGGCTGACCCAACCCCCTCGTCACCTTCTTCAGCTGTCATAACACCAATCGACTTCACAGACATGGCATCGGAACAACGCAAAGATGTGTGGATTTCCCAACTCCTCGCCTTTCTGACTGATCCGTTAGCTAATTTGATCTCAAGAACTATCCGCCGTCAAGCCACACATTTCGCTATTCGAGACGACCTACTCTATCGGCGGAATTACACGTCTGAAGGTCGGAAGTGGCTGTTAGTGATACCCAACCACATGCGCTCGGAAATCTGTACTGCTTTCCACAACGACTCGCAAAGCGCTCACGCTGGCGCTCTCAAAACGTACAACCGTTTACGTCAGCGGTACTACTGGCGCGGCATGTACACATTTGTCCGCAAGTACGTACGGGCTTGTACTGCATGCCAGCGACGTAAAGTCCCACCTCAACGCCCTGCCGGTACACTTCAGCCTCTGCCTTGTCCAGCGCGCCCGTTTGACCGCGTCGGTATCGACTTATACGGACCACTTCCCACGTCGTCCTCTGGAAATAGGTGGATAATTGTCGGCGTGGACCACCTCACGCGTTGCGCGGAGACGGCAGCACTACCCGCAGAAACAACGAGGGAAGTTGCGTTTTTTATCCTGCGCAACTTTGTTCTTCGCCATGGTGCTCCCTGCGAACTTTTGAGCGACCGGGGCGTGTTTTCTTGTCTGACGCCATTCAAGCGTTGCTCGCTCAGTGCAACATTGTTCATCGCATGACGACAGCATATCACCCGCAGACGAATGGCCTCACAGAACGATTTAATTGCACTCTCTGTGATATGTTGACAATGTACACAGCTTCAGACCAGACCAATTGGGACACTGTCCTTCCATTCGTCACGTATGCGTATAACACCGCTACGCACGTGACAACAGGGTTCTCCCCTTTCTTTCTGTTGTATGGACGTGAACCATTGTGTACGCTGGACACTATCCTCCATTACACGCCCGACTCCTCTGAGTACACTGCAATTTCTGATGTTGCCAGGTACGCAAAAGATTGCAGATTATTGGCCCGTTCACTGACAACCGAGGACCAAGGCCACCAGAAGCTACGGCATGACACCGACCGACATCTCTCTACTTTCGCAACTGGTGCTCTCGTTTGGCTCTGGATTCCACCGAGCACTCCTGGCCTTTCGTCAAAATTACTGGCACGATACCCCGGGCCCTACCGCATTCTCACCCGTACGTCACCAGTCAAATATGAGATTGAGCTTTTGACACAGTCTCATGGCTTACGCCATCGTGGCCGAGAGATTGTGCATGTGAGTCGCCTGAAGCCGTATTACGACCCCGCTATAGTGATTTCGCCTTAAGTCGCCAGGTTGGCTACGCTATTCACCGGGGGCCAATGTAGGGAACTATGCGAACGACGACGAAGCAGCATGAAACGGCAAGCCACAGCGTTGGTGCACGCGCGCGACCCAAGCTTGCGTTTGTTTTGTATTTTCGGCCTGTTGGCGTTCCTAGCTCTTCTGGCATTTCCCGGCCTTCCAGTAGGTCTGTACTTAAATAAACTGCGTGACAATATATATATATATATATATATATATATATATATATAAAGGAAAAAAAGTGTATACCTAAGGGCTCGTGTTTCCGTGTTTTGACACAATACAATGAGGTCTAACAGACAGTAATGCCAAGGAATGTACAGGGGAAGTTATTAGAACCAATGGAATGTAAATAAGAAAGAAAAGTGGGTGAAAAAATAACCAGCCGCCAGCAGGAATCGAACCTACGACCTTCGAATAACGCATTCGATGCTCTAACCACTAAGCTACCACAGTGGCCTTCCCTGCATCCACTTTTTTGGGTTTATATGTGAATTTAGAAGTAGGAGTGTCAGTCAGCGCCATCTATAAGCCAAGCGACGAGTGTGAAACACTTTTTATGCGCATATGTGGCGTCACGTAGCATGTGAATTTTATTACGAGCGGGCAGCTGATTGATAGTCTCTCGTATACAACCTAATGACACCAAGTCTGCCAGTACGAGACCCTCGTTAATGAATAAGGGAAATAAGTGTATACCTAAGGGCTCGTTTTTCCGTGTTTTGACACAATATTAATGGGATCTAACAGACAGTAATGCCAAGGAATGTAGAGGGGAAGAAATATATATATATATATATATATATATATATATATATATATATATATATATATATATATATATATATATATATATATATATATATATATATATATATATATATATATATATTTATATAATGTCGCGGTACAGCGCGAATGAAAGGCAGATAAACGTTGACACAGTGACTCTCAGCAGCCGAACAGCAAGATCACCTTCTTTATCTTCGATCAGCCAGAGCTCCACTACCTGGTGTTCGCCAAATCCCCTTATCGTCGTTTTGGTGCACCGGTACACACGCGTCATTTGCCCCCCTCTTAATGAGCATCGCCCCGATGCTAAACCAGTAGTGCAGTTTTTTTGTTTTTTTAAGAAGTGTCTTGCGCAGTCACTACCTTTCATAAGGCTTCATGCGCACAACGTGAACTAGTTCAGTACGGTGCTGGCGAAGCCTCGTACTACACGAACTGTCGAGGACGACCTCGTAAGTAACATCGCTGAGTCGTCGCAGTACTAGGTATGGCCCAAAGTATCTCCTTAGAAGCTTTTCAGAGAGTCCTCGTTTCCGTATGGGCGTCCGAACCCATACTCTGTCGCCGTTCTGGTGAACGACTGTTCTGCGGCGAGAATTGTAGCGGCTCGCGTCGTACTCTTGTTGTTGCTGGACTCGCAAGCGTGCTAGTTGCTTGCTTCTTCCGTTCGTTCTGTAAACATCTCGGCGTCCGGTTCGATGTCGTCGCATTCTTGCGCTAGCATCACATCTAACATGGTTCGTACTTCCCTTCCGTGAATTAGGCTGAACGGGGTCATCAGGATTGTTTCTTGCTTGGCCGTGTTGTATGAAAACGTGATATATGGCAAGATTTCGTCCCAATTTTTGTGTTCCACGTTTACGTACATTGAAAGCATGTCTTCAATTGTTTTGTTCAGACGCTCTGTAAGCCCGTTCGTTCGCGGGTGGTAGGCGGTGGTCTTACGATGGGTTGTTCCACTCAGCATGGGGACTTGATCCAAAAGAGCTGCCGTAAATGCAGTTCCTCTGTCTGTGATTAGGACGCTTGGTGCACCATGCCGCCGGACAACGTTCTTAATAAAAAAATGTGCCACCTTCGCTGCTGTATCTCTCTTGATAGCCTTTTTCTCAGCAAAACGGGTAAGGTAATCAGTCGCAACAATAACCCAGCGGTTCCCAGCAGTATAAGATGGAAGTGGGCCCAAAATATCCATGCCAATCTGATCGAATGGTCTTCTTGGGACCTGCACGGGCTGCAGGAGGCCAGCTGGTTCAGTCGGCGGTGACTTACGTCGCTGGCAGTCGAGGCAAATACAAACATGGTGTTTTACGGCTATGGTCAGTCTTGGCCAGAAGTAGCGCTGCCGTACTCTGGCCAACGTTCTTGTGTAACCTAAGTGGCCTGAAGTCACCTCGTTGTGGCATGCTTCGAGTACTTCGGAGCGAAGGGCTGTTGGGATGACTAGCAAATACGCAGATCCTGTCGAAGAGAAGTTTCTTTTGTATAGTACCCCGCCCCGTAAGCAAAATGATGACAGCGCTCTTACGAAAACAGTTGGTGCCTTCTCAGATCGTCCGTCCAGGTAATTAATTAGGGCAAGTAACTCTGGGTCGTCACGTTGTTGCTGCGCAATAGCGGTCGAGTCAAGCACACCGAGAAATGCTGTTTCCTCCTCATCGGATAATGCTGCCGATTCGATGGGTGAGCGGGAGAGACAGTCGGTGTCTATGTGGCGGTTCCCTGACTTGTGTACGACCGTCATGTCGTACTCCTGCAGCCCGGGACTCCAACGTGCTAATCTCCCGTAGGATCCTTAAGATATGTCAACCAACACAGTTAATGGTGGCCGCTGATGACTTTGAAAGGGCGGCCGTATAAATACGGGCGAAATTTTGTGACTGCCCATACCACGGCAAGGCATTCCTTCTCAGTTGTGGAGTAATTAGTCTCGGCGCGTGTTAGTGTTCGGCTTGCATAGGCGATTACTCTTTCTGTGCACTCTTGCAGCTGCACAAGCACAGCTCCCAAACCAACATTACTTGCATCAGTTTGTAGCATCGTTGGGGCTTTCTTATCAAAGTGAGCAAGCACTGGAGGCGTCTGTAGTCGCTGGCGGAGGTTCTTAAAAGCATCTTCCTCTTGGTTGCTCCATTAGAAGGCAACATCTTCTCTCGTGAGGCGGGTTAACGGTGATGCGATGCGGGAAAATTCCGCGATGAATCGCCTATAATACGCACATAGTCCGAGGAATCATCGGACAGCATTATTATCAGTCGGCACCGGGAACTTTGCAACAGCTTCAATCTCTTCAGGATCAGGACAAATGCCTGCGTGACTGATAACGTGGCCAAGAAATTGCTGCTCTTCATAGCAAAAGTGGCACTTTTCAGGCTTCAACGTCAAGCCCGCGGACCGTATGGCTTGTAAAACTGCCTAAAGTCTTTTAAGGTGCTGGTCAAATGTTGCGGCGAAAACTATGACATCATTAAGGCAGACCAAGCAGGTTTTCCACTTCAACCCAGAAAGTACGGTATCCATGAGTCTTTGAAAGGTAGCAGGCGCTGAGCATAAACCAAAGGGTAAGACTTTAAATTCATATAAGCCATCTGGTGTCACAAAAGCAATCTTCTCGCGGTCTCTTGGGTCTACCTCTATTTGCCAATACCCACTCTTTGAGTCTATCGATGAAAAGTAACGAGCATGTCGAAGTCTGTCGAGAGAGTCATCTATACGAGGAAGTGGATACAACTCTCTTTGTCACTTGAGTTTTCGGTAATCTACACAAAAGCGCAGGCTGTCGTCTTTTTTTTTTTTGACGAGCACTACAGGTGACGCCCAGGGGTTTTTTGAGGGCTGAATGACGTCATCTTCTAGCATTTTGTCGACTTGCTCTTGTATCACTTCGCGTTCCTTTGGAGCCACGCGATAGGGGTTTTGGTGAATTGGTCTCGCCATGTCCTCGGTAATTATCCGATGCTTGGTTATAGGCGTGCGGCAAACTCTTGATGTTGTGGAAAAGCAGTCTTTGCATTCGGCCAGTAGCTCAAGAAGCCTCTTTCGCTCATTCTTAGGCAAAGTAGTGCTAACGTCGAGAACTGGTGTTGAGTCAAGGTTTGGCGCCTCGTCGTCTACTGCCAAGCAGCCTTCTGCGTCTGTGATATCGTCGACGTAAGCGACGGCCATGTCTTTTGGAAGATGCCGGCGCTCATCACTAAAATTTGTGAAAAGCAAGTCCGTGCGACCAGCGGCGACACTGACGATACTTCTTGTGACGGAAATGCCGTGTATGAAGAGGAGCGAGTTTATTCGGTCTGCTACTCCTTCACCATCAAACTCGACAGCGGCTGCCACAGAAACAAGCGTGCATGACCGAGGAGGGAGAACCACATCGTCATCAGTTAGACGCAATTGGTTTGATCACGCCTGTGTACAATCAGGTGCGCCCGAACTGTTGCGGAACGTAATCAAACTGTCTGGGATATTGATGATGGCGCCGTACTCTCGTAAGAAGTCCAGACCAATAATTAGATCCTTGCAGCATGCGGCGAAAACGACGAACGACGCAACGAAGGAAGAACCTCCAATGTCAATTCTCGCTTGCATCTTCTAGAGGGCATCAATAACTGACCACCTGCCGTCCTTATTTGAGGGCCTGTCCACGGCGTCTTCACTTTCTTAAGGCGGATGGTGAGGTCCTGACTGCTAGTAAAAAAGTCGGAACCAGTGTCGACTAAGGCTGTTACTTTCTGGCCATCAAGAAAAACACTAAGGTCGGCGGTCACAATGTCGTCGCTCTCGCGTCTTGTCGGATTTACAACGTCGAGTAATGGGGGCTTTTTATCGCCATCTTCATGGCCTGCAACCTTACCTCAGTTTCCCCGGCGCGGGCTGGGTGACCTTCTTGCGTTATGGTCCGCGGAGGTACGTCGGTGTGACGAAGGTGAATGAGCGGGAGAAGGAGATAGGGATTGACGTCCCAAACCTGGCTGGCGGGTAGGTATTGCCTCCTTGTCAGAAGTACGGTAGTCATAAAAGTGAGAACGGGCTCCATGGAAAGAGGCGTTCTCCCGGCGTGCTATGTATTCTTCGTTCGCACGTCGATCGTCAGACCATGTTCGGAGAAGGCGGAACGAATTACTGCGGTGCCAGCAATGACGGGCAATATGACCTGCACCTCCGCAGTTAAAGCATAATGATCGTCGTTCGATTGTGCGCCATGCGTCTGTTCTTCGGAGCGGTGGACGTCTGAGCCTCCCTTCTTGCGACGAAGCCCATGGTGCTGCTGTGGACGGTTGGTGGTACGTTGGTTGGTTTGGCGGTCGGCTCAGGGTCTGCTCTTGTGGCGGTGACCAAGGAACCGTCAACACTGCGTGGTATGGCGGCGATGTACCAGATGGTGAACGTCGCAGAGCGTCGGCGCAGCTTATGGGATGGTGCTCGTAATGAGGACCAGTGATAGAAAATGCGTGGTGGATTTCGTCACGTATCACTTCAGCAATGGACGCAACGGGGTTTCGAGCAACCGGAGTCGTGAACTTTTGCAGTTCTTCGCGAACTATCTCCCTAATGAGATCTCGCAGGGAGCTTTGAGTCTCAGGTATGGCAGCTGCATTGATTGGGGCACTGCTAGACATTCGATGATACTGCCTGCATCGTTGATGGAGGGCCCGCTCAATAGCCGTAGCCTCCTTGATAAAGTCAACTACGGTACTTGGAGGGTGGCGCAGTAGCCCGGCGAAAAGTTGCTCTTTAACGCCGCGCATGAGGTAGCTCAACTTCCTATCTTCACTCATGTTTGGGTCAGCTCGACGAAAAAGACGAGTCATATCTTCAGCAAACTTAGTGACGCTTTCATTGAGTTTTTGAACCCGTAGCTTTAACAGCTGCTGCGCACGGTCGCGTCGATCGACATTGGTGAAGGTGTCGACAAGCTGTTGTCGGAAGTCGCCCTAAGTTGACAGACTGGCTTCTCTGTTCTGATACCAAATTTTCGCACCACCGTCAAGGTAGAAATAGGCGCGTGAGAGCTTTTCTTGTTCAGGCCATAGATTAATCTTGGCAACACGCTCATAGTGCTCAATCCAGTCGTCAACATCTTCATGGGCGCCGCCACTAAAGTGATCGGGAACCAGCGGTTGAAAGATGGCTACCTGTGAAGGTTGTGTTGGCGGGGGGCCTTGGAGCGCTGGTTGCGGACTGGCGTTGGCCATTTGGAGAGGTATTCGGCACCTTCGAGGTTTCGTGGAAGGAGTGAACTCAGGAGCGAGGCCTATCAGCCGCCGACTGAACCGGTGCACGGGAGTTGCAATGGGTGACAATGCGTCTGAGGTAGATGAACGGCTCCCAGTGGGAGTATGGAGCATTAGATAGGGTCGCGGCCCAGCACTTCCACCAGTGTCCCGGTGCAGCGCGATCGAAAGGCAGACTCGTTGACACAGTGACTCTCAGCAGCCGAACAGCAAGATCACTTTCTTTATCTTCGATCAGCCAGAGCTCCACTACCTGGTGTTCGCCAAATCCCCTTATCGTCGTTTTGGTGCACCAGTACACACGCGTCATTTGCCCCCCTCTTAATGAGCATCGCCCCGGTGCTAAAACAGTAGTGCAGTTTTTCTGTTTTTTTAAGAAGTGTCTTGCGCAGTCACCACCTTTCATAAGGCTTCATGCGCACAACGTGAACTAGTTCAGGACGGTGCTGGCGAAGCCTCGTACTACAGGAACTGTCGGGGACGACCTCGTAAGTAACATTACTCAGTCGTCGCAGTACAAGGTATGACCCAAAGTATCTCCTTAGGAGCTTTTCAGAGAGTCCTCGTTTCCGTATGGGCGTCCAAATAAATAAATAAATAAATATATATATACATATATATATATATACATATATATATATATATATATATATATATATATGTGTGTGTATATATGTATATACACACACACATATATATATATATATATATATATATATATATATATATATATGAGATCTAACAGACGGTAATGCCATGGAATGTACAGGGGAAGTTATTAGAACCAATGGAATGTAAATAAGAAGAAAGAAAAGTGGGTGAAAAATTAACCAGCCGTGAGCTGCCCGCTCGTAATAAGTTCACGTGCTGCGTGACGCCAAACATGCGCATAAAAGAGTGTTTCACACTCGTCGCTTGGCTCATAGATGGCGCTGACTGACACTCCTACTTCTAAATTCACATATAAACCCAACAACGTGGACGGAGGGAAGGCCGTTGTGATAGCTCAGTGGTTAGAGCATCGAACGCGTTATTCGAAGGTCGTAGGTTCGATTCCTGCTCACGGCTGGTTATTTTTTCACCCACTTTTCTTTCTTCTTATTTACATTCCATTGGTTCTAATAACTTCCCCTGTACATTCCTTGGCGTTACTGTCTGTTATATCGCATTAATATTGTGTCAAAACACAGAAAAACGAGCCCGTAGGTATACACTTCTTTCCCTTATTTATTGACGAGGGTCTCGTACTGGCAGACTTGGTGTCATTAGGTTGTAAACGAGGGACTATTAATCAACTGCCCGCTGGTAATAAGTTCACGTGCTGCGTGACGCCAAACATGCGCATAAAAGAGTGTTTCACACTCGTCGCTTGGCTTATAGATGGCGCTGACTGACACTCCTACTTCTAAATTTACATATAACCCCAAAAAAGTGGTTGATGGAGGGAAGGCCGCTGTGATAGCTCAGTGGTTAGAGCATCGAACGCGTTATTTAAAGGTCGTAGGTTCGATTCCTGCTCACGGTTGGTTATTTTTTCACCCACTTTTCTTTCTCCTTATTTGAATTCCATTGGTTCTAATTACTTCCCCTGTACATTCCTTGGCATTATTGTCTGTTAGGTCTCATTAATACTGTGTCAAAACACGGAAAAACAAGCCCTCCCTTAGCTATACACTTCTTTCCCCTATATATATATATATATATATATATATATATATATATATGTGTGTGTGTGTGTGTGTGTGTGTGTGTGTGTGTGTGTGTGTGTGTGTGTGTGTGTGAGTGTGTGTGTGACGCTATGATGAATGGGTGACGTGGCCTGGCTCATACCCCATGTTTATTCTACTCTCACTTCTTCCTTCTCGGCTTCTACTTCTAACTCCTAACCATCGCTACCTTCTTACGTAACAGGATTCCTCCTCCCCCCGGAAGAAGTCGCGTCAGACACTTAACAAAACAACAAAATTGGGTGTTAAAGCGAGCGGAAAATGTCAAACTGCACCATACTTCCATTTCAGAGGGGAGTTTGTTAACTCGCACAAAAAATCTACAGCCGAGGGAAGCAGTCCAGCCATAACTAAGTGAGCTTCGGTGGACGAGGCTGGCTGTGGCGTTCCGGAGAAGATAACAGCATCCTGCACAACTGCACTGACCATGACACGGCTTCAGCAGCTGCGAAGAACCAACGAGGCTGGACGTCCTTGTAGAATTTGAAGGTCGGATGTCGTAAGCGCCGCGTTTTCTGTCGTGGGTGTTGTATTCTTTGTCGTGGCTGAGACAGAAGCATTGCTTGAAGCTTGCGTTCGCGAGAACCGAAGTTAATAATACGATGTCTGTGTACCTGCATTTTGCAAATGGTAAAGTTCAGTCTCTTTCGTGGTTTTCTTTGGTGGCATCTCCATCGGTAGGATTGTACATGAAGCGTTGGTATCTCGCACAGAAGAATTCCTTGACGTTTCCTTCTACGAATATGGCTCAGATGTTCACTTGGTCTTTCCTTTAGTTGGTATCGTTCCTGACGACCATCCTTAACCTACAAATCTGGTTGTGATCTCATTTTAGTTTGTCGTTGTGCTTGATGTAACTGCCGTAGTTTCCGGAGTTCTTTGAGTTCTATATGACACTGCTAATGTTGCGGAATCTTACGAGGCGGTACTCCTTTAGCCACACGAGCCTGCTTTTTCTTCATATAGTTGATGTGACTAGTAGATAGTTGGTAGTCGTTGGGTTGTCATGATTCTCGAAAGAAAATGAAAGTGGTGCACTAGAATCGACAGGGAGGTCTTTGGAGGCTCTTGCAACGCCGTTCTTAATAGACGCTTATGGTACAGGGCAGTGCTTGAAAGTTGATTTTTCCGAGCCTACTGTGTTCGTTGGACTCTTAGGTGGCTGGGAACTTGATGGCGACTCTGAGAAATGCTCGATTTGGTCGGATTTTGCTTGGAATTGTTTCTCTGTCTCCGCAACTTTGGAGGCTGACTGTTCTAATGCATGAATATGGACGGTAGACCCTGGGCTTGGCTGAGTACGCTCGGAGCTTCTCCACTCTATTCCGACCATATTGAACGCGTGAGACGCGAAGTGAGCATTGTGAGCGAACGAAGATCCGCATGACGAAAAAGCAGGAGGTGGGTTTATGCGCGATGATTACTTTTGACTGTGACGACCAAGCGTGATTGTCTGTGGATGGTGGGTTATAAACAAGTCTTCGTCGTATTCATCAATGTCTTCTTTAAACCAAACGGTGATTTCTTGTTTGATCTTTTCCCATGACACATCGTTTTGAAATATGTGGGTGAGGTAGAATTCGAAGGCCTCAACGGAGACGTAGTCAGTAAAGTTGATGATCATCTCCGTTCTCACCATGATACAGCGGTATTGTGGAGCTCGAACAGGTCGAACCAGTCCTACACGGGTCCATCGTCCGCTGCTCTTGTGAACTTGGGGATGGGAAGGACAGTCGATGACTCTGTCATGGTGCTGGTCGCAGTGTGCGGCTAGGAGATGATTCCGTAGTCGATGTAGGGTCAGGGCGTCTTGTGGAGAACTGCGTCGATGATGAGACGCCTGATGAAGTAGCAGGGAGGTCTTCACCCTGTCGACTCATGTGACGTTTTGATGAATGGGTGACGTGGCCTGGCTCATAATTTATGTTTATTCTACTCTCACTTCTTCCTTCTCGGCTTCTACTTCTAACTCTTAACCATCGCTACCTTCTTGCGTTACATATATATATTGTGCGCATTTAGTATACGCATCCTCTTCACCGGTACATTATCATCATTATCATGTGTGGCTCATGCATCCTCCTCGTTGTCGTGTAGGGCATCATCATCTTGGCTCATTCATCGTAGCTGTCAGCTACCGGTTCCTCGGGCCTAATAAAGGTAATCCAAACCAAGACTTCATACGTGGTGGAGCGTGCTGTTAGATCTCCCGTCATCCTCTCGACCACTCTACCCCCTGGAGCTACGTTCAGGTCGCCGCTTGGGCCAGATGTCCGGAAATATGTCGCACCAAGATGAGGCCGGTGCTGCAGCCGTTCCCACTCCACCACCGCGTGCCGCGCCTTCTCACGTCATCAACAGCCTCCAGCGTGAGCCCCATCCCTTCGCTGGTATGCGCGGGGAAGATGTGGAGGAATGGCTGGACGATTTCGAACGTGTCGGCGCTGCTAATCGGTGGGATAACACCTACAAACTCGCTCACGTGTCATTCTACCTCACGGGTGTCGCGAAGACTTAGTTCTTCAACCACTTCATCGACATCCCCGACTGGTCAGCCTTCAAAGATCAGCTTCGCCATGTCTTTGGCACACCGGCTGTTCGTTCGGCTCTCGCAAAGAAAGCTCTCGCGACACGGAAACAGCACATCGGGGAGTCGTATACATCCTACATGAAGGATGTTCTTTCACTTCGCCACTGGGTTGACACACCAATGACAGAATCAGACAAGGTTCGCCAGCTTCTTAAGTAAATCGCACCCGCCGCATTCAATGCCCTTGCAATCCAGAATCCGGCTACCGTTGCTGACGTTGCGACAACCTGTCAGCGCCTCGAAGAACTTATGTTTATGCGCCTACAATCAGACAGTGACGCGGCCCGCATTATGACTGATCCAAACCTGCGAGACACGATAAGGGCGATTATACGCGAAGAAATAGAATCAATGTGATTCACACTACCTTCAGTGTGTCCCATTCAGTCTTCTTCAACGTCATTACGGGATGTCATCAGGGGAGGAATGAAACTGCAGCAAGTGACATACCAGAAGTTTCTTCATGATTACAAATAAGCAGCGCACGACGTTTTACACAAAGAGAGACGATAGGGACACCGCTGCACTCTCAACTAGTTTATTTCGTAAACGACCTTGGTTATTATACAACAAGACGGTGTACCACGTGCTACAATGACAACGTATTTTCTAAAAAGCCAACTTCGCAATCGCTCAAAGTAATCGATGCTTGGCTTATACAGTAATCTTTTCTTTTTGCGATGTGGAAGGCCTCGATCACTTCCCTTGTCATCTTATCTCTGTGGCTGGAAAGAATTTCAGTCTCAGAGAACAGCGGGGAACAGCCACATTCTAAGCAATGCCGTCTTAAGTGCGAGTAAGCATTATTAGCTAATGCTCTCTTGTGCTCCGTTAACCTTGTATTTATGCACCGGCCTGTTTGACCGATGTACATTTTCCCACATGACATGAGCAAACAGTAAACCACCGCGGTTCTGCACTCAACAAACAAAACACTGTGCTTAACAGAGCACCGACACCTATCCTTTTTTGTCAATCGCTTCCTATCTAGCCTAGCGCATATCTTTCCTAGTTTGTTAGGTGCAGAAAAAACAACTTGTAAGCCATACCGGCTGCCTACATTCTTTAGATTATGTGATATACTGTGCGCATAGGGTATGGAGACACATTTCTTTTTCCTTTCTTCATAATTCCTCTCAATTTGAGGCTGCTCCGAAGATATATTCTTGCGCACACGATGAACCAACTTCTGTGCGGTTCTGCGCAGAACATGCTCTTCGTAACCCGCACTAGCCAATCTATCTACTTGTCTGATGAAGCTATCATTAACTTTGTGGGGACAAGATTTGGCCAAGGCAGCGCGGAGACAAGAGAATGCTATGCCATTCTTAACTGTCTTTGAATGCCCGGAAGAATAGCTAAGCAGGGGCTTCTCAGATCGTGGGCTATATAACCAGCAAACATGGTCTGGCTTACGTGATAACAACAAGTCCAAAAACTGAAGCTGACTTTCCCGTGGCACTTCCCACGTAAACTCGAGGCCCTCGCTGCAGTCCCTGAAAACATTTAAGATATCTACTATAGCCCTGTCTTGTCCCCATCTTGTCCCCACAAAGTTAATGATAGCTTCATCAGACAAGTAGATAGATTGGCTAGTGCGGGTTACGAAGAGCATGTTCTGCGCAGAACCGCACAGAAGTTGGTTCATCGTGTGCGCAAGAATATATCTTCGGAGCAGCCTCAAATTGAGAGGAATTATGAAGAAAGGAAAAAGAAATGTGTCTCCATACCCTATGCGCACAGTATATCACATAATCTAAAGAATGTAGGCAGCCGGTATGGCTTACAAGTTGTTTTTTCTGCACCTAACAAACTAGGAAAGATATGCGCTAGGCTAGATAGGAAGCGATTGACAAAAAAGGATAGGTGTCGGTGCTCTGTTAAGCACAGTGTTTTGTTTGTTGAGTGCAGAACCGCGGTGGTTTACTGTTTGCTCATGTCATGTGGGAAAATGTACATCGGTCAAACAGGCCGGTGCATAAATACAAGGTTAACGGAGCACAAGAGAGCATTAGCTAATAATGCTTACTCGCACTTAAGACGGCATTGCTTAGAATGTGGCTGTTCCCCGCTGTTCTCTGAGACTGAAATTCTTTCCAGCCACAGAGATAAGATGACAAGGGAAGTGATCGAGGCCTTCCACATCGCAAAAAGAAAAGATTACTGTATAAGCCAAGCATCGATTACTTTGAGCGATTGCGAAGTTGGCTTTTTAGAAAATACGTTGTCATTGTAGCACGTGGTACACCGTCTTGTTGTATAATAACCAAGGTCGTTTACGAAATAAACTAGTTGAGAGTGCAGCGGTGTCCCTATCGTCTCTCTTTGTGTAAAACGTCGTGCGCTGCTTATTTGTAATCATGAACAATCACCAACTCGCCCAACTTTCGGTGTTACAGAAGTTTCTTGGAGTGACGTTTCATGAAGAGTTAAGCTGGAACGCGCATATTAGCCAACTATGTGTAGACTTATCAAAAAGCATTGGTATTATGTACAGAATTTCTAAACTGATTCCCCTATGGCTGAAACCACAGCTATACAATTGCCTTTTTTATTCTAAGCTGTGCTATGCAGCTCTGGTGTGGAGAACAACTACGAAAACTAACTACAAAAAACTTGTACTTCTACAAAAAAGGGTTCTCCGCATATACTGCAAACACCAAGGAAATTACGCAAACTTGAGGACAGCACATTTACTTACAACATATCATATGCTTCGTGCCGATCAAGTCTATTATATGAAAATATTGCAAATCATATATAGCAGAAAACTGTATGAGCCCAACGAAGGAGCTAGACAACACACTTATCCGATCCGCCAAATCTTACGCCGTCCACAGCGAACAAGAACAAATTATGGTAAACAATCTTTTACTCATCAAAGAACTAGAATAGTAAATAAATTAGAAGATAAGCTTAATTTTGACTGTACAGAAAAAGCATTTAATGTACAAGCTAAAGAAGTGCTAATGCAGGAAAACATACTTTTTGATGGATCCTAAAAAATACTGATGTTAGCAATGGTAGTAGTCGGGCGATGAAAATCTTGTACTGCATGTAATTTATTAACTATAATATATAATGCTATGTATCACATGTCTCTAAGGTTCTAGTCTGATTCCTTCCGGAGTGATTGTTATTTAGGTCTCTTATGTAGTAAGTATGTTACAAGATTTGTATAATCAGTCAGATTCAATGTAACATGATATTTTTGTCAGCTATTCTTTGCTCTGTTGCTCCTTTTGTTCATGAAGGTCTGGATGCAGCGAAAGCTGTTTTTATTTTTATTTTTTTGATGTACGAACTGTGTACAAAGGTGTTCGGTCCTCTGTCAGGCTATATGCCTTTAGCCCCAACATCCTTTTGTTTCTTGTGTCTTGTACAAAAAAACAATAAAACAAATTTGGAAAATTGTATTGAAAATTGAAGAGCTCACGTTCATGACCCACGTGGCCAACCTGCAGCCCACTGTCCATCGTTCCCGCACACCGCCGCCGACCCACCAGGCACCGACAGCTCGACGTCCCCGCCACGAACGTACGCGTCGGTTGCTGCCGCACCTCCCACAAGCTTTCCCACGAGCTTTTCACCACCGCCCCGCCGCGGTGGTCTAGTGGCTAAGGTACTCGGCTGCTGACCCGCAGGGCGCGGGTTCGAATCCCGGCTGCGGCGGCCGCATTTCCGATGGAAGCGGAAATGTTGTAGGCCCGTGTGCTCAGATTTGGGTGCACGTTAAAGAACCCCAGGTGGTCTAAATTTCCGGAGCCCTCCACTACGGCGTCTCTCATAATCATATAGTGGTTTTGGGACGTTAAACCCCACATATCGATCGAGCTTTTCACCACCGCCTGAGCCGTCATCTGTCCCTCTGACTGCTCTCTCTCCCGGTGCAGTTAGCGGAAGTTACTACCATCCTTATCGATCGACTCGGCCTACGTGCTATTATTGCGGCTATCGTGGTCACATTTCACGCTTTTGCCGCAAGCGCCACCAAGACGAGCGCCGAGGGTATGACATACGCGAACGGGACTATACCGCGGGAGCCTTGCACCAGGGCTACCGTTATTCGTCACCGCCGCGTCGGTCTCCATCTCCGCCAGCATCGGGTGAACTGCGCAGTAGTCACCGATCAACCCGACGCCATTCACCGTCGCCCTACCGTCGCTCCTCTTCTCCTCTTCAGCCTGCTTCCCTTACTTCTGATCGGCGTCCGGAAAACTAAGCGATGCAGTTTTTGGAGGACAAACTGCATTCCAACACAGGACTCCAATTCCTCCAGCGCGCCCCTACAATATGATTGCGGTCAGTGTTGAGGGAGCGGACGTTGATGCTTTGGTGGACACTGGGGCTGCGTTTTCTGTTATTCGTGCTGATTTGTGTGCTCGTCTTCAAAAAGTCACGACGCCTTATGATGGAACGACACTGGTTACAGCCCAAAGAGAATGATTCGCCCTTCAGCTCTCTGTACTTCCCGTGTACTAATCGACAAAATTCTTCATCATATAGAATTTGCTGTGCTATCCCCGTGCTCCCATGAACTCATTTTAGGCTGGGACTTTCTTTCTTCTGCTTCTGCGGCTATTTGTTGTGCACAACGTGTCGTCCATCTTACTGACACGGACCACTTGCTCAACGACGAAACCTACAGGCCACTTCGACTCATTGCTGCTGTAGACATCGAGTTACCAGCAAACGAACATCAATTATTCACAGTTTTGTCCAACGACGTCGACTCTGGTGACATTTTGGTCACTTTGTCACCGCGTTGCCTTAATAAAGGCATAACTCTCGCATCAGGTGTGGCTCGCTTCAACAATGGATCAACTGTCCTCGCTGCTACCAACACCCCACAAAATAAAATTTTACTGCCACGGGGCACTACTGTCGCCTGCGTTGCCGATCTGCAGCCTGTGTGCGTTGTGCCTCTTACCCCTGTCTCCTCTAAAGGCCATCCTGCAGATCATGCTGCTTCCTCGGCCTTTACAGCAGCCATCAACAAAGACTTGACAGACTCACAGAAGCAGCAGCTGCTTCATTTGTTGGAAAAGCATGCAGACTCCTTTGACGTTCATTCATCCACCCTGGGCCAGACAACTGCTACAGCACATCGTATTCAGACCGACGGAACATCCATTGTGCACCGCCGTCCGTACCGCGTCTCTCTAGCCGAACGAAAAATTATTAAAGAAAACGCAGATGATATGCTCCAACGGGAAATAGACCGACCCTCAACCAGCCCTTGGTCTTCGCCCATCGTTCTGGTGCGTAAAAAAGACGGTTCCGTACGATTTTGTGTCGATTACTGAGCACTCAATAAGATCACTAGGAAGGACGTATACCCCACGCCACGCATCGACGACACTCTAGATTTCTTACAGGGTGCTGAATACTTATCTAGCCTCGACTTGCGTTCCGGCTATTGGCAAATTCCCATGCACGAAGATGATAAAGAAAAAACTGCGTTTGCAAACCCGGACGGCCTATACGAATTCAATGTTACGCCGTTCGGTCTATGCAATGCGCCCGCAACTTTTAAGCGCATGATTTACACCGTGCTGCGTGGCCTGAAATGGAAGACTTGCCTATGTTACTTCGATGACATTTTTGTCTTTTCATCGACGTTTCCTCAACCTCTGCAACGCTTCGACGAGGTCCTGACTTGTCTTGCGGGCGCCGGTCTTCAAATTAACACCAAAAAGTGCCATTTCGCCAGCAGATTTATCAAGGTGCTCGGTCATGTTGTGAGCAAGGGTGGAATTCGTCCCGACCCTGATAAAACTGCTGCAGTGCTTCGCTTCCCTCGCCCTGACAAACTGAAAGACTTGCGAAGTTTCCTTGGTCTCGCCTCTTACTTTCGGCGATTCATACAAAACTTTGCCTCCATAGCCGCACCACTTCATCAGCTACTTGCTTCCGCTATGCCCTTTCAGCGGTCTCAGGAATGTGAATCGGCTTTCGACAGGTTGAAAAGTGCCCTCACGACCGACCCTGTACTTTCTCATTTTCACGATGATGCACCGACCTTCCTGCACACAGACGCTAGCGGCCGCGGTTTAGGAGCCGTGCTCCTGCAACGCGACAACTCTTCGCATGAGCGAGTCGTTGCATACGCCAGCCGCGTCCTCTCCGCAGCCGAGAGGAACTACACGATCACCGAGCAGGAGTGCCTCGCCATCGTTTGGTCAGTACAGAAATTTCGTCCATATCTGCATGGCCACCATTTCACCATTGTGACCGACCACCACACTTTATGTTGGCTTTCAACACTCAAGAACTTGTCGCGACGCCTCGGACGCTGGATTCTACGCCTCCAAGAATATGATTTTTAGATCGCATACAAGTGTGGCAGGAAGCATAGTGACGCCGACGCTCTTTCTCGCTGCCCACTACCAGCGACTCCACTCGGGGTTTCCGCAATCAATTTGCACAACACGCTCTCGTAGTCCACGTCTACGGTGGTTTTCTCTCTCGCCTCTATGAACCAGCTGCCTTCGGACGACCCCCACGATTTTCCTTCTCGACAGTTGGCTGACCCATACTGTCGACGTATTATAGGCTACGTCACTGGCAGTTCCCGTCCACCTAACGCAAGGCTCCGTCGCCCACTCTCGCAATTTAAGCTGGACGACTCGGTTCTGTGCCGCAAAATTTACCATCCTGACGGTCAGCGCTGGGTTACCGTTCTACCCCGATCGCTTCAGTCCGAAGTCGTCATACCGCTTCATGACCATCCGACTGCTGGTCACCTTGGTTACCATAAAACCTACGATCGCCTTCGAAATCGGTTTTATTGGCTAGGCATTACCACTAGTGTAGCTCGATACGTCGGGTCTTGCACTACCTGCCAATGTAGAAAACTACCAACATCTGCTCCCGCCGGTACACTACAGCCTCTTCCGTGCCCAGCCTCTTCCGTGCCCAGCCACACCATTCGAAGTTGTAGGCGTCAATTTTTATGGCCCCCTCCCAGTCAGTGCTGCTGGAAACCGGTGGAAAGTAACAGCCGTTGACCATTTGACGTGCTACGCCGAGACGGCATCCTTTACCACTAGTTCAGTTTCTGAAATTGCCAATTTCATCTTCCGAACCATTATACTGTGTCATGGTGCTTCACGTGTGTTGCTCGGTGACCGTGGAAGGGCCTTTCTTTCACAACTAGTGAACGAACTTTTTCACGCCTCTGGCACAACTCACAAGACTGCCTCTATTTATCATCCCCAGACTAACGGCCTCACTGAGCGATTCCACCGCACTCTTGCTGACATGATCGCCGACTATATTCAACCAGACCACAAAAACTGGGACGTAGTTCTACCATTCGGCACTTTCGCCTACAACACGTCCATTCAGCGGACAACCAGCTACTCGCCATTTTACCTAGTTTATGGACGCTCCCCTACTTCTTTCCTGGACGTCTCTTTCTTTACCTGCCAAGCGAATTGATCTCCATCCTCTTCAGAGAAATAAGTTTCACGACTTGCACAGTCCCGCCAACGTGCTCGTATAAACACTGAATCCCGACAGCAAGACAGAAAGCTAGTTTATCATGAATCGCATCGTGCTCTATCCTTCCAACCTGGAGACGAAGTGCTCCTTTTGACGCCGGTTCGCACACCTGGTTTGTGTGATGAATTTCAGCCTCGGTTTTTCGGGCCGTACACAGTTCTTGAAGAGACTTCACCAGTGAATTATCGCGTGACGCCACTTGTAGCCTCAGCAGATCGCCGTTATCGAACTACAGAGGTCGTTCATGTCTCCCGTATGAAGTCCTTCATGCGACGTTCTTTGTCCCCTTGACTTGCCGCGGTCAGGCTGGCCGCTTTCACGTGGGGGGAGTTGGTGTGGGCATTTAGTATACGCCTCCTCTTCACCGGTACATTATCATCATTATCATGTGTGGCTCATCCATCCTAATTGTTGTCGCGTAGCGTCATCATCTTAGCTCATTCATCGTAGCTGTCGGCTGCCGGTTCCTCGGGCCTAATAAAGGTAATCCAAACCAAGACTTCATATATATATATATATATATATATATATATATATATATATATATATATATATATATATATATATATATATATATATATATATATATATATATATATATATATATATAACGAAGAAGTGGTTATAATAGAAGAAGGTAGCAGGGAAGTGCCGACCCGTAACTGTCTCTCCTTACAATGACACCTCAACAGGTCAGCACAGGAATGCAGTATGGGGAATAAAAGATATAGGGAGGGTAAGATTGGAGAAAGAGAAAAAAAACATTTATTGAATGAAGCTTGTGAGTGAAGGTGGGAGGGTGTCTTATTCCAGGAACCCTCTGTTGAGTAGCCCGCCGGGCTCGAGCGACGAGTTGACGCTGCTCGACCAGGTCTGGCTGGGAAATCGCACCCTCCCACGCTTCCCTGAGGAGGTCTTGGTCTGCATATGACGCTGCTGCTTGTAGTCTTGGGACACCTACTTTGCACTGCAGTAAAAGGTGCGCCAGAGTGTCGAAGAGAAAAAAAGAGACGGGTGAGGGTCAATCGATGTGCTTTCCGCAACGCACTCACAAGCCCCAACGCGCCATGCGCAGCTGACTAGGAAAGCCCCCAAAAAGGCCGGAGAGATATCGTCATCGAGAGAAGGAAAATGGGTTGAATTGGCGCGTCGTGGAAAGGAAGTGAAGCACTCGCCGAAGAACGTAATCTCTGTACGAAAAAAATTGCGATCCGTAACACTCACTAATAGGAGCCCAGTAGACCTTGATGGGGAGGCACTAATGTTCTTTCAGGTCACAAGCGCTCACATAGCACAGAAGTCTTGATGAAGGTGATGAGGGCAGCTTGCGCGTGCTTCACCGGGCGTGCGTAGGCATGGGGAAAGAGAATCACATGAACAGCGGTGGTAAAGAGTCGCAGTTTGCTGTAAGCACCGAAGAGTGATGTGCGTGCGTCTGAATACTTCTCACACTCGAAGATAATGTGACGAAGTGTTTCGGGCTGCGGGGCGGGGCACTATATAGTGCAGGGCGGGGCACTATAGCCTTTGACATTCGTTGAGCTCGGGACGAGGTCGTTGAATGCCGCAGCGCATAGCCCCATCCGTGAGTGCGGAAGTGAGGAGAGCCAGAATATCAGCTGCTATCCGTGGCGTGAGCGTTTCATGCGCTCCATGTGATTTAGCGATCGAAGATCGGCCCAGAGTGACAGCGGCACATCTCCCGCCTCAGCGAATGTTGGGCCGATTTGAGAAGATCTGGGCAAGCTGAAAGCTGGCAAATTGTAACATGATGTGCTGCGTCCAGTGTTTCTGAGTTGGAATGCGTAAGCGCCGTGAGAGGAATGCCGTACAAAATGCGTGCCGCAGCCATTCCGTTGTAGATGCGGAGGGCTAAGAACGGTGTGCATCGACTGCCGCGAGCAAGGAGCGCTCGAGCGGCGGAGACAACCCTTCGCACGTTTCGAAGCTGGTCGCTGACCACTGGTTACCAGTTGAGGCGTTGGTCCAGCTGCACTCTGAAGTAGGTGACTCGCCTCTTCCAAGGGATGAAGATTGTTTGGAAATAAAACCTTGGTGTGTAGCGCGAGGCGCCATAGCTGGGGTGCAGCATCATCGCTTCAGTCTTCGCCAGTGAAAGCCTCATACTCCTGCCCATGATGAATGCGTCAATAGAATCCAGGACGGTTTGGACACTGGTGCGAATACACCGGCCACTGGGCAGCACAGATCCCTTCGCAAACACCGCAATGTAGTCCGCACAGACCGCCCCGCGCACATCACAGGGAAGAGCACGGGGAATGTAATCGTCGATGTCAGTCAGGGCGAGATCGAACAAGGGGCTGAGTACACTGCCCTGCGGAACGCCGACACTCGCGGAAGGCGGTGCAGTAAGGACTCTACCAACGCGCACACGCATGGTTCTCCCGCCGAGGAAGGCAGCGATGTACGTGAAGAGGAGACCGGTCACTCCGAGATCGTGCACCGCGTTAAGGATTGTGGGGTGTGGCAGGGAGTCAAATGCCACCTTGATGTCTATCAGGATGAGGTAGCCGGCCTCTTCTTTGTGCTTTGCCTCCTATAGCGTTGCGATAACATCGGCAAGGGCGTCGGCAGTGGCACACGAATGGTGGAAGCCACACTGGGAAGGCGAGAAAACATCCAGTGCCTCGGCAATCCAGTCAAGTCTCCTCAGTGCCATGGCCTCGGAGAGCTTGCCCTTTGCGAAGATAAGAGAAACAGGGTGATAGGACGCTGGCTCCGAGGCGGGTTTGCCCTTCTTGAGCACGGGGATGACGATGGCTTCGCGCCACTCTTGCGGCACTATCCCCGTGCGCCGCACGTCGTTGTAGGTAACCAAGAGCACTGGGAGATGGGACTGATCGATGTTGCGAAGCATCTGATATGTCACGCCATCAGTTGCGGGCGCTGAGTGCCGTTTGCGTGAAGCCAAAGCCATGCGCGACTCCCCGAGAGTGAAATCCTCAGTGCATAAAGCACGGACTTGTTGCGCATGCCGGCGATGAGACAAAAGCGGCGAGGTTTGTACCACTTTCGGCGATGGTGCAGCGGGAGTTGGGGAACCTCGGGCAAGCTTTCGGGAGCACTGAGTAAGAGGGTGTCAGCCAGTAGCTCAGACACTTGCTGGTAAGTGAGACAATGTGCAACAGCAATGGCGAGAACTGAGAAACGTAACTCCACGGGGCAGAGGACGGCACTGAATATCCTCCACGCACGCGCAGAGCGTCGCGAGTCATCCAGCGTGACGCAAAGACTGCCCAACGAGTGGTCGCGTTTTTGCCATGCGTGTCTATGACACACGGCGTCAAGGCGATTATAAAGTGTCCAGAGCTCCTTGCGGTCACTTTATTCGAGCGGCGCTGGAGTCCCTGGTGAGCCGCATGTAGATTGAGGTTTTATGTCCGGAACTGATGTTCCCACTGGCACTGTGCACTTGGGCGAGGCCGCTTCGACGGAGCCGGCGACTTTCGAGAAGTAGGTGACACGGGAAGAAGGGGAGGCAGCCGAGAGTACCCGAAAACGCGGCCAGCCAGTGACAGCGTATGCGCGCGGGCCCACGCGGCGCCGATAAAGTGGCTCTAGGTGAAGGGTGTAATGATTTGAGCCCCACGTGTGTGCCTCCCTCTTCCATTTGTACTGGCACTGGTCACTCACAAGTGAGAGGTCTATGGCACTGCATTTTACACCGCGACGGACGAAAGTCGGACAACCCGTGTTTATAATAAGCAAGCCTATCACAGAAATGGTATACCACAGGTCTCTGCCTCTGCAGTCTATGTGGTCACTCCCCCAAGCCGTATGGTGCGAGTTGAAGTCTCCACAAATTACACAGTCACCTTGCAGGCACCGCACCAAACGGGTCACAAATGCCGTGTCCCACCTGTGGCCAGGACAGCCATAAACACACGCCACTGTCGTGTCGCACTGCCCAAGACGCACTTTAACCGCCACACATTCAACCTCAAAGCACAACGTGTCAGAAACATCGAGAGACCACTAGGGGGTGTCCAGATGAGCGGACGCCTACGCATCGGTTCCGCCTTCTGCTATACTTCTTGCTGGTCTGCTGAGTTCAATCTTCCCTAATTTTTCACCAACGTTTTTGTTAAGTTTAGGGGAACACCCGGATGCCAATTTTGGCCTGGTGCCACCCCACTTCTCTCCATTTTCAACCAACGCTTCGCCTTCACTCGCTAAGCCTCGAGTAGGCCCAACACGGCTACAGACGCCTGTGCCGGCGCGTCCCGCCCCTGCGCCGTCAACGTGCCCGAAGCCATGGTGGATGGCGAAACGATCACTGAAGAGGAAACCAGCGCACCTGGCTGGATCGACGCAATCCAACGTCGAGCAAAGTCTTCAACTACTACCACCGGCAAGCCAGCCGGTGCCCGCATTGGCGCCCGGCGAACCGGAGCTGTGACGAGAGTTGCAGCTGCCAGCCGATTCCCCCCGCTCCCAACGGATCACCACCATGTCATCGTCCGCCCTGGAGGTGGCCTGTATGTACGTAGGTGCAACAAGCTTAAGTTCTTGCAAGCTCTACTACTCGCTGCATGACTCCGACCAACGGCGGCAGAGGAAGATATCGTTGCACTAACGACAGACAGAATATCTTTGTGATCAGCACGCCGAACTTACAAACGGCCGAAGCGTACGCCAAAGTGCGAGGAATCGTTCTCATGGAGCGATAACATCCAGTATCCGCTTACGTAGCGGCGTCTGGCACCACCAGCCGAGGCGTAGTCCGAGGGGTCGACGCTGACCTCCCAGTCTCAGAGCTACAACGACTGTTAGTCTGATCACATAACCACACGTTAAGGGGGGTACGACGAATCAAGGATACAACCACCATCATCCTTCTCTTCTATGGACCTAAAGTCCCCAACTATGCGCGCTGCGGCATGCTCCTGCTGCTTTGCACGCTCTACAAGCGACAGATAGACACCTGTCGCAAATGCAGCCGCGTCGGACATCGACAAGACGTCTGCCCTACCCAATCTGAGAAAGTCTGTGAACACCGTGGTATCAGACACACCGGACCTGACCATGAGTGTGGGACACCTGAGTGCGCGTTGTGCGGCCAGGCCCACATTACGGGCGACCGCACATGCCCAAATTGCTATCAATATCCTTACGTCGATCGACGTCGACGCCGCCACAGACGCCGGCGTAACAACAATCAACAGACCCTAGGAGACTCGGCTACGCAACAGCCGACGCCCAAGCAACCATCCCCGACTCCGCCGACGAAGCACCTGCCTACGACCACCAAGAACCCGACTGCAGCGCCTACTTGGGCAAATCGAGTCACCGGTAAAGGTGAGACTCGCGGTTACGCGCGGTCGGGTAACTTGCCACAGCATGAAAACAATGAGAATCGTGAGCTCAAACGCGAGCTAGCGTTGCTGCGCAAAGAAAACGAAGAATTCAAAGCACTCATTAGAAACATGCAGCAGCCGAGTGAACGCGCTGTCGAGACGCCGACGCCCGCCGCTCCGGCCGTTGAACCCGCTTTCACCAACTCGTCGAACGCTAATCGCCCTGCGAAGCGCCACGCAGCCGAGGACCCCCCAGATGATCCCGTTACTATGTCTAATTTCATGGAGGCACTTGCCCGCCTCCACGCAGATATTGCAGCACACCGCGTTGCCGATATGACCCCACACTCTAAGCCAAAAGGGAGCAATAGGGGTATAGGAGTTGCTCCTTTCAGGGAGCAATTGCATTGCCACTCCCATTACTCCCCTAAAAGGAGTGACTGCAGAGGGAGGAACCGTTGCTCTCCTTTCAGTTCCTCCTTCGGGGGATGAACAGCTACTCCCTTCAGTTCCTCCTTGCGGATCAACAGTTACTCTCACCAGTTGCTCCCTGCAGACCAGCCATTACTCCCACCAGTTGCTCTTCTAAGAGCAACAGTTACTCTTTACCGTTCCTACCACGTGTTCGCAGTTACTCTTTGAAAACCAACTGCACATACTTCAAGTTACTCCTTGGGGAAATGAGTATTTATCTCGAGTATGCTTGTCACACGGTTAACACATGGCGAGAGCTCCTTGGAAGAGCACTGCTTGGGTGCTTCTAACACAAAAAGTGGACAATATTGAAAGGAAAATAAATGCTTTATTGTTCTTTTTATGAGGTGACGTGTGAGCACACGTAAAAGTAGACTTCGCCACACCACAGCCAGCACTAAACAAGCACCATAATACATCAAAGGTTATCTGCGTCATCCGTGGAACAACAATCTTGAATTTCTAGCATAGGGCAGTCTGTGTCATCATTGGTGAGAGAATGGCAACTTCTCCAATGCTGAAGGACTCAAGTTTCGCCGCTGGTGTTTCCATCAGGCTAGCGCAGCGGAATGTCACCACAGGCATATGTGAAGCATTTCATTGCTGCGAGAAAAAAAACTAGAAGTGTGAGGTTAAACATGCCAGAATCAATACATAATGAGTCACACAAACTACAGCAGCGCTTACATTCTAGGATGTCTACTGCAAAATGAAATGTGAAAAAAAAGGAAGGTTCGGCCAAACGTTATTTGGCAAGCCATATAAATGCTGATGTGGTAGACGCTTTTCAAATGATGTCTGACAGCAATATTCTGGAACAAAACGTGCAGCACCTCAACAAGGCATATTTGTAGCAGTTAAAGATACCCTTAGGTTCAGTTAACTTGTTTCCTATACACAGCTGAGTGACATTTCTATGAGCCCATTCACCAATGAGCATTCTAAGTGAGATCATGTGTGTGGCAAATAACACGTACCGTCCACTCATGTTAAAATACTTATTTAGCTCGTGCACATAGTTGCTCTCCATTTTACTGTTCTATCAAACGCTGCTGCGTCTTGAATTGTGCAATACCTGTAGGCACAAGCCAAGCATGCAAAGCCTGCTTGAAAGCAACCATTTGCAGAGGCTACATGATAATATTCAGTATATTTCTTAGTACCCGACGCAAACGACTGGACAAAACTATAGACAAATAAATGTAGACCGTGCTACCTTCAAAAAATGCTTTCAATTTAGTAAACTAGGGTGCATTTGTTAACTCGGTTGACGAGTCACAGCCACGAGATATGTGAACGAAGCAATATATCTTAAGGCATGCACAGAAATTCTGATTCTTTGTTTGACAGTGTCACAGATAGCTTGCCAATATATATATATATATATATATATATATATATATATATATATATATATATATATATATCTGAGAGCAACAAGATGTGAAGCTTTTAATAATTAGTTCAACGTCTTGTTGGTTCACAGCCAAACAGGTTACTGCTCTGTTAGACAAATTGGAACAAGCGCACCGTGGTTTCCAAAAAAAGCATTATTAGAAGTTAGCTCCCGGTGTGAATGTCTGCTTATTTATTTTGTACTGCCTTCTACATGTGCCACAAAGACATTTGTTGAGGATGTGCTACCAATCAAGCCAAGATCGCATACTTGGTCAATATGTTGGAAATAGAAACATTAGAAACACTGCCACCTCTAGTAAGAGCATAGCACTTCAGTATCTTGGAACAGCAAGGAGGTGCATAAGAAAGTTAAGCCCACTCTTGCAGAACTTTGAACACGAATTTTTCAGAGTGGGAGAGGTCCACATGCTGTGGCACTTTTAAACCCATGAAACATCTGCAGAAAACAGGGTAAAGGCAAATCAAGAAACGCTGTTATGAAGGCCTGCGCATGAACTGCTTTGTGAATCTAGGCCCAAGTGTTATGCTTTGTGCAAGCCAAAATCCACGTAAATAGGGAAAGCATACTTTTAGGAGCACCAGCGTAAACAAATCTTGGCAGTTGGCTTTCTAGTACAAACAGCAATCCCTGCAATGAAAACATAAACATTTTATCTAACGGTAACAGTGTGAGCACACACACGGGCCAGCGGAGCCATGTCAAATTGTCAGTGCCGGTGTAACCATGTGGCATGATAAACTATTCTCTGGCCAACACATGCACAGTTTGCCCCTAAAAAGCGATGCTTTCATATACGTAGTACAAAAAGTCTGCACTTACCAAAATTCACTTGCTTTCTGTACTTTAGCACCGTGGGGAGCATCTTTATCTGCAGTATAACCAAATTTGTGTCATATCCCTGAAAAAAAAGTAGAAAAAGACATGCATAAATATTGTTTCATTTGGTAGCAGTGAAGTCAGGTTAAGAACAGCCAAGTGGGAATCAGCCTAATTATGTGCATGCGGCAAATCCCAAACGGCGTTATTGAGGTTGTCGAAATTTTCGTCGATTGGTATTAACGTCAATATGCGACTTCAACGGCCTGCCAAGTTTTCACAGCGCATAAAGATTTCATGATGCAGAATAATGGCAACGCTAACGAGAACATACAGCATTTATGAGTGTCTTTGACAATATTCAGTTTTGCGAAGGTTTTGCATGACTAAAAAAATCTGAAAGATTTGGGTTATTCCTCCTCCAATTGTTCTGTCCATATGTAAATTGCTCGCTTGATGGTGCGCTTATAAAATAGTACGTTCAGCGCAGAGGTGAAGCAAGTGACGCAGTGATGTGGGCAGATTTTTTTTTTGAGGCGTGCGGGGAGGGGGGGGGGTCCGCTTATCTGAATTGGAGGCCGGGCAAGCGAATATGGTCGTCATTATGGGCTCCCTACGCCCGGCCTAAAAAAATTCTGTGCGCAACCGCCTGGCTATGCCAGTGAAGTGATGCGACAATGGTTTGTTCACTTACTGATTTACATACACTTTACAGCTCTAAAAAATGGGGCCCAAGGCCCCAACACTCAGCCGTTAACGTTACATAAAGCCAATGGTAGAAAAGTGCCAGTAAGAAGGCAGCTACAACCCCGCCCCAATGTTTTTTCAAGCGAGGTAGTGTTGCGGAAGTGAACTTTTAACTGCAAAAGTACACTGGCATTGCAGTGGTGACAGGGGAAGCAAGAGGGTATGCAGGCGGTAATAATAGAGGTAATTTAGTTCGATACGGCTAGCAATAGATACGGTAAATAAAAAGAGCAAATCATTTCTCTTTTAATAGCGCAATCACTCAACAAACTATTGTAAGAGCATTAAATGTTGCTCGAAATGCCACTCACCTGCACGCTCATGCATGCACAGTCCTTTGTCCGACGAGCGAACAGGCTTGCAGATAGCTGAAGACGTGTTTACGATGTGTTTGTTCCACCCAGCAGCAAAATCCACAACTTCGCGCTCCATAAAGATAAATATACACTATCTTCATCACGAATAAGTAGAAACGCAAATCTGCGACACACACACACGATCAAAACATAGCTCACAAGCTCGCATGTCCATGTGCTCGCCGACCACACAGACCATATGAATATGAGTAGTGCGAACGCGAACCTAGTTGCGGCGAAAAAAAAAAAAGTCGAGCAGTGGCAGCACAGGTGTCACCGCAATGCTTTCAGTGTGTTCTCCTAATACACTTATGAAAAAAAAAAACTGAGGTACACTAAAACTCATAAATAAATATAAAAATTGAGTGTAATTTTTATTTAGTGCTAGTAAACATAAACACTGAATAAAAATTACTTTGTAAATTGCATCGCTTACTACAGTAGCGTCACACTTGTCGTGCGGGCGCAGATTTGTCATTCTGCCTTCAAACTACACGGTGAAGCGTACTACTAAGGGTACGGCTGATGAAAAGCGCGTCTGGGTCCGCTTTTTTTTTTCTTCTCCGATATATCTGGGGGGGGGGGGGGGCTCCTTATGCACGTGTTTCGGTGCTTGATCGACTTTGACGCCCTTCCTTCGCGGACGAACGGCGTGTCTAGTTTTTTTTTATCGTTGTTTTGCACGTGTTTCGGCGTTCCGTCCGCTTAGACGTGCCAACTCTCCATTCTGCTGCTGCGTGTGTTAGGTACTTGCCGTAGCTGTATTCTCAGGCCTTCTGTGTTCAGCCAGCGCTGCTAACTTATTATCTGCGGATGCTAAAATAAATCACGGTTTTGGTTTGGTGAAGTTTGGCACACAGAACAAACAATAATCTGGCCCATGAATATCAATGTGGGCGGCATGCATATTTGTGTGCGGTGTCCTGCCGGGGAGTAACCGTTGCGTGACGAGAGCATTTACAGCGGTTCCTCCTTCCGTTGCTCCCTTACAAACTTAAGATGAATACAGTTGCTCCCCCATTCTCGAACAAGTCGGCCATCTTGTTCCGCTTGGTCTTTTCGGAGAGTAACAGTCGGTCTGAAGGAGTAAAAACAGCCGTTGCTCCCATTTCGGCCGTTTTTGGCTTAGAGTGCACACATCCTCCAGCTCACCGAACTTCACGCGCGGTTAGAAATAACTAAAACAGCGCGCGGCGGTTTGTGCGACAACCCCTATGCAGTAGTCATGGCTAACACAAGCAACCTTGTAATTTGGCAGTGGAATTGCTTTAGCTTTCCCAAGTGGAAGGCCGCCTTGCAACAATTCATTCAATCTAGTGCCCATCGGCCTGCCGTAGTTCTATTACAAAAAACGCTGACCACCGAGCCCGTTTTGCGTACCTATCACACCGAAGCGGACCATCGAGCGGGGACGCGTGGGATAGCGACACTCATCTCCAAAAAGTGCGCGTATGTTCGCCATGAGGTTCGCCCCGATCTCAAAGACGAACACGTTATGATAGAGTTAATTCCAAACTCAATGCTTAAACAGTCAGTCTTTATTTCAACGTATATAGTACACCCAAAAACAAACAAACTACATTTCAGGGCCTCTTTCAGCGAGCGAGCAAAATTGCAGGAGACCATATGCTGATAATCGCTGGAGACTTCAATGCCACGCATCCCGACTTTTGGTACCCCGGCTCTTCCCGTAAGGGCAATGCCCTGGTAGCGCAAATGCACACACATAGACTCACTCTCCTTACCGATCCCATTTCCGCTACACGGGTAGGTAACTCGGTTACGCGTCATAGCACCCCGGACCTTACTATGGTTAGGTGCGCGGGACAACCCACGTGGACAAACCTGGGTGAGAATCTGGGAAGTGATCATTATATTATACAGACGATCATAAACGTATCTACACACAAACTGCGGCAGTTTCGCATAAGAGACTGGGATCGCTTTCGAGAGCTTAGAAAACGCGACGACACTCAGTACGAAACCCTACCAGAACTCCTTGCACAAATAAAAGAGGACGTTGCCAATTCGACTAAAGACGTTGAAACCGAACTGGAGGTCGAGTGCATGTATAGCCGGCTAGCTCACCTACTCGAAGCTAAGAAATCACAACACGTAAAATTGCGCACGCAAAAGCTCAATCACAACCTTTCTAAAAAGATAGCGGAGCTTAGTCGTCAAATCGAGGAACAATGCCGTAACCTAGAGCGTCAGCATTAAGACGAAGTGTGTAAATCGATTGATGGTCAAATGCAAAACGGGGCCAAATGGAACCTGTTGAAACACCTATTATGTGACAAACCGTCGAAAGCGTCTCAACAATTCACGATGGACAGACTAATATACAAACTCAAAGGGTCGGGTAAGACCGACACTCAAATCACCCACGAGCTAGCTACGCGTTACCTATGTACTGAACCCAGCTCCCCATCCGATTACCCGCCTGCCGCGGGTGATACGGAGGAGGATCCCTTTGCATTCCCCTTCACTTGCGCCGAGGTTTGGGCTGTCATCTCCGAACTCAACTGCGCTCAGCCCCTGGCCCGGATGGCATAAATAGTAAGCTTCTCAAAAATTTTGCCGAGCAGGACATAAACGTTCTCACCGAGCACATTAACAGAGTGTGGGAGACTGGCAAGGTTCCGCCTGAATGGCGCGAGGCAACCGTCATACGTATGCCTAAGCCGGGTAAACCGTTAGCGCTAGAATCACTTCGTCCCATCTCGCTCACGTCTTGCGTGGGTAAGGTGGTCGAACACGTAATACTCAATCGAGTCACAAAATTTGTTGAGGAGTGCCAGATTCTACCGATCAAGCAAATTGGCTTTCGTTCGTCCCTCTCCATACATACTGTTATGCTGATGCTCAACTATGAGCTCATGGATAAGATCACCAGAGACACTAGAGCCATTCTAGCGCTCGACCTCGAGAAGGCATTCGACCACGTCAAGCACTTTCATATCCTCGACTCGATTCGCGAAGCAGGATTAGGTACGCATTTCTACAACTTTGTTAGATCGTTCTTGCGCGACAGGATGGCTACAATCCAACTCGGCATAATGGGCTCGAAGGCATTCAACCTGGCACCGAGGGGCGCACCCCAAGGGGCCGTTATCTCTCCGTTCCTGTTCAACCTCTCCATGCGTGCTCTGTCGCTAAAACTCTCACAGATCGACGGCATCAGTCACGCCCTCTATGCAGACGACATCACCGTCTGGCGTACGAGCGGCAGTGACGGCCGTATCGAGGAGCGACTGCAATACTCGGTAAACATGATACATATATTCTTACGGCAGGCCGGTCTTTCGCTATCAGCAGAGAAATAAGAATTACATCTATACTGCCCGAAATACAAGGCGCGCCGAGACGCATACGCGGGGATCAATGTCCTGATGGCGGATGGTACAGCCATCCCCACGGTGGACCAAGTTCGCATACTAGGCATGGTCATTCAGGCCAATGGCCATAATGACGTCAGTATTTCTCATATTTCCAGGAAGGCGGAAGCAATTGCTAACAGGCGTGGCGGGCTATCTGAGGAAAATCTCCGCAGACTGTTTCACTCTTTCCTTATGAGCCACATCAACTATGTGGCTCCCGCCCACCTGTGGCGAAAAAGAGACATACGCCGTCTCGACGTGGTCATCCGCCGGTCCGTTAAACACGTGCTGGGGTTACTTGGCAGCACCCGTACGATCAAGCTCAATGAGCTAGGCATTCATAACACATTCAACGAAATCGTAGAAGCTCAAAAAGTGTCTCAAATTGTAAGGCTGTCTTCCACTGCAGCTGGGTGACGGTTACTAGCCCACCTCGGGCTCAAATCTCCCGTATCCCAAGAATGTCCACGGCAGCTCCCCGAACGCCTGCGCGAAAAATTAACAGTACCCCCGATACACAATAACATGCATCCCACACATAACGTTGGGAGACGTCAGGCACGGGCACAAGCCCTACTCAGTACCGCAGCCGCTATGGCGGATAACGTGGCCTTCGTAGACGCAGCGCAGTACGGCTATGTGGACCACTTTGTCTCGGTGGTTACAACGCTCAAAGTTGAACACTTGTCGTCTATGACATCATTAAATTCAAACGCTGATCGCGCCGAACAGGTCGCCGTGTCACTAGCTCTCGCTGCCCTTGATCGCACCGCCATTTACACGGATTCACGCGCAGCCGCACCGGCCTTCATGATGGGCTCAGTTTGTCGGGAAGCCGCGCGCGTTCTTTCTGCTGCCAATTGGTCGGGCAAAAAACACATAATCTGGTTCCCGGCACACGTTTGCCGACACTTACACGGAACCGTCTTTAATGCCAACGAGTTGGCTCACTCTCGGGCGCGAGGTCTCACATTCCACGCCGGGGAGAACCTCTCGAAGGCTGAGGACGTCACTTGTTTCTTCAGACACCCCTTGCTAACTTTTAATGAAATTTGCAAACACTACCAATTAGAGCGGCGGAAATACCTAATACCACGCCCACACTTAACAAAACCTCAGTCCATAACTCTACGACTCTTACAGATGGAGGCGTATGCACTGCCTCTAACTTGCTCTAAATACACAGATGGCATAGATCCGGGGCGCCCGCGCTGTGGTCATCCCAAATGTACTCTCAAACACATGCTGTGGCAATGCCCTGTGTTGCGCGAGAGCAGCGAGTCTCCCTCTACGGAGGTGGACTGGACCTGTCTCCTCACAAGCCACGACAAAGGAGACCAGCTTAGGGCCATCCAGAGGGCCCACGACATAGCCGCGGAGTTTAACCTTCCGTCTCGTCTTGGAAGTGGCCCACCGGTGTTGGCCCATAAGGGGTATTGAGCGCCGCCTCCAGATATCAATAAAGTTCTTTGCCTGCCTGTCTGTCAGAAATATCAACAGTGCAATGTGCGAGTCGATTACGCACGTATATGGAGGCGTAAGAGCGGGCGGGAAGATGTGTGGGGTAGCAGTACACATTTAAGTCGCAATTGTACACTTAACACCTCGTTCTGCTATGGTATCTCGTGCAAACAATAAGCCTACATTCGCTGCCACGTACATAAGCCTCATGTAGTACGACGATGTCGTACTCATTGAGCCGCGAGTACTCACTGAGCTCACTGCGACGGCGGCACAAAGAACGACAGTTCCACTGAAGGATGCGTGGCTGCCATGCACAGATTTTACTCGCCATGCTGTATCACAGCTTGTTGCGTAGCCAGCGCTGCTATGCGGAGCGGGCGAACCGGGCAGTCGCGAAGTAGGGAGTCCAACGCGGCATGAACTGCGGCCGCGAGCGCCGAGATCGCCGAGGCGTTCTCTGGAGCGGTGGTGGTGTTCGTTGATGCATGAGCAATAGAGCCACCGGCGGCAGCCGCATATGAAAGCACTCTCGAGTGGCAGGATTCGGTGCCGTGGCGTTGTTCTTGCGAACAACTGCAAAGACCTCGCGGCGTGTCATGGGGCAGGCCAATTGCGCGCGGATCTTTAATAGCTGACGCTCCTATTGCTGCAGCGAGGACAGCAGGGTTCTGTGGCCAGATGGGTGGCTCCACAGAATATGCAACGCGGGCGCTGCGCGGTGCTATCGGCACGTGGATGCGGCCCGCCACAGCGCACACAACGTTCATGTGCCGGGCAGGTAACGTCTGTGTGGCCGTATCGACGGCACCGTGAGCACTGCACATGACGAGGGCGTTGAGCACGACCCGGGCGTCGTTGTTTGTAAAGTTCAATCTCCTGTGGAGGTTTCCGTACAGGGAACATGATGACGACATTGCGTCGGGATCGCGTGCATTGCAGTACAGGGAGCTACGATGCAATGTTGTCACGTAGTTCCTCCTCCATGAGTGCTAGGTCAACGTTGTGAATTACTCCACTGCAGGTGTTGGTTGACACCTGCCTGGCACGCACGGGAATCTTGCAGATGTCAGAAACTGCGAGGAGGAGCGCGAACGGTGATACCGCGGCAACATCGGCCACGATAACATTGCGGCCGAAGTTAATTAGACAAACCAAGACAAAAGGTCCTGTTTTTGTGTTTTACAGCGCTAGTCTTGCTGCTAACAAATATGTTTGGCCGCGTTCAATCTTCAGTGATGAATTCTTGCGATTGGTGGCTTGGAGCTAAACATAGATTTTCTTGCTTCTCTTCTTTACTGTGAGAGTAAAATGTTGACTGTTGATTTGAATAAAAGAAACATTTCATTACTGCTCTCCCTTACCACGTTAGTGTCAATTTGGTTCCATCTTAGTGACAATACTTTTTTCTGGTGAAATATGCGAAATGTGTGCGCAGTGTTGAAATTATTCCAACATTTCTATGTATTATTTTTGTTGTAATATTTTCATTTGGTGTTTTAGAGTGCGACAAAATGTTGAGGTGCTGACAATATTGATATTAATCAAGGTCCTTATAATGTACAAATATTGATTGTGTGTAAATTTCAGCGATGGATTTGCATAATTCTAATTGTGAGAAGTTTTGATTCTAATTATGAGAATTTGAAAGTGTTATAGACGGTTCTCGATAGTTGTTAAACGCTTACCCTTCGTGAATGAACAATGTATATGATTTTTATTACACTCCATATTCCATGTTAAGGCCTCGACTTTTGTCTTTATCCTGCATTCCTGTTTTCTTAGTCTTTTTGTTTCGTCTCTCTTCAATTTTTTTTTCTCTTCAATATGTTTTTACCACACGCCGTTGCGG
This sequence comes from Rhipicephalus microplus, assembly GCF_043290135.1. NCBI lineage: Eukaryota > Metazoa > Arthropoda > Arachnida > Ixodida > Ixodidae > Rhipicephalus > Rhipicephalus microplus. Next base: position 4,174,578 of record NW_027464594.1, read on the forward strand.
CCAATAGAGACAAGAAACCCCTGAGAGTCTGAGACTCAGTGCGCTAGGTTTAACACGCTGCCGCTTCAGAAACGGAGTGGTATTGCCACTCAACCTGTGAAAGAGCAATGCCCTTGGTATAAAGAAGTGTCGAAATCAGCAGTTCAGTGCATTAAGTACTCTATACTCTGTCTTCAAGCCAGTTGCAGCTGCGAGGCATGAGGATACTTGGGATGCAAACCATGATTCTGGTCATACCTGCATTATCTTATATATAGGAAAGGTTAGAACAACTGCGTTTGGCTGGGACGCGATACGTGATACATTATTCATGGTTTGCGTGAACATGTGCGCCATGTGTCTTAAAATAGTGTATCGGAAACCACTGGTGAGGTGGCGAAACAAAAGGGCAGCGTCTAAGCATACGCGGCAATCCGCTTGATCGGACTCGAGGTTGCTGCTTGCCCACTGTCCTTACAGGGTCAAATAAACAGAGAAATCATCTATCACATTTTGTGATCTCCCTATGAAGGCAAAGTATCACACACATTTTGTACGTTTTGTTGAGATCAGCTAGCTGTTGGCTCCAGCACAACTGTTAAGCCTCGTCCCCGAGCATTTGAGAATGAATCTGGAAAACAGTGTGATAGAGCACGAATACATTGCTGTGGCAGTGCGTTGACGCAAATGTGAAGGGAACACAATTGCTGGTTAAGAACTGACATGCTACACAGTGTTAGTCGATGACTCTGTCAATTCTAGATAGGAAAAAAAACAAGTGTTCTCCCTTGATATTGAAGTAATTGGTGCGCTTCGTAATGTATAGGGAATGTCCCGGATAAAAACAGGTTCGTCGCCCGAAAACGAGCGGATAATTTTAGAAATGTAATATTCAGAGGGCCCTCAATAAGAGAAAGTGAAGTACTTCTCTTCCACAAAACGGAATGGTGCGATATTCACTTTAGAGCTTATAAAAATTAAGCTAGACTCCTTTAAAAACTATACACATGCCCAATCAGGAGAACGACTACCGCAATATACAATATGATCTGAAACGAAGGCGGATATGAGGGAGCAATGACTCATATATTTCGCGAACGTATGAGCTTATAAGTGATATGAAAGACTGTTGTATGAATCACAATGACGAATCTGAGACAGAGTTGGTAACATCAAAACAACGTATACGGAAATGTATTCCATGTCGTGTTATTTCAGATGAACTCTCACAATGAGATGTAATTTGGCGTCAACAGAAAGTGTTATGAAGTTCCTCGCAATTGGCAGCGAAGGTCAGAGGTCAGAATACAAGGTTCAACGAAAGCAACATGCAAGGTTGCGTGATGGCGGGAAGCCCAATTGTGTATTAACATAGCTAGAATGGGAAACTTCAATGGGAAGTGCATTTCCCCTCCATCGGCGCAGTCAATGTGAATCCTCACCAAGAAGGAATATTTGACAGCTTGTCGGAATGGTCGCTAAAGCTGACATGTATTTCCAGCTGGAACTGGTATACGTGTATAGCTTTCAAAATGAAAAGAGGCAGATAGTTAGAAAATAAAATAGTGGGAGGCAAACAACATAGCAAGAAAAAATTCACGCAAGATACGTTTCCGCGGAAGCAGCTGTGTGAGAGAATTAAGGCCTTATTTAAGCCGGTTACGGAAGGACATGGCGTACGACGACCCAAGTGGTGGTGCACTGCGTAGAGTCTCAAGTGTAAGAGGGGGAATGGGGGGGCGAAGACGACGGAGGAGGTCGTGAACCAGCACAGGCGGGGCCACAAGGGCAGGGCAGAAACTGAGACAACGCACGTATAATCGTCATTAGCAAAGAAGGGGTGGTTTCCGGAAATTCATTCGGCCAGTACTTTCTCTTCCATCTTGTTGGAAGTATAAAAAGTAGTGCAATATCTTTCAACGTTGGCTGCCAACTAGTGAGGCGTATAGATTGCAGCCTGAAGAAAGTGAACGAAAGTGGAGTAACAGACATCTTCTATGACTTGACGTTGTCACTTCGCGCCTACTTTAGTTACGAAAAAGAAAAAAAAGAAGCATAAGTTTCTGTGCCGTCTAAACTAGGTGCCCCGAAATTTCGGCGCAAAGCGTGGCTGATATTTTTTACATAAAGGAAGGGCAGATTTTTCAACCTCAGATGCCCTACAGTTTATTACAAGGACAAAAATTGAGAAGTTCGAAATCTGGAAAAAGTATATATAATAATGTTTTTTTTCCATAGCATGGAAACAAGAATCAAGCAATATGGGAAACAATAAAAGCAATATCCACTTGAAGTAACACAGAAGAGGGGGGCGGGGTTGTTACTTTTTTGTTTTCACCAGCACAACAACCTCTTTGATATAACAAATACTGTTATTGGGTGCTCGCAGTGGTCCCCCTCAGTAGTCGGGAGTCGTAACCGGTAATAGGAGGTGGACAGCAAGGCTTGGAGAGAGAGAGAGAGGGGGGGGGGAGTGGGGTGATGACACATATGCTTAGGGAGAAGGAGAGGGTGATAGGATTGTGAAGCACGCCGTAATTAAGGCCAAACCACATAAGCGCGAAAATGCACGCGACAGCGACGAGCGAAGCGACGTAGATCGTCTTCGCGCGATCAGTCGCTAGCGCAGGCAAACCTCATTCACGCGACGGCTTCGGCGAGCGAATTCCAATGTTGCTGGCATGAGGCCGTCAACTCGCACCAAGAAAACCGCGTAGCGAGCGGTTTCCAATTTAAAAATAAGATATATTGTTGTGTAATGAAACGGAAAGTGTTTATTATTGCCTTGCAGCACTTTTTTATATACACATGCGTAATAAACTTTGCGTTATTTCTTGTTGCACATACGTGACTTGGGCAGGGTCACGTGCACCTATGTTGTCCTTGTCTTTTCCGGTATTTCGCTATTGGCTGCTTGAGTCCAGCACTTCCGGGTGATGAGCGACGGTTTCCAAATCTGGAGAACCGAGCGATCGTGCAAACGAGCACGCGACACGTCGCGCGATAGCCCTGTTTCGTCGCTCATAGCGTCGCTCGTCGCTGTCGCGTGCCTTTTCGCGCTTATGTGGTTTGGCCCTTAATTAAGCACGACATAATTAAGGGCATCACAAATTTTAACCGTCTAGTGTTCATCAACGTGCACGCGCGTAGCACAGTATACGCGGGCCTGTGGAATTTCGCCTGTATCGAAGTGTAACGGCCGGGGCGGTGTCGAACACATGACTTTCGCTTCAAATGGATAAAGTAGTAAAGCGTACCCCGCATAAGAGATGTGCGCGTGCAGAGGTGTAATAAGCGTTGCAGTCTGTGCACTTGACCCGCGAGCATCTGACCTCGCATCCTTTCTTGGCGGCTATTTGCTAGAACCGAAATTCCGCTTCGTCCCATAGCCGCTGTTGTATTTCCGAAAGGCTCGATATTTTTCTTGGCGTGTGCAGTGCAATGAGAGTGCTCGTCAAAGAACACAATGTGGTGAAACTTCCGGAGCCCTTCACAACGGCGTCTATCGCTTTGCATATCATTGTTATAGGACGTCGAATTTCAGTTAAGATCACATACTTTTCTTGGTGACGATTAATAAGCCAGTGTTTCAATGGCGGCTATACTTTCGCTTATCAGCGGCACGTTGAGCTGGTGACCTTCTTGCTTTCTCCCAAGTACTTCTGATCAAACACCAACTTACGGTTTTCTGTACTTTCTCAAGATCTGTTTGAAAGTTAAAACCGGAATTAAAATTGATGATTTCAGTTCAAGTTCTGAGATATAATAAACACACACGACAAGTGTCGGCAAAAGGTAAATTAACTGCCCTAATATTTATTAAAAAGTTATTGATTGAGTTCACGAGAATAACAGATGTTTTTTTTGCGTTTGAGCAGCTAGAATGGCTCGCATAAGCGACGCGTGGAGTTCCCCTTCAGGGGGGGAGTAAAGATTCGTCGAAGCGCCTTCCTTCCTATTGTGTGAATATATAGGCTGACTATGGCCGCATAATAATAATATTATCGCGAGAGGAAACGATAGACAGGAACTCGAAGTGCACGGAGGACTGTTTACTCAGCCACAGCTGCCATTCACTTCTTCGCTCTCGTCTTCTGCCACCAACACAGCGTGTCAATATTGTTATGTGGGCGTGTTACACCCCAAAACAAAGATATGATTATGAGAGACGCTGTAGTGCAGAGCTCCCGAAAATTTGCCATGTGGTGTTCTTGAAATGCACTCACATCCTACAGCACACGGGTCTTTGCAATTTCGCTTCCACCATAATGCGACCCTCGCGGCCGTGATTGAACCCGTGACCTGCGGGCCAGCAGTCTAGCACCCTGTAGCCACTGATCGACCGATGCGAGCAGACTACGCCCGGAGGAGCCGGCGCCTTCTGGTCGTACAATTGGTCCGAGCTCACTGTCGTTTCACAAGCAAATGATACCTTTTAGTGATGAAACCTGTGGCGGCAGCACTTAGCACTGTTCACTGTACTCGGCGAGAACCATTCTGAAAAAGAAGAGGAGTATAGCCATCGCCACGCATTAGCACCAACCTGTCCGAACATGGAATGACAAAAGATGGCTCGTTGGTAAGCCTAACAGTTTAACACGAGAACAGCTGGTGTGAATAATCCCCATCACTAAATGAGACATGGTGGAGAAAGAATATTAACAGTCATATTGTCACGTGGTTGTGACAATAATAAAGAATTAAATCGGCTTTCTTGAGCTGAAACATTATTTGGGCGAACCTGCGCCCATGAAACAAATCTCATACTACGGTGATACACCTGTAACACTTACCCCCATATTCACAAATGCTCCTCGACTTGACTTTCACCCTGCGATTTAAAGAGTTGAGCACTGCGCCACTGCTCGGCTGAAAATGACGCTGCGCTACTCGAGAATAGCAGCAAATGGTCACTCATATGCAGTGAGTTGCCCTGCCTAGAGATGGCGCTCCCATCAGCTTTCCCGAGGGAACACAGACATGCTTTGCAGCGGGGTGGACCGACAGATGATGTGGAAAGAAAATGGGCAACCTTTCTAAGCTGTAGAAGGGATGCATCCCTTCTGATAAATGAAAAGATTACAAGGAAGGGAGCTCAGTGGCTGGCAGAAGTACATAAAAAAGATAGAAAGGCAGCTGCGAAATTTTGGAACCATCTAAACTCCCTAAGAAATGAGACGAGCCTAGAGCAGAGCTTTATAACTGCAGCCCAAGGTGCTAGGCTAGAAGGGGACGAAGCTATTGAATATATAAGAACAAGGGTGACAGAAAAATTTCAACAAAAAAGTAATTTATGCACCACAATAGACAAGGACGAATCAATTGGTGCAATGGCTCCATTTTCGCAACAAGAGTGGGAAAGGGCTGAGAAAAGGGTTCCTAGTAGTACATCAACAGGCCCAGATGGCATTCCAATTAGGCTGATAAAGACATTAGGTCCGAAGTCTAAGCAGGCTTTGAGAGAGGCAGTGAGTACAATAATAATCGATGGTGAAGTTCCCGATGGATGGAAACTTAGCAGGATGAGCATGATCTATAAAGGAAAGGGGGACAAAGCTGACATAAACAACTACCGTCCTATAACAGTGACATCAGTGGTCTACAGGCTGGCGATGCAGATTATAAAGGAAAGACTGCAGGCGTGGATAGAGGATGAGGGGGTGCTGGGGGAACTGCAGAATGGGTTTCGGAAACACAGGAGGTTGGAAGACAATCTGTTCTCACTGACGCAGTGCATCGAAATAGCAGAAAAAGAACACAGGCCCCTGTGGCTAGCATTTTTGGATATCAAGGGAGCGTACGATAGCGTGGTTCAAGAGGAATTGTGGGGAATACTGGACACACTAGGCGTGGAACATGTAGTCACTAATCTTTTAAAGGGTGTCTATAAAGGTAACAAGGTAGTTATAAAGTGGGAAAAACAGTTATCCAAGCCTGCAGAGGTGAAACGGGGGCTTAGGCAGGGGTGCCCCCTGTCACCCTTATTATTCATGATGTACCTACAAGGATTAGAGGCCAAATTAGAGGGAAGTGGACTGGGCTTCAACCTCTCTTTAGTCAAACAAGGAAAACTTATTGATCAGGCACTACCAGCATTAATGTACGCAGATGATATAGTGCTAACGGCCAACAACAAGGAAGATTTGCAGAAATTGATGGACATCTGCGGTAATGAGGGAGATAGGTTAGATTTTAGATTCAGTAGGGAAAAATCAGCAGTCATGATTTTCAATGACAACGAAGGTAGTGAGCTTAGAATACAGGAGGTCACGCTAGAGATAACAGATAAATACAAATATCTGGGCGTATGGATAAGCAATGAGACCGAGTACCTGAGGGAATGCGAAATATACGTGACGACTAAAGGTAACAGGAATGCAGCAGTGATGAAAAATAGGGCACTGTAGAATTAATTACAATAGGTATGATGTTGTGAGAGGAATATGGAAAGGGGTCATGGTTCCTGGGCTGACGTTCGGCAATGCGGTCTTGTGCATGAGATCAGAAATTCAAGCAAGATTAGAAATTAAGCAACGTAGAATAGGTAGGCTTGCTTTAGGAGCTCACGGGAATACACCAAATCAGGGAGTACAAGGTGATATGGGATGGACATCATTTGAGGGCAGGGAAGCTAGCAGCAAGATAAAATTTGAGAAGCGGTTGAGAGAAATGGGGGAAGAGCGTTGGGCTAGGAAGGTTTTCAGCTACTTGTACATGAAGAATGTCGATACAAAATGGAGGAAGCGAACCAGGAAGTTGACTGGTAAATACTTAGAAAACAGCAGGTGGCCAAACCAAAAAGAACTATCGGTTAAGAAGAAAGTGAAGGAAACGGAGACTAACATGTGGAGAATGGGCATGATTAAGAAGTCCGCACTAGAGATCTATCGAAGTTTTAAGCAGGAAATTGCCAAGGAAAGGATCTATGATAATACTCGGGGTAGTTCTCTACTGTTTGAGGCCAGGACGGGAGTACTACGAACCAAGACATATCGGGCCAAATACGAAGGGGTAGACACAGTATGCAGTGCGTGTGGAGAGGAAGAAGAAACTGCCGAACACTTGATAATGCTCTGTAAAGGGCTTTACCCTATAGCTCAGGATGATGGCGCAGAGTTTTTCAAAGCACTGGGGTTTAGGGACCGGGAGGGCAAAATAAACTTTAAGCGGGTAGACTTAACTAGAAGGAGGTTATCTGACTGGTGGCTAAAGTCAAGGCACGAGTGAAAATTCAACTCTTCACTGCAAAGTACGAATCCTCAAACTCACTCTTTAAAGAAAAAAATATATAGTTTTTGGTTCATTAGGTATTACGGCTTGGTGGCGCTAGCCACCGCCTGATCTAAAGGGTACAGCCATATCTATCCATCCATCCATCCATCCATCCGAGTGAAGGTGGAGCGTTGAGTGAAGGGGCGTTCTAGAATAGGGGGTTATAGCGGCAAGCAGAGCATACAGACCGCCTATAAAACTGACAAGCACTTAAGGGCGCCGGCGTTCATACATGTGCTATCAAAGAATTCGCCGTTATCGCTTGCGGCCACATAAAGACTGTTCGCGTGCTGCGCGCATTTTTAACGGAATGAAGTTAAACAATCACGAGGCTTCTGAAACAATGCCACGTGGTCTACGCCGAGCGTCGCAAACAGTCCTAATCCGGATGCACCAAAATAAACGAGTTGCAATATCTTTCAACGTTGGCTGCCAACTAGCGAGGCGTATACATTTGGAGGGGATACCATATAATATGACCCCGTTTTCATACTACAAATTGCCCACGTGTTGCTAAACTCAATGCTGTCTAGAATTCTTTTTGTAAGTAGAGCCCCTATGAGAGAAAGAGGAAACGTATGCTTGCTAGTATGAAGCAATATCGGACATTGACCGAGAGGATATCTTTCCATTTGATATCTGTAATGGCAGGTTGCCGCGTATTCTTTGCGTGCATCAGTGCTTCCACCTGATCTCACACTTCACTAGATAAAAAAAAACAAAAGGCAAACTATTATGACACGACACGCTGTGACTGTCCTCCCAACTCTGGGGGTGTAGCTCAGTGCATTCTTTCGCCGGCACTCGCACGCGTCGGACGCAGGAATCATGGGCTCCCGCGGAGCGGCAAAGGCGGTCCTTGGTGGCCGCGGAAACAGGATTACAGACGAAAGTGACAAGGATTATGAGATCATCTTGCCGAATCTGCCAACAAGACGTATTGTTGTGAACACAGTGTTTTTGCACGGTGATATTCGAGTGAGGCCTTTCAAGGTCGAAGATTTCCGAGATGCTCTGGACAAGGAACGACTGCTTCCCGACGTAATTGCATTGGGCGCCTACCAGATCAACCATGTGTGGGCCGTCACCTTTAACAGCCAGGAGGCGACGAAGAGGTTGACTGAACTGAAAGAACTCCAGGTCAAGGGACGTCGCTGCCTCGTTATCGACCCTCAGGAGCAGAAGGTGAGGCTGCGGCTTCACTGGCTGTTACACGGCGTTTCGGACGAAGATGTCCGCACGGCGTTGGCAGCGTTCGGGAAAGTTACAGAAGTGACCCGGGAACGCTGGCGTGTGGAAGGAGTCAATGAGAAGAATTCGACGACCCGCACTGCTTTCATTAAGCTGAAAAGCGGTATGAAAGTCGAGGACCTGCCTCATCAGATACGAGTCGCCGGTGAATTAGCCTTAGTGGTAGCCCCAGGTCGGCCTATGCAATGCCTGCGTTGCAGCGGAACAGGACATGTGCGTCGCGAGTGTAAGGTGCCTCGGTGCTCGCGCTGCCGGCGTTTCGGGCATGGGGACGCGGAATGCGTCCGTTCGTACGCCACAGTGACCGCGTCAGCGGAGGCCGAAGATGCGTCAGAACACATTATGGACGTGACAGAAGCAGAGGACGCGGCTGAAGGTTGCGGAGATCAAGTCGCAGAAAATTTGAACTGCACATCTGCAACATCAGTAGACGAATCTACACCGGCACCTGTTGATACTCAACCAGGTTCTGCAGCTGTATCGACCGATACAGCTGACAATGCGGTGACAGACGCAGGCTGTGAAGTAGACGGAGCGTCTGCCCATGCGTCGGAGCAAGGCCAAGTTGTCGATGGTGCCTCCTGTAGCGTTGGTTTCGACACGAAGATAGAAGGAAACACGTGCAACGCCAGCCGCGTCTCTTGGCCCAGCGGTGCCGTTTCTGCCATTAAAAGACAATTGGAAGACCCTGTGAAGACGGCAGACAAGAACAGTGCAAGTAGCGTGGAAGAACCACCGGCAAAAACACCGACTGGCAGACGCACCAGCATGAGAGCAAGAGCTGGTGGCACCACGGACAAAAAAGCTGTAAACAATTCTCTTCTACTGTTCAGTGAAACCGGGCGGTCGGACGGTCCTGGAGGCGTCTAGCGTAGCGCTAGACGTGCAAGGTAAGCGCCATGCTCCGGGCCTAACTCCTCCACATGGTTGTAATGGCGCCTCAAGTATCATTTAGCTTCGCCACGCTGAATGTTAGAGGCTTGGCTTCAAAGAAGAAGCAAAGCCAAGTCTACCGGTTGTTATTGGGAGAAAATCTGGATGTGCTTGCGGTGCAGGAGACGAAAGTTGAAGGCGAGGATGAGACTGGGAGCATGGTGCTTAAGTTTACATCACGGTATTTTGCCACTGTGAGCCAGGCCATAGGCACATCAGGGGGATGTGTTCTTTTTGTTAGAAAACTGCCAGGATTAGTCATAGAAAATGTCTTTTCTTGCTCTTCAGGCCGAGTAGTATGGTGTGATATTGATTATTGTGACACTGAATGGCGCATTATATGTGTTTATGCTCCAACTATTGGCCAGGAAAGATCGGGTTTTTTTTCCAATTTACGACAACATATGTGTACTGGTAGGAAACTCTTATTGGTGGGTGATTTCAACTGTGTCTTGAATGAAAGTGATAGATCAAGCAGGCGCAACGTTAAAGATAGAAGCAGTGATGTCCTGGCACAGGTGATTATTGAACACGAATTAGTAGATGTTGCGGAGTGTTTGCATAGCTCCCGAGATGTGAAGTATACCCACTTTCAAGGCACAAGTAATGCACGTTTGGATCGACATTACCTTACTGCAGATGCGATAACCCAGTGTAGCAGTTATAATGTTGTTCCTGTTTCCTTTTCAGATCACTGTCTGGTAAAATGCAATATCGGGTCAAAAAAAGAAAGGAACGTCTTTTCTTGGGAACAGTGGAAAATGAACTCTAACCTCTTAAAGGACGAGTCGTTTAGCGCATCAGTTATTAAAGAAATAAGTAATATTAACAAAGAGTGTATGGACAAAATAGGAGAAGAATGGGAGCTATTCAAGCAGCGAATCAAAATAAAAGCAATAGAGAGATCTAGCGTTTTATCTTTCGAGTCTAAGAAGAATGAGAAAGAGCTTAGACGAACACTTGAGAGACAAACAGCTCTTGAATGTGAAAAACCTGGATTATGGTGATGATTTGCGGAGTATTAAACAGAGGATAGAGGTATATGAGGAGGAACGCTATCGCGGAGCGCTAGTGCGAGCCAGAGCAGCATCAATGACTGTGGATGATCGCCCGACGAAGCGAGCGCTTGGATTAGAGAAGAGTCATGCCAGACGAAATCACATAGATGCCATTGAAGTCAATGGTATCGAAGTTTCGGACAATGAGAGCATAGGACGAGCGTTTGGCAAACACTATGAAGGACTCTTCGCTGCCACGCCCATTGATTCAGAGGAATTTAAGCAAGAGTTCCTTAGCAGAATGCCGAAGTTGTCAGATAACACCAAATCAGCTTTAGAGCTATCTATAACGCCGACGGAAGTAGAAAGGGCTATAGATAAAATGAATCCTGGTAAATCTCCAGGGCCGGGCGGGCTTAGTGCTTCGTTTTATAAGGAGTTCAAAAATGAATTATCCCAATTACTTGCAGATGTCTTCAATCAAGCTTATAAACTTAATGTCCTCCCTAGGTCCTTTAGTGAAGCACATACAGTTTTGATACCTAAGACAGAACACTCGGAGAAGTTAAAATTAGTTTCTTTGTATAGACCGATATCACTAACTAATTGTGATTACAAAATTTTAATGAAAGTACTAGCACGGCGACTTCAAGGGGTAATCAAAGAATTAGTAGGGCCTCACCAAACATGTGGGATTATGGGACGCTCCATTGTGACTAATATACACAAGATGCGCTGTGTGCTCGAGTGTAGCGATGCCAATCAAGTAGGGGTAGCCATTCTACAGATTGATCTCGAGAAAGCTTTTGATTGTGTTTCCCACAACCTTTTGCTTGCCATTCTTGACCATGTCAACGTTGGTTTTGTAATCAGAGATGGAGTATCTATGGCATACCGGAACTGCACAACCCGACTGGTAATCAATAAGACGCTAGGAGATACAATTAACATAAAGCGTTCTGTTCGTCAGGGCTGCCCGCTGAGCCCCCTACTTTTCAGTTTATATATAGAATCGTTGTGCTTAGCAATAGTTCAAAACAGTTGCATTCGTGGCTATAGATTACAAGAATCCGAAGTTAAAATTTTGGCATATGCCGACGATGTGGCTGTTTGTTGCATCGATCAAGATAGTGTTACCACTACCATCAGTGTGGTTAAAAGGTTCGGCAAGGCAACTGGCAGTCTAGTAAACTGGGGAAAGTGTCTGGGTTTCTGGCATGGAGAGTGGTCATCAAAACCAGACTATTTTGCCAATGTTAAATGGGTGACCACACCTGTCAAGTACTTAGGGGTGCCACTGGAATTTTATAAAGATAATGAGAACTACTGGCAAGAACAAGCGAAAGAAATCCGGACGAAAGCTAATAGATGCAACGGTAATCATCTGTCAGTGTTTGCTAGGGCGACTGTCTGTAATCTTTTCTTTGCCTCAAAACTTTGGTATGTGATGCAAGTATTGCATTGTTCAAGGGCAAACATACAGAAGTTCCATCGTATCTTCGCAGTGTTCGTGTGGGCTTCGAACTGGGAGAGATGCAGTCGAACTAATCTGTTTCGAAATGTGAAACACGGAGGGCTTGGTTTAACACATCTTTTCATACGCCAAGTCGTAAATAGGTTCTTTTTTTTCGCTACACAAGGGACCCTTTCTTACGTACAGTGTGCCAAATGAGACTGACGCGGGCTTTACCTGGATATGTGGTTAGCACGCATGACATGACCGGTGCTGTGCGCGGGTATCTTAAAGAGGTTATTCTAAGTGTACGGTTTTTATCTGTTAGATTCTCCAATGAATATTTGTTTTCAGTGACTCGAAAGAAGTTGTACAAAGATGTATGCGATGTTGTTTTACCTGAACCGCTGTACCGTGCCATGTACGCTGGAGGTGAAGGGAAAGATGTGCTTAAAAGAGTGAAGAGAATGCAAGTGGCTCCTGGCGCGAAGTCTTTCTTTTTCAAGCTGCACACAGGTACACTATCAGTCAGGACATTTCAAGCAGACCGTGGTTTTTACTTACCTTGGGGGACAAATTGCCTTATCTGTAAAAAACCGGAAAATATTGACCATGTTTTCTTACATTGTTGGGAAGGAGTATATTTTTGGGATGTACTTCAAAGGACGTTACAGAAAGAATTACCTTTAAATTCATATGGTATAAGATTTCTGCCAATAGTGGACGAAGAGGGAATGCCTTTTGATTTGATTATGCTATGTGGACTTCACTGTTTATGGCGGGCCCGTATGGCGGGTTTCTATCGCGATCAGGATGCACGGCCTGCACGAATGTATTTCCGTGAATGTATGGCCAAGTATGTTGAACTGCAGAAAACTCAGGAGATTTTACCTGAGTGGTTGTCGAGGGTGGAGCCCTTGGCAGCACTTAGGGTATTTTAAGTTTCTGCCGGACTGTTACTGCTTGTTTTTGTTCTGCTTGTGGTTTGATGTATGCGCCTGTAAACAGGCAATAAAGCAAAAAAAGGGGGGTGTAGCTCAGTGGTAGAGCGCTCGCTTCGCATGTGAGAGGTCCCGGGTTCGAACCGCGGCACCTCCAGCCATTTATTTTCAAGCCTCTTTTTTTTTTCTTTTGCGTAGCGTCCTACTAATTTGAATAATCTTTCTCACCAGCTGATAGCACTTACTCACTGCCAGTTCGATCTCCTGCGCCGACAAGTATTGTCTGCATATACAGGCAAAGCTCAAATCACTGAAGATTCTGTTCACTTGCTTTTAAGGGAAGCTTTCGTGAGTTCAATATTTCGGTGGAGGCAGCATCGTACGCGAAAAACAGGGCTCCAGCGAATCTACTTAATATTCAGGTGCGCGAAATTGCTATCCTACCCTTGGAGGCGTCCACCGGAACGTGACTTTTTATCCCCCCATATTATAATAATTCATGCAGCCGTGGCTGTCAGGGTTGCCCGTTCAAAAGGACAAAAATGATCCGTGAAATAGGAAAAACGAGCTAAGACGATAACTTGAGCCAAAAGTAGCTGCGCGTGTGTGAACAAAACATGTGACGTTTCTTTATAAAGAGTCAATTCAGGTGCATCTTGTTGGAAGTATAAAAAGTCGTGCAATATCTTTCAACGTTGGCTGCCAACTAGTGAGGCGTATAGATTGCAGCCTGAAGAAAGTGAATGAAAGTGGAGTAACAGACATCTTCTATGACTTGACGTTGTCACTTCGCGCCTACTTTAGTTACGAAAAAGAAAAAAAAGAAGCATAGGTTTCTGTGCCGTCTAAACTAGGTGCCCCGAAATTTCGGCGCACAGTGGCTGATATTTTTTACATAAAGAAAGGGCAGATTGTTCAACCTAAGATGCCCTGCAGTTTATTACAAGGACCAAAATTGAGAAGTTCGAAATCTGGAGAAAGTATATATACTAATCTTTTTTTTCATAGCATGGAAACAAGAATCAAGCAATATGGGAAACAATAAAAGCAATATCCACTTGAAGTAACACAGAAGAGGGGGGCGGGGTTGTTACTTTTTTGTTTTCACCAGCACAACAACCTCTTTGATATAACAAATACTGTTATTGGGTGCTCGCAGTGGTCCCCCTCAGTAGTCGGGAGTCGTAACCGGTAATAGGAGGTGGACAGCAAGGCTTGGAGAGAGAGAGAGAGGGGGGGGGAGTGGGGTGATGACACATATGCTTAGGGGGAAGGAGAGGGTGATAGGATTGTGAAGCACGCCGTAATTAAGGCCAAACCACATAAGCGCGAAAATGCACGCGACAGCGACGAGCGAAGCGACGTAGATCGTCTTCGCGCGATCAGTCGCTAGCGCAGGCAAACCTCATTCACGCGACGGCTTCGGCGAGCGAATTCCAATGTTGCTGGCATGAGGCCGTCAACTCGCACCAAGAAAACCGCGTAGCGAGCGGTTTCCAATTTAAAAATAAGATATATTGTTGTGTAATGAAACGGAAAGTGTTTATTATTGCCTTGCAGCACTTTTTTATATACACATGCGTAATAAACTTTGCGTTATTTCTTGTTGCACATACGTGACTTGGGCAGGGTCACGTGCACCTATGTTGTCCTTGTCTTTTCCGGTATTTCGCTATTGGCTGCTTGAGTCCAGCACTTCCGGGTGATGAGCGACGGTTTCCAAATCTGGAGAACCGAGCGATCGTGCAAACGAGCACGCGACACGTCGCGCGATAGCCCTGTTTCGTCGCTCATAGCGTCGCTCGTCGCTGTCGCGTGCCTTTTCGCGCTTATGTGGTTTGGCCCTTAATTAAGCACGACATAATTAAGGGCATCACAAATTTTAACCGTCTAGTGTTCATCAACGTGCACGCGCGTAGCACAGTATACGCGGGCCTGTGGAATTTCGCCTGTATCGAAGTGTAACGGCCGGGGCGGTGTCGAACACATGACTTTCGCTTCAAATGGATAAAGTAGTAAAGCGTACCCCGCATAAGAGATGTGCGCGTGCAGAGGTGTAATAAGCGTTGCAGTCTGTGCACTTGACCCGCGAGCATCTGACCTCGCATCCTTTCTTGGCGGCTATTTGCTAGAACCGAAATTCCGCTTCGTCCCATAGCCGCTGTTGTATTTCCGAAAGGCTCGATATTTTTCTTGGCGTGTGCAGTGCAATGAGAGTGCTCGTCAAAGAACACAATGTGGTGAAATTTCCGGAGCCCTTCACAACGGCGTCTATCGCTTTGCATATCATTGTTATAGGACGTCGAATTTCAGTTAAGATCACATACTTTTCTTGGTGACGATTAATAAGCCAGTGTTTCAATGGCGGCTATACTTTCGCTTATCAGCGGCACGTTGAGCTGGTGACCTTCTTGCTTTCTCCCAAGTACTTCTGATCAAACACCAACTTACGGTTTTCTGTACTTTCTCAAGATCTGTTTGAAAGTTAAAACCGGAATTAAAATTGATGATTTCAGTTCAAGTTCTGAGATATAATAAACACACACGACAAGTGTCGGCAAAAGGTAAATTAACTGCCCTAATATTTATTAAAAAGTTATTGATTGAGTTCACGAGAATAACAGATGTTTTTTTTGCGTTTGAGCAGCTAGAATGGCTCGCATAAGCGACGCGTGGAGTTCCCCTTCAGGGGGGGAGTAAAGATTCGTCGAAGCGCCTTCCTTCCTATTGTGTGAATATATAGGCTGACTATGGCCGCATAATAATAATATTATCGCGAGAGGAAACGATAGACAGGAACTCGAAGTGCACGGAGGACTGTTTACTCAGCCACAGCTGCCATTCACTTCTTCGCTCTCGTCTTCTGCCACCAACACAGCGTGTCAATATTGTTATGTGGGCGTGTTACACCCCAAAACAAAGATGATTATGAGAGACGCTGTAGTGCAGAGCTCCCGAAAATTTGCCATGTGGTGTTCTTGAAATGCACTCACATCCTACAGCACACGGGACTTTGCAATTTCGCTTCCACCATAATGCGACCCTCGCGGCCGTGATTGAACCCGTGACCTGCGGGCCAGCAGTCTAGCACCCTGTAGCCACTGATCGACCGATGCGAGCAGACTACGCCCGGAGGAGCCGGCGCCTTCTGGTCGTACAATTGGTCCGAGCTCACTGTCGTTTCACAAGCAAATGATACCTTTTAGTGATGAAACCTGTGGCGGCAGCACTTAGCACTGTTCACTGTACTCGGCGAGAACCATTCTGAAAAAGAAGAGGAGTATAGCCATCGCCACGCATTAGCACCAACCTGTCCGAACATGGAATGACAAAAGATGGCTCGTTGGTAAGCCTAACAGTTTAACACGAGAACAGCTGGTGTGAATAATCCCCATCACTAAATGAGACATGGTGGAGAAAGAATATTAACAGTCATATTGTCACGTGGTTGTGACAATAATAAAGAATTAAATCGGCTTTCTTGAGCTGAAACATTATTTGGGCGAACCTGCGCCCATGAAACAAATCTCATACTACGGTGATACACCTGTAACACTTACCCCCATATTCACAAATGCTCCTCGACTTGACTTTCACCCTGCGATTTAAAGAGTTGAGCACTGCGCCACTGCTCGGCTGAAAATGACGCTGCGCTACTCGAGAATAGCAGCAAATGGTCACTCATATGCAGTGAGTTGCCCTGCCTAGAGATGGCGCTCCCATCGGCTTTCCCGAGGGAACACAGACATGCTTTGCAGCGGGGTGGACCGACAGATGATGTGGAAAGAAAATGGGCAACCTTTCTATGCTGTAGAAGGGATGCATCCCTTCTGATAAATGAAAAGATTACAAGGAAGGGAGCTCAGTGGCTGGCAGAAGTACATAAAAAAGATAGAAAGGCAGCTGCGAAATTTTGGAACCATCTAAACTCCCTAATAAATGAGACGAGCCTAGAGCAGAGCTTTATAACTGCAGCCCAAGGTGCTAGGCTAGAAGGGGACGAAGCTATTGAATATATAAGAACAAGGGTGACAGAAAAATTTCAACAAAAAAGTAATTTATGCACCACAATAGACAAGGACGAATCAATTGGTGCAATGGCTCCATTTTCGCAACAAGAGTGGGAAAGGGCTGAGAAAAGGGTTCCTAGTAGTACATCAACAGGCCCAGATGGCATTCCAATTAGGCTGATAAAGACATTAGGTCCGAAGTCTAAGCAGGCTTTGAGAGAGGCAGTGAGTACAATAATAATCGATGGTGAAGTTCCCGATGGATGGAAACTTAGCAGGATGAGCATGATCTATAAAGGAAAGGGGGACAAAGCTGACATAAACAACTACCGTCCTATAACAGTGACATCAGTGGTCTACAGGCTGGCGATGCAGATTATAAAGGAAAGACTGCAGGCGTGGATAGAGGATGAGGGGGTGCTGGGGGAACTGCAGAATGGGTTTCGGAAACACAGGAGGTTGGAAGACAATCTGTTCTCACTGACGCAGTGCATCGAAATAGCAGAAAAAGAACACAGGCCCCTGTGGCTAGCATTTTTGGATATCAAGGGAGCGTACGATAGCGTGGTTCAAGAGGAATTGTGGGGAATACTGGACACACTAGGCGTGGAACATGTAGTCACTAATCTTTTAAAGGGTGTCTATAAAGGTAACAAGGTAGTTATAAAGTGGGAAAAACAGTTATCCAAGCCTGCAGAGGTGAAACGGGGGCTTAGGCAGGGGTGCCCCCTGTCACCCTTATTATTCATGATGTACCTACAAGGATTAGAGGCCAAATTAGAGGGAAGTGGACTGGGCTTCAACCTCTCTTTAGTCAAACAAGGAAAACTTATTGATCAGTCACTACCAGCATTAATGTACGCAGATGATATAGTGCTAACGGCCAACAACAAGGAAGATTTGCAGAAATTGATGGACATCTGCGGTAATGAGGGAGATAGGTTAGATTTTAGATTCAGTAGGGAAAAATCAGCAGTCATGATTTTCAATGACAACGAAGGTAGTGAGCTTAGAATACAGGAGGTCACGCTAGAGATAACAGATAAATACAAATATCTGGGCGTATGGATAAGCAATGGGACCGAGTACCTGAGGGAATGCGAAATATACGTGACGACTAAAGGTAACAGGAATGCAGCAGTGATGAAAAATAGGGCACTGTAGAATTACAATAGGTATGATGTTGTGAGAGGAATATGGAAAGGGGTCATGGTTCCTGGGCTGACGTTCGGCAATGCGGTCTTGTGCATGAGATCAGAAATTCAAGCAAGATTAGAAATTAAGCAACGTAGAATAGGTAGGCTTGCTTTAGGAGCTCACGGGAATACACCAAATCAGGGAGTACAAGGTGATATGGGATGGACATCATTTGAGGGCAGGGAAGCTTGCAGCAAGATAAAATTTGAGAAGCGGTTGAGAGAAATGGGGGAAGAGCGTTGGGCTAGGAAGGTTTTCAGCTACTTGTACATGAAGAATGTCGATACAAAATGGAGGAAGCGAACCAGGAAGTTGACTGGTAAATACTTAGAAAACAGCAGGTGGCCAAACCAAAAAGAACTATCGGTTAAGAAGAAAGTGAAGGAAACGGAGACTAACATGTGGAGAATGGGCATGATTAAGAAGTCCGCACTAGAGATCTATCGAAGTTTTAAGCAGGAAATTGCCAAGGAAAGGATCTATGATAATACTCGGGGTAGTTCTCTACTGTTTGAGGCCAGGACGGGAGTACTACGAACCAAGACATATCGGGCCAAATACGAAGGGGTAGACACAGTATGCAGTGCGTGTGGAGAGGAAGAAGAAACTGCCGAACACTTGATAATGCTCTGTAAAGGGCTTTACCCTATAGCTCAGGATGATGGCGCAGAGTTTTTCAAAGCACTGGGGTTTAGGGACCGGGAGGGCAAAATAAACTTTAAGCGGGTAGACTTAACTAGAAGGAGGTTATCTGACTGGTGGCTAAAGTCAAGGCACGAGTGAAAATTCAACTCTTCACTGCAAAGTACGAATCCTCAAACTCACTCTTTAAAGAAAAAAATATATAGTTTTTGGTTCATTAGGTATTACGGCTTGGTGGCGCTAGCCACCGCCTGATCTAAAGGGTACAGCCATATCTATCCATCCATCCATCCATCCATCCGAGTGAAGGTGGAGCGTTGAGTGAAGGGGCGTTCTAGAATAGGGGTTATAGCGGCAAGCAGAGCATACAGACCGCCTATAAAACTGACAAGCACTTAAGGGCGCCGGCGTTCATACATGTGCTATCAAAGAATTCGCCGTTATCGCTTGCGGCCACATAAAGACTGTTCGCGTGCTGCGCGCATTTTTAACGGAATGAAGTTAAACAATCACGAGGCTTCTGAAACAATGCCACGTGGTCTACGCCGAGCGTCGCAAACAGTCCTAATCCGGATGCACCAAAATAAACGAGTTGCAATATCTTTCAACGTTGGCTGCCAACTAGCGAGGCGTATACATTTGGAGGGGATACCATATAATATGACCCCGTTTTCATACTACAAATTGCCCACGTGTTGCTAAACTCAATGCTGTCTAGAATTCTTTTTGTAAGTAGAGCCCCTATGAGAGAAAGAGGAAACGTATGCTTGCTAGTATGAAGCAATATCGGACATTGACCGAGAGGATATCTTTCCATTTGATATCTGTAATGGCAGGTTGCCGCGTATTCTTTGCGTGCATCAGTGCTTCCACCTGATCTCACACTTCACTAGATAAAAAAAAACAAAAGGCAAACTATTATGACACGACACGCTGTGACTGTCCTCCCAACTCTGGGGGTGTAGCTCAGTGCATTCTTTCGCCGGCACTCGCACGCGTCGGACGCAGGAATCATGGGCTCCCGCGGAGCGGCAAAGGCGGTCCTTGGTGGCCGCGGAAACAGGATTACAGACGAAAGTGACAAGGATTATGAGATCATCTTGCCGAATCTGCCAACAGGACGTATTGTTGTGAACACAGTGTTTTTGCACGGTGATATTCGAGTGAGGCCTTTCAAGGTCGAAGATTTCCGAGATGCTCTGGACAAGGAACGACTGCTTCCCGACGTAATTGCATTGGGCGCCTACCAGATCAACCATGTGTGGGCCGTCACCTTTAACAGCCAGGAGGCGACGAAGAGGTTGACTGAACTGAAAGAACTCCAGGTCAAGGGACGTCGCTGCCTCGTTATCGACCCTCAGGAGCAGAAGGTGAGGCTGCGGCTTCACTGGCTGTTACACGGCGTTTCGGACGAAGATGTCCGCACGGCGTTGGCAGCGTTCGGGAAAGTTACAGAAGTGACCCGGGAACGCTGGCGTGTGGAAGGAGTCAATGAGAAGAATTCGACGACCCGCACTGCTTTCATTAAGCTGAAAAGCGGTATGAAAGTCGAGGACCTGCCTCATCAGATACGAGTCGCCGGTGAATTAGCCTTAGTGGTAGCCCCAGGTCGGCCTATGCAATGCCTGCGTTGCAGCGGAACAGGACATGTGCGTCGCGAGTATAAGGTGCCTCGGTGCTCGCGCTGCCGGCGTTTCGGGCATGGGGACGCGGAATGCGTCCGTTCGTACGCCACAGTGACCGCGTCAGCGGAGGCCGAAGATGCGTCAGAACACATTATGGACGTGACAGAAGCAGAGGACGCGGCTGAAGGTTGCGGAGATCAAGTCGCAGAAAATTTGAACTGCACATCTGCAACATCAGTAGACGAATCTACACCGGCACCTGTTGATACTCAACCAGGTTCTGCAGCTGTATCGACCGATACAGCTGACAATGCGGTGACAGACGCAGGCTGTGAAGTAGACGGAGCGTCTGCCCATGCGTCGGAGCAAGGCCAAGTGTTCGATGGTGCCTCCTGTAGCGTTGGTTTCGACACGAAGATAGAAGGAAACACGTGCAACGCCAGCCGCGTCTCTTGGCCCAGCGGTGCCGTTTCAGCCATTAAAAGACCATTGGAAGACCCTGTGAAGACGGCAGACAAGAACAGTGCAAGTAGCGTGGAAGAACCACCGGCAAAAACACCGACTGGCAGACGCACCAGCATGAGAGCAAGAGCTGGTGGCACCACGGACAAAAAAGCTGTAAACAATTCTCTTCAACTGTGCAGTGAAACCGGGCGGTCGGACGGTCCTGGAGGCGTCTAGCGTAGCGCTAGACGTGCAAGGTAAGCGCCATGCTCCGGGCCTAACTCCTCCACATGGCTGTAATGGCGCCTCAAGTATCATTTAGCTTCGCCACGCTGAATGTTAGAGGCTTGGCTTCAAAGAAGAAGCAAAGCCAAGTCTACCGGTTGTTATTGGAAGAAAGTCTGGATGTGCTTGCGGTGCAGGAGACGAAAGTTGAAGGCGAGGAGGAGACTGGGAGCATGGTGCTTAAGTTTACATCACGGTATTTTGCCACTGTGAGCCAGGCCATAGGCACATCAGGGGGATGTGTTCTTTTTGTTAGAAAACTGCCAGGATTAGTCATAGAAAATGTCTTTTCTTGCTCTTCAGGCCGAGTAGTATGGTGTGATATTGATTATTGTGACACTGAATGGCGCATTATATGTGTTTATGCTCCAACTATTGGCCAGGAAAGATCGGGTTTTTTTTTCAATTTACGACAACATATGTGTACTGGTAGGAAACTCTTATTGGTGGGTGATTTCAACTGTGTCTTGAATGAAAGTGATAGATCAAGCAGGCGCAACGTTAAAGATAGAAGCAGTGATGTCCTGGCACAGGTGATTATTGAACACGAATTAGTAGATGTTGCGGAGTGTTTGCATAGCTCCCGAGATGTGAAGTATACCCACTTTCAAGGCACAAGTAATGCACGTTTGGATCGACTTTACCTTACTGCAGATGCGATAACCCAGTGTAGCAGTTATAATGTTGTCCCTGTTTCCTTTTCAGATCACTGTCTGGTAAAATGCAATATCGGGTCAAAAAAAGAAAGGAACGTCTTTTCTTGGGAACAGTGGAAAATGAACTCTAACCTCTTAAAGGACGAGTCGTTTAGCGCATCAGTTATTAAAGAAATAAGTAATATTAACAAAGAGTGTATGGACAAAATAGGAGAAGAATGGGAGCTATTCAAGCAGCGAATCAAAATAAAAGCAATAGAGAGATCTAGCGTTTTATCTTTCGAATCTAAGAAGAATGAGAAAGAGCTTAGACGAACACTTGAGAGACTAACAGCTCTTGAATGTGAAAAACCTGGATTATGGTGATGATTTGCGGAGTATTAAACAGAGGATAGAGGTATATGAGGAGGAACGCTATCGCGGAGCGCTAGTGCGAGCCAGAGCAGCATCAATGACTGTGGATGATCGCCCGACGAAGCGAGCGCTTGGATTAGAGAAGAGTCATGCCAGACGAAATCACATAGATGCCATTGAAGTCAATGGTATCGAAGTTTCGGACAATGAGAGCATAGGACGAGCGTTTGGCAAACACTATGAAGGACTCTTCGCTGCCACGCCCATTGATTCAGAGGAATTTAAGCAAGAGTTCCTTAGCAGAATGCCGAAGTTGTCAGATAACACCAAATCAGCTTTAGAGCTATCTATAACGCCGACGGAAGTAGAAAGGGCTATAGATAAAATGAATCCTGGTAAATCTCCAGGGCCGGGCGGGCTTAGTGCTTCGTTTTATAAGGAGTTCAAAAATGAATTATCCCAATTACTTGCAGATGTCTTCAATCAAGCTTATAAACTTAATGTCCTCCCTAGGTCCTTTAGTGAAGCACATACAGTTTTGATACCTAAGACAGAACACTCGGAGAAGTTAAAATTAGTTTCTTTGTATAGACCGATATCACTAACTAATTGTGATTACAAAATTTTAATGAAAGTACTAGCACGGCGACTTCAAGGGGTAATCAAAGAATTAGTAGGGCCTCACCAAACATGTGGGATTATGGGACGCTCCATTGTGACTAATATACACAAGATGCGCTGTGTGCTCGAGTGTAGCGATGCCAATCAAGTAGGGGTAGCCATTCTACAGATTGATCTCGAGAAAGCTTTTGATTGTGTTTCCCACAACCTTTTGCTTGCCATTCTTGACCATGTCAACGTTGGTTTTGTAATCAGAGATGGAGTATCTATGGCATACCGGAACTGCACAACCCGACTGGTAATCAATAAGACGCTAGGAGATACAATTAACATAAAGCGTTCTGTTCGTCAGGGCTGCCCGCTGAGCCCCCTACTTTTCAGTTTATATATAGAATCGTTGTGCTTAGCAATAGTTCAAAACAGTTGCATTCGTGGCTATAGATTACAAGAATCCGAAGTTAAAATTTTGGCATATGCCGACGATGTGGCTGTTTGTTGCATCGATCAAGATAGTGTTACCACTACCATCAGTGTGGTTAAAAGGTTCGGCAAGGCAACTGGCAGTCTAGTAAACTGGGGAAAGTGTCTGGGTTTCTGGCATGGAGAGTGGTCATCAAAACCAGACTATTTTGCCAATGTTAAATGGGTGACCACACCTGTCAAGTACTTAGGGGTGCCACTGGAATTTTATAAAGATAATGAGAACTACTGGCAAGAACAAGCGAAAGAAATCCGGACGAAAGCTAATAGATGCAACGGTAATCATCTGTCAGTGTTTGCTAGGGCGACTGTCTGTAATCTTTTCTTTGCCTCAAAACTTTGGTATGTGATGCAAGTATTGCATTGTTCAAGGGCAAACATACAGAAGTTCCATCGTATCTTCGCAGTGTTCGTGTGGGCTTCGAACTGGGAGAGATGCAGTCGAACTAATCTGTTTCGAAATGTGAAACACGGAGGGCTTGGTTTAACACATCTTTTCATACGCCAAGTCGTAAATAGGTTCTTTTTTTTCGCTACACAAGGGACCCTTTCTTACGTACAGTGTGCCAAATGAGACTGACGCGGGCTTTACCTGGATATGTGGTTAGCACGCATGACATGACCGGTGCTGTGCGCGGGTATCTTAAAGAGGTTATTCTAAGTGTACGGTTTTTATCTGTTAGATTCTCCAATGAATATTTGTTTTCAGTGACTCGAAAAAAGTTGTACAAAGATGTATGCGATGTTGTTTTACCTGAACCGCTGTACCGTGCCATGTACGCTGGAGGTGAAGGGAAAGATGTGCTTAAAAGAGTGAAGAGAATGCAAGTGGCTCCTGGCGCGAAGTCTTTCTTTTTCAAGCTGCACACAGGTACACTATCAGTCAGGACATTTCAAGCAGACCGTGGTTTTTACTTACCTTGGGGGACAAATTGCCTTATCTGTAAAAAACCGGAAAATATTGACCATGTTTTCTTACATTGTTGGGAAGGAGTATATTTTTGGGATGTACTTCAAAGGACGTTACAGAAAGAATTACCTTTAAATTCATATGGTATAAGATTTCTGCCAATAGTGGACGAAGAGGGAATGCCTTTTGATTTGATTATGCTATGTGGACTTCACTGTTTATGGCGGGCCCGTATGGCGGGTTTCTATCGCGATCAGGATGCACGGCCTGCACGAATGTATTTCCGTGAATGTATGGCCAAGTATGTTGAACTGCAGAAAACTCAGGAGATTTTACCTGAGTGGTTGTCGAGGGTGGAGCCCTTGGCAGCACTTAGGGTATTTTAAGTTTCTGCCGGACTGTTACTGCTTGTTTTTGTTCTGCTTGTGGTTTGATGTATGCGCCTGTAAACAGGCAATAAAGCAAAAAAAGGGGGGTGTAGCTCAGTGGTAGAGCGCTCGCTTCGCATGTGAGAGGTCCCGGGTTCGAACCGCGGCACCTCCAGCCATTTATTTTCAAGCCTCTTTTTTTTTCTTTTGCGTAGCGTCCTACTAATTTGAATAATCTTTCTCACCAGCTGATAGCACTTACTCACTGCCAGTTCGATCTCCTGCGCCGACAAGTATTGTCTGCATATACAGGCAAAGCTCAAATCACTGAAGATTCTGTTCACTTGCTTTTAAGGGAAGCTTTCGTGAGTTCAATATTTCGGTGGAGGCAGCATCGTACGCGAAAAACAGGGCTCCAGCGAATCTACTTAATATTCAGGTGCGCGAAATTGCTATCCTACCCTTGGAGGCGTCCACCGGAACGTGACTTTTTATCCCCCCATATTATAATAATTCATGCAGCCGTGGCTGTCAGGGTTGCCCGTTCAAAAGGACGAAAATTATCCGTGAAATAGGAAAAACGAGCTAAGACGATAACTTGAGCCAAAAGTAGCCGCGCGTGTGTGAACAAAACATGTGACGTTTCTTTATAAAGAGTCAATTCAGGTGCATCTTGTTGGAAGTATAAAAAGTCGTGCAATATCTTTCAACGTTGGCTGCCAACTAGTGAGGCGTATAGATTGCAGCCTGAAGAAAGTGAATGAAAGTGGAGTAACAGACATCTTCTATGACTTGACGTTGTCACTTCGCGCCTACTTTAGTTACGAAAAAGAAAAAAAAGAAGCATAAGTTTCTGTGCCGTCTAAACTAGGTGCCCCGAAATTTCGGCGCACAGTGGCTGATATTTTTTACATAAAGAAAGGGCAGATTGTTCAGCCTGAGATGTCCTACAGTTTATTACAAGGACCAAAATTGAGAAGTTCGAAATCTGGAGAAAGTATATATAATAATCTTTTTTTTTCATAGCATGGAAACAAGAAACAAGCAATATCCGCTTGAAGTAACACCGAAGAGGGGGGCGGGGTTGTTACTTTTTTGTTTTCACCAGTATGCAACCTCTTTGATAGCACAAATACTGTTATTGGGTGCTCGCAGTGGTCCCCCTCATTAGTCGGGAGTCGTAACTGGTAATAGGAGGTGGACAGCAAGGCTTGGAGAGAGAGAGAGAGAGAGAGAGGGGGGGAGAGGAGTGATAACACATGCTTAGGGGGAAGGAGAGGGTGATAGGATTGTGAAGCATGCCATAATTAAGGGCATTGCAAATTTTAACCGTCTAGTGTTCATCAACGTGCACGCGCGTAGCAGAGTTTACACGGGCCTCTGGCATTCCGCCTGCACCGAAATGTGACGGCAATGGCGGTGTCGAACACATGACTATCGCTTCAAATGGATAAAGTAGTAAAGCGTACCCCACATAAAAGATGTGCGCGTGTAGAAGTGTAATAAGTGTTGCAGTCTGTTCACTTGGCCAGCGAGCATCCGCCATCGCATCCTTTCTTGGCGGCTATAAGCTATAGATCGGAAATTCCGCTTAGTCACATATATCAACTGGCGTATTTCCGAAAGCCTCGGTACTTTTCGTGTCGTGTGCAGTACGATGACAGCGCTCGTCAAGGAACACTATATGGTCGCAATTTTCGGAGCCCTCCACCACGGCGTCTATCACTGTCATATCGTGGTTATAGGACGTCGAATTTCAGCTAATATCACATACTTTTCTTGGTGACGCTAAGTGAGCCAGTGTTCCAATGGCGGCAATACTTTCACTCATCAGCGGCACGTTAAACTGGTGACCTTCTTGCTTTCTCCCAAGTACTTCTGATGAAATACCAACTTCCGGTTTTCAGTACTTTGTCAAGATCTGCTTTGAAAGTTACAACCTGATAAAGTTTGATGGTTTCAGTTCAAGTTCAGAGATATATAAATACACACGACACATGTTTGCAAAAGATAAACTAACTGTCCTAGTATTTATTAAAAGTTTATTGATTGAGTTCACGAGAAGAACAGATTTTTTTCTTCTTTTTGCGTATGAGCAGCTGGAATGGCTCCCATAAGCGATGCGTGGAGTTCCCCTTCAGGGGGGGGGGGGTAAAGATTTCTTGCAGTGCTTTCCTCACTATTGTGTGAATATATCGGACTGACTATGCCCGCATATTATTATTGTAGTAACCCAAGTGTCCTGACGTCGGGTCATCGTAGGAAGCGCGCAGAGCTTCAGTCCACAATCAAAAGCTTGTCGGGACGACTTAGCCGCTGGATTCTCCGATTACAATCTTATGAATTTGACGTCATCTACAAGACTGGAAGACAACATCAAGATGCCGACGCTTTGTCACGGCGCCCTTTGCCGCAGTTTTCGGCGCACGTCACATCCCCTTTTCAAAATGGCTATACGGAGGACGCCTCGTCGATATCAGCCATTTCTTCCCTACCTTCATCCACCCGTCCGTCAGTACTTACTACTCACCAGCGAGCCGATTCTTACTGCACTGACATCATTGGTCGGCTTACCGGCGCTTCATCTTCCCCTAATGCCAGGCTCCGGAAACAACTTCGACTATCTAAGTTGGAGGACGATGTGCTATATCGATACAATTTCCACCTGGAAGGCCACCGATGGGTTCCCGTCGTACCACGCGCACTACGCACTGAAGTTCTGCGCGCTTCCCACGACGACCCGACGTCAGGACACTTGGGTTACTACAAAACATACTAGCGCATCCGCAGTCGATTCTTCTGGCCAGGTCTTTCCACGACTGTAGCTAAATATATTGCCTCGTGCGCACCTTGCCAACACCGCAAGCGGCCCACAACTGCTCCAGTCGGGACCCTACAACCACTTTATTGTCCATCAGAGCCGTTCTCTGTCGTCAGAATTGACCTCTTCGGGCCCCTCCCAACTACATCAGACGGCAAGAGATGGATCGTCACCGCCGTTGATCACTTGACCCGGTACGCTGAGACGGCCTCGATCTCTTCAGGAATTGCTTCGGAAGTAGCAACTTTCTATTTGAATGCTATCTACCTACATCACGGAGCCCCTCGTGTTCTTTTGAGCGACCGGGGCAACACATTTCCTTCAAGCACGCTCAGTGAAGTTCTTCAAGCATCAAAAACAGTTCATAAAACAACATCTAGCTATCACCCGCAAACCAATGACCTAACGGAAAGATTGCATCACACGCTGTGTGACAAGCTGTCCATGTATATCCGACCGGACCATCGCAATTGGGATGCCATGCTTCCCTTTGTCACGTATGCGTATAATACGTCAGCTCAACGAACCACAGGCTATTATTCATTTTTCCTGGTATGCGGATGCCAACCGACATCACCATTCGATGTTTCATTCTTTTCTGGCCCCGTCAACTCTTCACCATTCGTTTGCAACCAGTCTTTGTCCCGTGTTGCTCGATGCCGTCGTCTTCCCCGTGTAAACACCGAAGCTAGCCAAGAAGATCACAAACATCGTTACGATGCCACTCACCGCGTCGTTCTCTACCGCCTTGGCGACGAAGTACTTTTGTGGACTCCTGCGCGAACGCCTGGCTTATGCAAGAAGCTTGAGTCACGCTATCTTGGCCCCTACAAAGTTGTCGAACAGGCCTCACCGCTGAACTACCTTGTCACACCTGTTCAGGTCCCCACTGACCAACGCTGCCGCGGGACAAAGATTGTGCACGTTTCGCGTCTCAAGCCCTTTTGTATGCGTTCCCCAGCGTAATTCGCGGCCAGGCTGGCCGCTTCCGTCGACGGGGGAAATTAGTGTAAGAATTTATTGGACGTCATCTTCCTCATCTGTCAATAACCATCATCAGTCTTTGCCCCGTTCCTCTTTATCATCAGCGCCATCTTGCTGTTGCTTGAATAAAGCGTCAGCTGAACCGTTGTATTTCGATAATATTATTATGAGGGCGTGTTACATCCCAAAAGCAAGATATGAATGTGAGAGACACCATAGTGGAGGACTCCGGAAAATTCGACCATGTGGTGTTCTTAACATGCACTCACATCGCACAGTACATGGGTCTTTGCAATTTTGCTTCCACCATAATGCGACCGCCACGGCCGGGTCTAAACCCGTGACCTGCAGGCCAGCAGTCTAACACCCTACAGCCACTGATCGACCGAGGCGAGCAGACTATGCCCGGAGGAGCCGGCGTTTCTGGTCGTACAATCGGTCCTAGCTGATTGTCGTTTCACAGCAAATGAAACCTTTGTAGTGGTGAAACTTGTGGCGGCAGCAGTAACCACTGTTCACTATACTCTGTGACAACTACTCTGAAAATTAAGAGGAGTATAGACATCGCCACGCATTAGAACCAGACTGTCCGTACATGGAATGACAAAAGATTGCTCGTTGGTACCCTAGGCCTAACAGTTTATCACGAGAACAGCTGGTGTGAATAATCCCCACCACTAAATAAGACATGGTGGAGAAGGATTATTACCAGTCATATTGTCACATGGTTGTGACAGTGATGAAGAATTAAATCGGCCTTCTTGAGCTGAAACATTATTTGGGCGAACCTGCGCCCGTGAAACAAATCTCTAACTACGGTGATACACCCGTAACACTTACAGTGGCAACCAGAGCATAGACCATCGATGAAACTGACAAGCACTTAAGGTCGCCGGCGTTCATACATGTGCTATCGAAGAATTCGACGTTATCGCTTGTGGCCACATAAAGACTGTTCGCGTGCTGCGCGAATTCTTAACGGAATGAAGTTAAACAATCACGAGGCTTGTGAAACAATGCCGCGTGGACAACGCCGAGCATCGTAAACAGTCTCAATCCGGATGCACCAAAGTAAACGAGTTGCAATATCTTTCAATGTTGGCTGCCAACTAGCGAGGCGTATACATTTGGAGGGGATACCATATAATATACCCACGTTTTCATACCATAAATTGCCCACGTGTTCCTAAACTCAATGCTGTCTAGAATGCTTTTTGTAACTAGAGCCCCTATGAGAGAAAGAGTAAACGTATGCTTGCTAGTATGAAGCAATATTGGACATTGACCGAGGGGATATCTTTCCATTTGATATCTGTAATGGCAGGTTGCCGCGTATTCTTTGCGTGCATCAGTGCTTCAACCAGATCCCACTTTTCACTAGATCAAGAAACAAAAGGCCCACTATTACGACACGACACACTGTGACTGCTCATCCCGTTCTGGGGGTGTAGCTCAGTGGTAGAGCGCTCGCTTCGCATGTGAGAGGCCCCGGGTTCGAACCCCGGCACCTCCAACCATCTTTCTTTCAAGCCTCTTTCTTTTTCTTTTGCGTAGCGTCCTACTATTTTGAATAATCTTTCTCACCAGCTGACAGCACTCACTCACTGCCAGTTCGATCTCCTGCGCCGACAAGTATTGGCTGCATATACATGCACAGCTCAAATCACTGAAGATTCCGTTCGCTCGCTTTTAATCGAAGCTTTTATGAGTTAAATATTTCGGTGGAGGCAGCATCGTACGTGAAAAACAGGGCTCCAGGGAATCTACTTCATATTTGGGTGCGCGAAAATGCCATCCTACCCTTGGAGGCGTTCATCGGAACGTGACTTTTTATCCCCCCATATTATAATAATTCATGCAGCCGTGGCTGTCAGGGTTGCTCGGTCAAAAGGACGAGAATTATCCGTGAAATAGGAAAAACGAGACAGGATGCCAACTTGAGCAAAAAGTAGCTGCGCGTGTGTGAACAAAACATGTGACGTTTCTTTATAAAGAGTGAATTCAGGTGCATCTTGTTAGAAACAAAAAAACTAGTGCAATAACTCATCAAAAACCTAATTGCCGAGATAAAAACATATAATGTTGACTTTAGGGATCTTCTTGTGGAGGATGACGAAAATTAATGCACTGTTCCCAAAAGGGCACTCCTTTAGTGCATTTTATTTGACTGTTCTTATGAGGAGTGAATGCGCCGGCCCTGTGGCGGCAGTAACAATGAGTACTGCATGAGTGTGCTCAAAACCGCAGTTGATGAAATTGAAGCATAAGTTGTAGTCAATTTCACAATTGTTTCTTTCGTGATAGTTAACTCCGAGCAATTAATATTACCGAGTCGCAGTCAACAAAGAAATGACACACAGTTTTTGACCTATATCTGATTTCTAATGCCGATGACCACGGAGCCTTCTCTAAAGGATGACCTTCGACTATTCGGTTCGCCTCCAATTACAGCCTAAATTCGCCTTCTGCGTTACATGTCTTGTAAAATTACGTATCAAGCAAAAGCTTTCCCAAGTAGCCGTCACGTGCCCAAAACTCTCGTTATTTGTGTAATGCAAGCGCAAAATTAACATCAATATTCGGAGCTGCAAACAAGCTTTGGTCAGCATGCTTTCATGCCGCATACATGTGGCATGCCCAACGCCAGTTGCTTCGACTTGGAAAGATATACATAATTTAGTTCAAATTGAATAAAGTAAAAGCTATCCAAAGAGCAGCCAAGTATCCCAGACATTTCTTGCATCACCAGCCTTAAAAAGTAACTATATTGATGCAAGCTAACCAAACCCAGCAATCCCGCTTTCTATTATGCAATCTGGTCGCTTTGCTAATTTTCTGGTCGCTTTGCTTTGCTAATTTCACTTTGCTAATTTTTATTCTTTCCTTAATACAAAGGCACGGGCGTTGCCGTTACCGTCACCTGACCAATTATGGCATGGAGGAAGAAAAAAGTATGCAGGGAGCACAAGACAATGTCGTAAGCAACCTGTCCTCATTTATCTGAGAGAGGAAGGGCTGCTGAATGTTTCACCGTAAATGTACCTATTATTCCTCTAGCCCAATCGCTCTTCAGGGCATGCCTATCTACAGGCGCCATCCGCTATGAAAATACTGCGCTGAGGCTGGACAATAGAGAGCTTTAGTACTGCGTACGCTGCGAACGTGGCGGCGTTGCATACGTAAGGACGCGACGTTCTGCGTAGTGCGCATGCGCAGACCGCAACGCACACGTATCGCGTTACGTACGCAGCCGCTACGTACGCACGCATGAGATGCGTGCGTGCGTACGTATGAAGCAATCGCGCAGCTCTCTAACAAGTTTGCTACAGCGCGAGACTTCGTTTTGCAAAATGGCGGCATCGATGGCAAGCACCGACCAGCTCTGTGGCTTAAAATATGGCCATAATCTGGCTATAACACTTGGATTGCCTCACATTGGCTGTCAACAACACGTGCTTCTATTTTGATCTACCAGATGGCGCAACACGCTTCACGCTCGTTACGTACGCGGGTATTACGGCGTACTAAAAGCCGATTAGTGGCAAAGGACGCCACGTAACGCAAAGCGCTTGTGTGATGCGTACGTAGCACAATTCTGCAGTACTAAAACTCTCTAATATTGTAGCCCGTCATGCACGTAGCTAAAAAATCGCGACATTGTTTCGCGGCTCTTTCTAGTGAATCAAAATATGATGAAAACGAGAGCTATGTGCGAGTGGTCATTTGACTCCTGCGTAATGAGACTAGGCCTCGAACAAAGCGAGACGATTATTTAAAAATAAGGCATACTCGAGCTGGCTGAAGTATATACGCTTTACCACTGGCTCCTGCCGCTCAAGGAAAAGAGCGGCCCTGGCTCTGCTGTCACTGGTAAAACGTTTCTGCCCCTTGATGCGTTATTGTGATGTGATCGTGGTGACGGTATTCCTTGGAATTCCCTCTGAAGCGCTGTGGTGAAAAAAATGGCAGCATATCCACGGAGTGAATGATGGATAGTGGGGCGAAGCATCCGTCCATCCATTCGTTTTTGCTTCCGTCCATTCATGTGTCCATCTGTCTGACTGTCCGTGCGCCCATCCGCCCGTCTGTGCGTGCGTCTGTTCATGCATCCGCACGCCCATCCATGCGTCTGTCCCTGCGTCCGTCCATGCGTCCATCCGTCCATGCAGCCAGCCATCCGTGCGTCCGTCCATGCATCTGTCTGTGAGTCCGTTCGTCCATCAATTCAACACTTCAAGTACCACCATCTCGCATCTTTTCATCATATATTCCCCATATAGAAGCACCGCCATCCAGCGGACATTCCAAGGACCAAAGGAGAGGCGGCACACGCACACTTTCTTACGGCTTGCGCATCGTGTCTACTTCCAATCTTTAACCACCTCGAGTTCATGGTATATACTAGATCACTGTATTCATGGCACTGCGGCTCAACGCTCGCTTAACCTTTCTAAAACCAAGGAGGTTACGCCCAGCGAGTATAACGTAGCAACCCTTTCTTGTCAGATAGTGCTCAATGTACATGCCAATGGCTGCTAATGGGAAATGAGAGACATGAGAATTCGGCTTTTAGTTAACGCGCACGCTGCGATTTTTTATTCTTCAACAACGCACAGGAGAATTCTCCCACCGGTACCACCTTGCAGGTCAAAACGTAAGACTGGTTACACGCTACGAATTCGACTACTACGAGGGACGAACGGGGTCCGCTAAGATCAAAGTCCGAGCAAGCCGTTCCGCCGTGCCAGTCGCACAGCCGGACCCGGGGCCACCGTTGGCCCACCGGTTCCCTTCAAGGAAAAAGGAAGCAACCTGTGGCAGAGTCATCGCCCCCTACCGCGAGCGGCCGCCGCCCCCTGAACTCGGGCCTCCCGCCCAGAGCCCCCCTCCCACCCCCATGCCAGGGATCGCAAGGGTCCCGGACGCCGTCTGCTGCCCCGGAAGCCTTCTGCCCTGGTGCCACCTGACGCTGAGTGGTCTCTGAGCCGTTCTGTGCACGAGAGTGTAGAGAAATGTGCACAATACCGGACCAACAAGTCGCCCTCCCTAGTCCCGGCGGCTGAGCGCCCACGAGACCAGTGGACACGCCCCCTTAATACATGGCGAGCCCAAGCAACCTCCCGGTGAGGGAGAACTGTTTTCTGTTCACCGCCCCCGATGGGGACGTGTCTAGTGACGACCTTATAGATGCAGTTGAAGAGACAGCCGGACCTGGTAGTGTGTTAGTCTTGCAACACATGGGGGGCGCGAAGTTCCTCGTGTGTACCCGAAACGCGAGTCAGGCCACAAAGCCTATGGTCGCAGAGGGCTTCAAGATTAACCGGGAGCACGTTACAGTAGAAGCGGTAGGACCCCCAGTTACGTTTGTTAACGTATACCGCTTTCCAGCTTATATACCTGACGAGGTCTTGATTACCACTCTTTCACAGTACGGCAAGATAAGAAGTGTCTCCTTTGCATCAGTTCCTAACCGACAAAACAAGCTTAATGGGGTTAGAGTAGTGCGCATGGAAATGAGTAGGCCAGACCCAAACTTCACAACCATCGCGGGGCACCGTGTCATGTGTGAATACCGCGGTATGCGCAGAGTGTGCGCAAGGTGTAACGAACCGGGGCACATGGCCACGGCGTGCGCAGCCGCTTATTGCAAGAGATGTGGTGTATTTGGGCATGACACCGAAGGGTGTGTTGAGGAGTGTAAGAGATGTGGCGGGCGGCACGGCATTCGCGAGTGTTTCCGCAAACGCTCGTACCTCGTGGCAGCGCGCGGCCTTCCACCCGAGACGCGGCTAGTTACTGGTAACGACCACCCCAGCACCTCTCGCCCGCCTACCGGGACTGAACCGACATCAGGGCTTCAAGTCCTAAAACCCAGGACTCGGTCCCACACGACAACGAATGTCCCGGACCACTGGCAGTTCGAAGAACCCCGATGGACGGAAGACGCCCGCACCGTATCATCGACCCCCGCTCCCTTGAACGCAGGCTCCGCAGCGGGGGACGACACGAGCAATACTAGTTCAGATGGCGATCTGGACGAGTCGAGCGGCCATGAATCCGGCTCTCCGGAATTCACTCGCGACTCTTGGGATTCGTCGCAACCTGTAAGCGAGGAACAAAAAGTGTGAACACAGGCGCCGAGCCCCGAGAACGACGAGCCTGCATTCTCTGGTTTTGACAACTTCCACCCCCGACGGTTCCCCCCCCCCCCAACCTTGAGGAGGTGCCCATCTTAAGTTGTGGCCGCTACGTCTTGCCGGATACTGGCCACTTGAGCAAGGACCAGTGCACCTCCATCGAGATGCAAACTGCCGGCGCAGCCACGAGCGATAGGCGCGAGCATTCGAGATCAAGGTCCCCTTTAAGAGGCGAGGACAAGTCACCCAGCGTGCCGTCGAGCCTACCCGCGAACCTTGAAAACAAGCCTCGGCGCTCCAAAGCACCCGTCTGTTCCAGCGACAGCGATGCCCCTCCAATTGCAAAGTCGCAGAAATTGGACGCACTACCGACAGGGAAAGGGCACTTGCCCTCAAGCTAGCGAAAAAAGATAGGCTCTTCGCCAAAGCATCCTCCCTTTCTTTTCTTCTCCATGTTTGCTTCAAGGCGAACACAAGAGCGGGCGCCGCGACACGGCAACACGGCCCCGCCTCCCCCCCCCCTCCGCCTCCTCGCGCATGCTCCGCTCTTTCTAACAGGACGCCACACACCCCTCCCCCACGCTTGTTTCTGCTATCAGTGGCCGCTTACTCCCTTTCCCACTCTGCTCCTTTCGCCAGCCGAAGCCACGGCAATGGTTTTTGTTTAAGCTTATCTGTTGCACAGCTGCCTGCTGCCCTGGCGACTAATCGGCACCACGGCTCCTATGACGCATCACATAAACCAGGGAGGGCTCTTTAGCCCAACTTGCAACCGCGCCGCCCGCGCCTTTACGCTCGGCTCCTTCGAGCGTGCCGCCCCTGCCCAGGCGGTCGCCCCCCACCTCTTCCTTCACCCCAAATCCTCTCCCCACGCCCACTAGAGCAGACCATGCCAACTCTCAAGTTCGCCACCTGGAATGTCCGCGGGTTTCATGACGAATCGAAACAGCGAGACTGTCACGGACGGCCATTTTTGGCGGCCCCGCGTCAGGGCAATTAACGGGCGCCGTACTTCCCCACTGACCGTGGGAACGGTGGGCGCATGAAAGGGAGCCGAGAAGTGCAGAATGGGGTGCTCTTCTTGGAACGTCGCCGTCGACGATTGATCCTTTTGTAACTGCGGCGGCGTCTGCAAGGTCGTGGAAGGCCGCGATGTACCCCGAACAAGGATTAGGCTACGGGACGCACCAGCTGAGAGCCAAATAGTCTGACCGTTTCCCACGGGGAAAAGCGTGGGAAACCCTCTGGTGGACAAGCCGTATGACAACACCCAACAGGTTGTCACTCTCGCTAGTTGAGGGCCCTCTCCCAATTAAAAAGGGGTGGGGTCAAAATATTTTTGGGGCGGAGTTTCCATCAATCAAACGCGCATGATTGGACCCATGTAGAGGTCTCTTGTCCCCAAGGAAGAGAGCGAGGAGACACGAGGGGGATTTAAGCGCAGGATTTTGCGCTGCTAGGCAGACTAGTCGCTGACCAACATGGTGTAGAAACAGATCAACAAGCATCTTTTCTAGAAGTTTTTAGTGTGGCTCTGTATCGGCTGGCCACCTAAACTTAGCCGTTCGTCTAGTTGTGACGCGATATTAACGTCTGCAACGTAGACATCAGGACTTCGCCTCGAGTTAGGTCAACCTGCTCGAAGTCACCTGCAAGCACTAGCCTCCCGGAGCCACCCATTTGCAACACTGCCGACATCGCAGTCGTGCCAGAACTCTCTTCGACTTCTCGCATCCGATCGTCGGGGACGCAACGCTGCCGGTCATCACACGTATGCCTTCACCTGTTTATATCTACCAACTTTCTCCTCCGTAGTCTATTGTTGTTAGTTTGTGTAGTTTGTAATAGTTCTCTCGCGTAAGCTGATTTATTGTTTTTATATGTATTTTTTGTTTTATCAAGTGTTTATGTATTTTCTTAATTGTATGTAAGTGTTGTATTAGATCCAATGTGCTGCAATATCACTAGAGTAAAGTTTGTTTTGTTTTCTCACGTCTCTGATCTCTTCACTGTCTCTGCTTGCGTACGGAACGAACTAACCTGCTGTCATTCCCGTCGCCGACTTTGCGCTGGCGACGCTAGAGTGTCAGCTTGTAACAAAACTAGCGTCCGCAACAGGAACGTTCCGTACAAGAGTAAGACAGTGAGGGGTAAACGAGAACCGTGCGGACAGCTTGGTGATAGAGCCGCACAGTTGAAGCGGTTGCATCCTGCATATGATTGCGCTGTTTTTATAGTGGCATTATAGTGACAGTTTGCAGTATGGAGTTTATGGATTTGGATAAGTGGATCGCGCACGGTAAACAGTTAGGCCTCGAGGGCGCCGAACTGAGACAATGGGTTAAGGAGCAGCAGGAACAGCCGCAGGCGTTAGCCAGAGAAGAGCGGGCACTGGCCCGGGAGGAAAAGGAAAAAGAAAGGGAAGCTGCTAGGGAAGCCGGAGAACGGGAAGGGCAGTTATTGCAATTAAAGATTGGCCTCAGTGAGAGTAACAGTGTGAGGCTGATCTCGCAAAAAGCCAGTGAGAAGGAGATTAAAAACTCGGTTGAGATTTCAGAAAAAAATAGAAAAGAAAGAGAAGAAAAGGAAGTAAGGGATAGAAAAGAGCGTGATCGAACACGCGACTTGGTGATCGAAGAATTGGAACAGAAAAACGAGGCAATGAGACGGAAAATTCAGCCATCCGTAAGTGTAGCTCGAGAGAAGTACGATATTCAAACGAGTGAGGTGCAGTCCAGAGCTATAGAGAAGGCTAGCACGTGTGAAGAGCGCAGCAGGTTTGAAGACGAACCAAATTTGAGAGCTGCGAAAGG
Source organism: Rhipicephalus microplus (assembly GCF_043290135.1). NCBI lineage: Eukaryota > Metazoa > Arthropoda > Arachnida > Ixodida > Ixodidae > Rhipicephalus > Rhipicephalus microplus. Next base: position 4,211,752 of record NW_027464594.1, read on the forward strand.
TGCTGCTCTAAGTATAGAGGGCGACAAAGGCCAGAGCATGTACGACGAGGTGCTGTGCCACTTAAATGCTAGCACAACAGATAAAATATCTGTAGACAGGCTGGTACAGGCCTCAACTGAGGTTGTTGTGCCGGTGGAACTTGCAAACAATGTGGTAGTAGGCAAGGAAACCGGAGAAAGCTCAGGAGCAGCAGCCAAAGCAGAGGGTGAAAATAACAGTACAGTTGCCGACAGCTCCCACCCATTCGAGGTAGATTGTGTCAAGGAAAACTGCGGCACTGTTCTTGAGTGTGTTGAGCTTTCCACCAGTCTAGAGTGCAAAAGAGAGGATTTTTTAGAAAATCATTTAGACTGCGTGGATTCGACAGCTGACGCAAGGTGTGCGAGGGATGATGAGCTGGAGTTGCGATCGGGAAGCTCAGAAAAGAGTCGCTAGAAGCGGCGCAGATGCAAGAGACGTCGGAAAACCGCGCGCGAGAAAAAGGGTACTACGCGGGAAAAAGGCATAAATCCTTTTAGCGTAGCAAGTAGGACCAGGAGTTCTGCATGGGCTTCAAAGCCGGTTTACATGCGTGCGATGAGCCGGACCAAAAGTAGAAAGAACGCTGGTTCGCAAATAAAATCACCTGGAAAGGGCAAGACTTCCCGTTCTATTAACATCATGATTAATGGTGCGCCCTTGAGCTGTAAAACTACCGATGACGCAACCCGAGGCCACTTTCCTAACGGTGCAGGAAAAGTCGGTCGCAGACGTCACCGTAGAGGAGTGAAGGGTACGCACGCGACAAAGCGAAGGCAAGAAGGAGGAAGCAAGCATCGGGGAGAACGAAAAGAGGGTTGCTCATCGGCCAGTTCAGCGAAGAGGCCTTTGTGGCGGGAAGTAAGGCGCCAGCGGCGAAAGGGTAGGCCACAGCACGCATCCTCGTGACGGAATGTACGCTGGAGATTTAAAGCTTTGCGGGGACAGGATTGTCGAAGGGCTCCTACAAGAAAGGCCACAATAGCTAAACACCACGCGGGAGCTAGCCCAAAGAAAGCATGGCCACTCTGTCCCACGCATCGCCCGGGTCCCCTCCACCAGATTGACCGAAGTCGCCTGAAATCGGGAATGATGCGTTACTGTGCCGTTCAACTGGTAGCATATACGCGTCGTTGCCTCGGAAGTTCTCGAAATCCGGCAAGACCGCGACCGCCGCGTGTGCGATTAAAGTGAGGGACAGCTGTAAGCTGGAGAAAGTGTATTTTGAGTATTTTCTTTTTGCTTGGTGCCTTGGTTGTTTTTACATGTTGTAAGGCACATTGAAGGATTGCACTACAGTAGAGGAGCGCACCTGTTCCGCTTTGTTTCGTAGTATACATTCGTGCAGTGTATTCTGTATTGATGGCTGCCGTACACGGCCATTTCTTTTTCTTGTTTATATGGCGCATTGATATTGTTGCGTGTAACTGAAGCTGGTACTCTAGCAATTGTTTTTTTTTCCCTTTTGTTGTTACTTTGATGCACTCTGCCTATTTATGTTGTGTATGAGAGGGACAGTACTCATGTCTCCCTTGTTGGTGGTGTTTTGTTCCTTGTTGCCGAAAACTTCCCCTCCGTGTGAGCCAATGTAATGAATAACATTCTGAAAGTTGGGGGCAATGTCATGGACGGCTATTTTTGGCGGCCCCGCGTCACGGCAATTAACGGGCTCCGTACTTCCCCACTGACCATGGGAACGGCGGGCGCATGAAAGGGAACCGAGAAGTGCAGAATGGGGTGCTCTTCTTGGAACGTCGCCGTCGACGATTGATCCTTTTGTAACTGCGGCGGCGTCTGCAAGGTCGCGGAAGGCCGCGATGTACCCCGAACAAGGATTAGGCTACGGGACGCACCGGCTGAAAGCCAAACAGTCTGACCGTTTCCCACGGGGAAAAGCGTGGGAAACCCTCTGGTGGCCAAGCCGCATGACAACAGCCCAACAGGTTGTCACTCTCGCTAGATGAGGGCCCTCTCCTAATTAAAAAGGGGTGGGGTGAAAATATTTTTGGGGCGGAGTTTACATCAATTAAACGCGCATGATTGGACCCGTGTAGAGGTCTCTTGTCCCTAAGGAAGAGAGCGAGGAGACACGAGGGGGATTTAAGTGCAGGATTTTGCCCTGCTAGGCAGACTAGTCGCTAACCAACATGGTGTAGAAACAGATCAACAAGCATCTCTTCTAGAAGTTTTTAGTGTGGCTCTGTATCGGCTGGCCACCTAAACTTAGCCGTTCGTCTAGTTGTGACGCGATATTAACGTCTGCAATGTAGACATCGAGACTTCGCCTCGAGTTAGCTCAACCTGCTCGAAGTCACCTCCAAGCACTAGCCTCCCGGAGCCCCCAGTTTGCAACACTGCCGACATCGCAGTCGTGCCAGAACTCTCTTCGACTTCTCGCATCCGATCGTCGGGGACGCAATGCTGCCGGTCATCACACGTATGCCTTCACCTGTTTATATCTACCAACTTTCTCCTCCGTAGTCTATTGTTGTTAGTTTGTGTAGTTTGTAATAGTTCTCTCGCGTAAGCTGATTTATTGTTTTTATATGTATTTTTTTGTTTTATCAAGTGTTCATGTATTTTGTTAATTGTATGTAAGTGTTGTATTAGATCCCGTGTGCTGCAATATCACTAGAGTAAAGTTTGTTTTGTTTTCTCACGTCTCTGATCTCTTCACTGTCTCTGCTTGCGTACGGAACGAACTAACCTGCTGTCATTCCCGTTGCCGACTTCACGCTGGCGACGCTAGAGTGGCAGCTTGTAACAGAGACATTCTGACCTTCGCCCAAGCACAGGGTATTGATGTGCTCTTTCTACAAGAGACTAACTTCCGGTCGCCGTTAGAGGTCTCAACCTTCAGACGCGAGTTCCAGGTGGACGCCTTCTTCTCCCTAACTAAATCAAGGGCCTGTGGAGTGGGAGTGGTCTTTACTACGCGACGCTTCCGGCAAAATGCGTTCTGCATCTTCTGTGCTGACGGCAGGTCACTCATGTTGGACCTCTACATCAGCGAAAGAAGGATTCGGTTCGTGAACGTGTACGCCCCGGCGACGCGGAAGAACACAAACACCTTCTTCCAACAGCTGCACGACCTTCTTTCGGAACCCGTCCCGCACGTCCTGCTGGGGGACTTCAACTGCGTCGTGGACTCGCAGCGCGACGTCAGGGGACCGGGCCGAGGGGGGTCCACGTACTATGCTAGGGAGCTCGTGAAGACTCTTCGACACCTTCGGTTATCCGACGCATGGCTGATCACCCACGGCGACCTTTTTGTCGCAACAAGAGCCTCTCACCTCACAGCCAGTCGGTTAGATCGGACGTATCTCCTCGACTTTCTCCTTTCCTCGCTCGTGGTGTGCGAAGTCCTTTCCCCTCCGGCAGACCTAGAAAGTCGGTAGGATCACCCTCCCCCCCTTGTCACTATGCTTAGCGGCTCTTCTGGACTCCGTACCTGATGACCATGGGTGGCAAGTGGACCCAGCGCTCCTGCAAGACGATGATAGCATCGAGCGCATTAGGGCGCAGCTGCGGACCTCCGTGGCAAACGCCCCGGACCTAACCCCACGCTCGTGGGACTCTTTGAAAGTGGAGTGGAAGGGAATCCTTCAAGACGAAGGCAAGGCCAGGAAGCGCCGCATAACCGCTAAACTGAATGAGATCCTGCGCAGAATACGCATCGTCAGGGGGCGGAGACGATGACGACTTGCATGCGCGACTACCTGAACACCCTGGAGGTCGAGTATGCCCGGCTGCTTCAACTGCGCGCCCGCAGACCGCCTGGGCAGCGGGGCGCACCCATTAACCACGTCGGAGTGCACCCCAGGGACGCAACTGGGAATGGCAGCATAAGAATTACCCGAGTGAAACGCCCGGACGATTCTTTCGCAACTGAACCAGAGGGAATCCGCGATGTCTTCTTCGAGTACTTCTCGGCCCTTTTTCGGGACGCCGACAGCGACGGAGAAACTGGCGGAGCAGACAAGGTTAGAGAGGTCTGCCAGCACCTCCCATGGCTGGGAGGAGAGGAGGTAGCGTTACCGAGCACGGAAGTGTCTGCAGAAGAGGTTAGGGGCGCGATAACAAGCATGCCCCTGAACTCGGCCCCCGGAACTGACGGTCTCACAGCCAACTTTTACGCTACTTTTTTCGGCGATCTAGAGGGAGTGCTTGTCGCACTGGCGAACATGGTGGTTACGAAGCAACTGAAACCCGCATCCTTTGGAGAGGGGAGGATTGTCCCCCTACTGAAAGAGGGAGCTCCGCAGGAGGAGCTGTCGGTGTGGCGCCCCATAACCCTGTTGAACGTGGACTATAAAATGGTTGCTTCCATCCTTAATAGCCGCCTTAAGCTCCTCTTGCCATCCATCGTCGCGCCCTGGCAGTCCTGTGCGGTTCCACGCCGCTCGATCTTTGCCAACCTTACCGTAACAAGGGATGCCTTCGAATACATGTCTGCCAAGTCCCCGTCCGGAGACTTTGTCTCCTTGGACCAGGCTAAGTTGTTTAACCGGGTGCACCATGGATACATGATCAAGGTACTCCGCCAGTTCGGGTTCCCGACGTGCTTCGTAGACACCATCGCCATCCTGTACAGCAACCTCACATGCCACGTATAGTAGTAAACGGCACCCCGACGAGTAACTTTGTATACGAGAGAGGGATCCGCCAAGGGTGCCTGCTAAGGCCCTGCCTCTTGGTACTCTCGCTTGAGCCGTTGCTGGTGAACATCGACCGAAACATGCACGTCAGTGGCTTTTCGCTAACGGGGGAGCCCAACATTAAGGTCATCACTTACGCTGATGATGTATCCCTGTTCGTCAGGGACCCGGCAAGCCTGCAAGCTTTTTGGCGAACATTCGCACACTATGCTGACGTCTCAGGCGCGGCCTTGAACATGAGGAAGAACAAGGCCTTACCATTTGGAACATTCCCTCACGGCGCTCTGGGAGAATGGGAAAGGGTCGACGCCGTCAATGTGCTCGGCATATACTTTTGCTGCGGTGGCGTCGCCGACCTAACCTGGCAACGAGCGCTCGAGAGGGCAAAGGATGCAATAGCACGCCTCCAACCGAAGGATCTCACGCTTCGTGAGAGTGCCATAGCCGCAATGACAGCCATCTGCGCCTTTCCCTTTTATGTAAGCAGAATAGAAGTGAGGCCTACCAAAACTGCGACGCAATTGACAAGTACGATCGGTGCCTACCTGTGGGACAGCAAACCCGCGCCCTTGCGTCGAACCCTCCTGCAATTCTCAGCTTCAGAGGGCGGCCTCGGGCTCACGCATCTCCTGATGGCGAGCAAAGTGCTTGCCTTGAAGACCGCAAGGGCCTTGTTTCACGCACCTGATTACGTGGGGAGGCCCTTATTGCGTTACTGGTGCAGAACAAACGCATCGTTCCTGAATGCCGACCGGCCGCTCGCCCCTCTCGCCGAGACTCCCTCCGCGTTCTATAAGGCAGCCGCAAACACCATGCGCATGCTAGAAAAGGAGGCCCCTACGTGCGACGTAGATGAGACCCCGCCTTGCCCGCATTGTGGAAGAAATCGCCAGCAACCAGATAACCCCCGAGGAGAGACGACGGTCGCGGAACTCGAAGCGGAAAGGCAAAACAGATGGGCGTGCCATCCCTTCGTCCGCCCAAGACTTCGCATGGAGAAAAAAATGGAACGTCCTCCCAACCCGCCAGCGCCTCCACAAGTTTGGCATCACGCCTACACCCCGCTGTCCCAATTGTCGCGCGTATGAGACCCTGGCGCATGCCTTATTTGAGTGCGCGGCGGTCAAACTCGTTTGGCGCCTGACTGCGAGGGAATTTAAAATCCGTCCTCCCACAGCCCTGAACAGAAACAAAGGCTCCTTTGCAAAGTTAGTGGCCCTCTGCACCATATTCATGGTCTGGAAGCGACGCTGCTTCGCTGAGGTTAGCCGCTCTCCGGTCAGAGCGGCCTTCCCGACCGTAGCTCGTATCCGCCACATAGTGTGGCGGCACCTCTCAGACCGACTTGAAGCCAGCGGCGAGGAAAAGTTTCTCCGCCGCTGGCATACAAGGTTTTTTCTCCTGCAAAAAGGAAAGTTACGCCTGCCGATTACCCATTTTTAAGCGCACGCCAGCCACTGCGTCCCACTGTTTCCTGACCGGCAAACGGTAAGTGCCAATGCCCAACCCCTCCCGTCAATTCTATAATGATGTGTCTCGAATCTGTTCTCTGTACGGATTAACGCCTTAATTCTCTGGAGCCCGAACAGCGGCGACCATTATCGCACCCTTTTTTCACCTGTAAACGGAAATGGGCTTTTTTGCGCGCGGGCCGTACAGCGCTCTTGTAACATTTGTATAACGAGTGTTCGAATGATCGCGCTTCTGTTGTAGTGTACAGTCTAAACGTGTTTTTGCTGTTCATCGGTGTGTTTACCGCGTGTGTCTGTGATAAGTGTCGGAGAAGAATTAAGTATTTGATTACTTGTCAGAAGTGCAATAAACTTCCCTTTGTTTCGCCCCTAAAAGGATTGTCCAGCCATATGATATGGCGTCGGCAAAATTTTATGTCTAAGGAACCGCTAAAATGGGCTCGTGAATGCTTGACAGAAGACGCAGCACCGATGGCGCCCGATTACAATGTTTTGTGGAGCGCCGCTGTCTACCATAAAGTTTTACGTTTACTCATTCTTAAACGAAAGGCGATTTTATGTCGCTGCTCAGGCATGCACCTTCCCCAAGCGCAATGTTCGAGTTTCATTTAAATTCGCCATTTAGGTTGCTTCATTTTCACTTTATTATTTAGCATTGTTCTTTTGACTGTAATTGTAACGACCGTTTCGGCAAAGACTTTCTTGTATTTTCGTGATTTATGCGTGAAAATCCCAAGCGTCTTTCGCTTACGTCGGCTGACTTGCCGATACTTCATCCTCTTTGAATATCACAGCCTGCGAAGGGAAGGTGTTTTATACCGGTCTTGTGACGCGCTTTCTGTTTATTGCTGCGTGGCTGTGTTTGGAATTCATGTTTTCGTTTTTTCAGCTCTTGCATGCTTAGTACTCACCCATAGTAGAGTATACAAAGTACTCTAAATCGTTACCCACTTTTTTCTAAACACTCATGCATGCTGTTTCCTTACTAGGTCTGGGAGGATATTACGCTCTCCCATAGTAGAGTAATATAGTGAGTACTCTAATCCATTAAAAAGTTTTCTTCACGCGTTGTTGTTTGAAAAAGTAAAGCACTGTAAAAATTGGCCAGTAATTCACCTTCATTTACACACTGGTCGATTATAGAGAACATTGCAAGGTGTCGTCCACTTTACAGCCCTATACCAGCCGGCGGATACAGCAAGCTTCATGCATGCGCAGTGAGAGTACTGTCGGTAGTGCTTTTTCGCCATCCACTTGAATCGTTGGATACCGCTGACTAAATCGTCATAAAGCACACCGTTGTTCACGTGACAAAAAAGCAACGCACGTGACACCCACAGCGACGACAGTGGCGTCGGGGGGGGGGGGGGGGGGGTCAAAGAGTCAAACTTTTTTATTCCCGGTGCAACACAGGCAAACGTGCACGCCAATCACAGCCTTTGAAAGACCTACTAAAATTCTCATCATGTAACTTAGGCTCATAAATAAAAAGATGATGGTCATAAACCTAAAGCAGCGTGATGAGAAATGCAGTTTGGGTAGCTGTAGTGAGCACAAAATTTATCGTTCAGCAGTGTAGCAAACAGCGCTAGAATAAGAAAATAAATCGAAGAAAATATGCGACAAATTCAAAGTATTGGTTCACATTATCTGTTGGACTATATACATTGACATGACAAGGAGGGCACACCGAGCGATTTCTGCAACTACCGACATAAACCACCACAAGAAATGCACAGAATGAAGAAACATGGCTGGACATGTTATGTAAAATCGGGAACAATATACATAGTAACTATAATTTTTTACACGAAATGAAACAAAAACTATGCAAGCAATATTTCGCGCAACAAAGAGACGCTTGGAATCGCGGAACACTGGTAATTATCTGTTTCAATTGACACAAAGGTTATACTGCACATTACATGTCATATTATATGCCACATATTTTATCCGAAATTTGCGAGAATTGTTACATTGAAACTTGGGTTGTTGCATTGCCGTTCACATCTTTCGTATTCGCGAACCACGTCCTCAAGTGAAAGGTGCCATCGGAAAGCAAGGAGTATATATAGCCAACGGGAGAGAAGGAAATCACTCTGCCATGGTGTGAAAGTGATTTTCAGCAATACGTGTAGGCAGCGCATCTCGAGGGGGTGGCTTCACATTAGAGAAAGCAATGCCCTCAGCAAAGTTTGGGAAGGGACACTGAATACGAGAAACGAGAACTTTAGCGACGATACGTGTTGGCTGGTAAAGTAACCCGTTAAACACTAGTGCTCGTTTCTTTTCTGGCGGAAAGTTTGGCCGGCATTCATAAATCCTCCGCTTCACTTCAGATGCCGGTAAAGTCGCACTCACCTAGTATCTTACTCTGCGTGTGCAACGTCTGGCGTTTCTGACTGCACCCTTACGCAAGGCTGGTAGGTTCTGTTGCGTTTGGATCTCACACCAAAACACGTCACCGAACATGGAGTTAATGCCAGCAGTGAAATTCCAGTGAATCGCATCGAAATGTCAGAAACAGGCAACCAACAAGCATGTGTGGTGCGCTGCAATGCGTAAGTAAACTCGTATTGCGTGCACTGACAGTTCTCGTCAGAGTTCAAGTGTTCTGAGAAATTTATTATGGTGCACTATGCTTTGTACAAGACTGCAGTTCATTCCTTCATCACTATTGTACTGATCATTCGATATTTTGTGTGGTACAAGGCTGCACCTGTTCGCGCCGGAGTAAGTGCTGCAAGCATGAATGCACATACTAGTTAGAACAGTGGCATATTTATACTGTGTGGTGAAATATTCTGAACAGTTCTGAATCTGTTCACGTAAAGGGAAATGACGGCTACACGCTTGCACTCAATGGACGACACTTTGCAGTAATACCATCGTTTCAGGGAGCAAAGCGACGAAAGCTACAAAACAACAACAACAACAACAACAAAGAAAGAAAGAATACATTGCGTGTTTCTGCACGTATTTATGTTTTCTAGTGCATATACGCAGCAAACGTGCTTTCTCTATGTGAATGGTTATAGTCTGGTCTGAGGTGCATTTTCGATTGAGACCAAGTGAACATTCCTCAACAATGATTACTTTGCCCTTGCAGATTGCACGATGTAGACTTTACGATTGGAGTACTTGATTGCTATCAAGAGTCACAGGGCAACATTAACGTCAACCAAGGTTTTTGAGAAAGTCTGTCCCAAAATAGCTCATGCGCAATCGCGTTGTCAACGTGCAGCATAACACACAAAAAAATAATTGCTTATTGCTTATCGCAACCATGCTTGTATGCGCGCAATGAAGTAAAAAAAATGTTCACTAATAGCTATCACTGTGTCAGGGCTGCTTGACAGAGCTTAACTTGAAAATCAATTTCATAGGCATGCTGTCACAAACATCGACAGTAAAAAAATTCGAACTGCAAAGTAAGCAATACCGAAATGTAAATATGAATGTGCAAAAACATGCTGCGTTTACCTCTCATTCCTCCTTGTAAGCGGAGCCGTTCTCGACTTGTGAAACGCTCTTCGGTCCGACGAAGGCTACGCCATCTACGAGATTAACGATTAAGATGTCTGCTCTTATCGGGCGGGTTGTTGCTGTGATGCGTTTTTGAACACAAATCTGTTGCTCCGAACGGCCACTGTATACCTGTCGCTTACTGTATTTTTCTGCGATTACTTTACTTTTACTTAACCTCTTGACAAGCATGCGCATAGGGAGGGGCATGGGGGATGGTGTCATGTATTTCATATGCATGTACACAATATGCTCAAACTACCACGGATACTTACATCACAGAAAAAAGATGATGCACTCCCCTCCCCCCTCCCCTCAAAGGGGCGATGTGAACCCCCTCTCTTCCCGAAAACAATATATGTAAATGGGCGTGTGTGCATTTCACCCTTTCGAAATGGTATCGCCGTTGCCCATAGAACCTGATTCGCGTATCCAAGTCGGGCATACCAACAGGTTGTACCTGCTTAGTACCACGACGTGTGCCTAATATGCTAGGAAAATAGTTACCATCTGGATCGCTAAGGTGCGCCTTTGGTGTATGCATCGCAAATCCTTGTGATATGCGCGATGCTGCCGCCGTTGTATATATCTCAATCTCAATAGACGCTTTGTCGTCTATTGAGATTCAGTTGTGAGAGAGCGCTTGTAGTTTCCTTCTCCTCGACGGATACGTGCTCGGCTGCTGACTAGAAAGATGCGGGGTTGCATTTCGATGAAGTTGAGAGTGTTGTTCTTCCCCGTCGCTTTCTTCCGGGGTGTGCGTATTTAGCACCTAAAGCCCTTTGAAGGAGGCTGAAAATTTGAATAACAACCACAAATTTCTAAATCCTTGAGGCGTTTTTATGCGGCTTTTCTTGATGCTAAGTTATTCTTTGACCAAGATAAACTACGCTCGACGGAGACTCCAACAGTTATGCGGTCGGTTGCCGTAACTTATACGTTTCTCTATACATCTTGGCACTCTGTAATGTCGTTGACTTCCAAGTAAATTTCTTGACAGTGCCCTTCAATGGGGAATAACACCTGCAATTGCTCCCGATGTCTGTCGAGACAAGCGTACTCACTTATCTTGTTGGCCAAACTCCCGCATCTATAGATTCCACAACTTGCAAGTGATGTATGAAACGGACTATGGCACCGGGGAGGCAACCAAGTTAGTCGCAAAGCGAGTGATCTCAGTTAGTTGTAAATGGCTGTTTCGATCACAGAAAGTCGGCGCTGGCTCAATCACTCACCGCTCCAATTTTCAGTCTCGAACATTTTCACCAATTAGATGCACAGGAAAAGGACGCCACCTTATTTTACTGGACAATGACATTGCGAGTACAGCGGAATCGCTCGCGGTGACGGGTGCAGGTTACAAGCATGCAGGTGTGAACATCGGTAGCCTTGAATGAATGAATGAATGAATGAATGAATGAATGAATGAATGAATGAATGAATGAATGAAAACAACCTTTATTCGATCCACGAGGACGCAATAAAATCACGCACCTATGGCATTTATGCCCTGCGTCGAGGGAGACAGGCCCAGCCTATGCGCCACCTCGTGGGCCCGGCGCAGGGCCGTGAGCCTATAGAGTCAAAGTTAAGGACATATAAGGAGGACTTGCCACAGCAATGACGTGGCCCTGTAGTGAAACTGGTTTGCTTGAGTCGCTTATATTGGCCGTCACTCGCATGATCGCCTGACTGATGCGATAATAAAGTGTGAATGAGCTTCTAGCCGCATGTGTTTGGGCGCACCTAGCGGCTTTTCTTTTCGCAACCGATAAACGCGAGTGGGTGATGCATTGACTTATAAGTTATCATGTATGGCAAGGCTGAACAGAAGAATGAATTAAGCTTTATCCCCATTCATCAACGGGGGAGGTCATAAAGGCTCCAAAGATATCGACACGAAACGAGGTACAACGAAAACGCGACCTCTTAAAATTGATAACATAAGAATCGGTCCACTCAGAAAAAGATTACGTTACCAGATCTGTAGATGAGAAACGCCTACATGCACTCGCGAGTCTTTGTGAGGCTAAGGCATCCGGCCTACCTTGCACATCGCACGCCGATTGCGTGCCAACAAGCGCGCGCTTTCAAGCGCACGCACACAGCCCATGCGCAAACTAGTGGGCGTCGCCCTGCGATTCTTCAGATAGCTTCATCCAGGGCGCAGCTAAGGTAGTAATTTCCGGCCACCCATCGCCCCGATGAGAACAGCAGATGAGTCCAGGAAGGGGTTTTCTGCGAAAGCAATATAACACCTATATCTCCATTTGCGAAGCGCCAACAAGGAAGCGTTGTTCTGTGGCTGAGCAGGTCGTGAGAGGAATAATGAAGGTGAAGTCGCGGCGGTCCGCCTGAGAAAGTGGACAGCCCTAAAAATATAAAACGGATGCCGAGAAAGAAAGCAGCGGTTAAAATCTGGGCGCTTACGAAAGAGGGCAGGCTGGGTGGTGTCTTCCTTAACAGATTAACGCGAGTTTTAGGGAGAGTGGCTAGTTGTTCATTGGCAAAGAAATTTAGACAACGTGACAAAAGAAATGAAAGGACGAACAGAGAGCCGACACAGACCGGCGCTTTCCTGTGTTCTCTCTTTTCACTCTTTTGTGTGTTGATGTCCCCCCCCCCCCCAGTTGAACTTTTTTAGGCGATGTTTTCTTCACCATGGCTGCGGCCATCAAAAGCGGATGTAAAAAAATGAAGGAAAAGGAACGAAGGTTACAAATGTAATTTTTATACACAACAGTGCATACAACAGCTTATATACTTCTGTATATACAACAGTATATACATCTGGTGGACTTACCGCTTCGTTGAAAAAAGGATCACAAAAAGAATTACGGAAATGCTGACGTAATCTTCTAAACTGGTAGGAACGTCAGTGTTTTACTGCTTGTGTAACATATCTACGCTCTTAAGAACCCTGTTCTCTTGGATCATGTACGGCGTCATGAAAAATAAGAACTGTAGCAAGTGATTTCGCATTCTTCCGTTTAGGCAACAAACTATACCAGGAACGCGCCAATGCAATTGACAAAAAAAAGCTGGTACCTTGAAACATATATATATTTTTTTACCTCCGGGAACTCTAAAGACACTAACAATAATACCTTTGACTTTACTTGTTATCTGCAGCAATTTATAACAGTACTATATTCCCTTCTTCAGTTAGTTATATAGGCGCGTTAGATAAGAACGTAACAAAATCTAGGCAGTCATTCGCGTATAATGTCGAAGTGCTATGTTTTATAAATTCGACTTCGTCTCTCAAATATGCTGGGCTATATGTACGATATCCTGATCGACAAAAAGTAAACAAAAATGCGTATTGCAATGGTGTGGGCTGGGGGTTAATAAGAATAGCGCTGAGTACACCAGGCATAAATAATAATAATATTAGAATATTTTTACAAAAGCATTCCTTATATGCGCTGCCATTATTCATTTTCTAATTCCTTAATCATTAGATAATTTACTCAGTTGTTCATTTATATAAAATTTATGATATCCTGCTGCTAAACAATCGCATGCTGTCAGAAATGAAATGACGCAGTCATCACTATCATCCCGTTTTGTTGAAAACGCACATCATATAAACAGAAAATTCCACATATTTGCTCAATTCACTCAATGCAATGTGCTTTAAGATAACGAAAACCGCTGGCTTAATCACAGTTTGGAAGTTTACGAAGGACCCGCTACGACGGTCTAGTGGCTGCAGTCCTCGACTGCTGATCCGCAGGTCGCTGAATGGGACCCTGGCCATGACAGCCGCGTTTTCGATGGAGCCGGAGATGCCTAATTGAAACCTGTGTATATGAATTTAGGTGCGCGTTAAAGAACCTCAGGTTGCCAAAATTTGCGGGGTCCTTCACGATGGTGTCTTTCATAATTAAATCGTGGGTTCGGCACGTTAAACCGCAGCAACTATTGTTGAAGGTCATCAAAATGGTAATCAGGGCACGCTGGCATATACGTCGATGTTTTGAACGGTAAGAGCGCACGAACCCACATTGAATGTAGACACACGCACACACATAGTGCATGCTTGTGTGGGTGTGTGCCTTCATTTTGTGTTCGACTTTAGTGCATGCTCTCTTGCTGTTCATAAGCACTTGGGAAGCATGGCAATAATGCACACATTACAAAAAACGTTTTTAGCAACTACAGCTAGGCCCATATTCACGAAACGTCTTATACCGAATGTTTACGAAAAAAATATTAACAAGCGCGACGTCACACAAATCACTGGCGAAACTGTTGCAAACGAAAAAACAACGCTTCCGAAAGGGCAGTTTTGATAATTCTGACTTGAGTTGCTTTCTCTGGATGGTCTTTACTAGCTTTCACAACCTTTATCTCGGTACACGTGATGTCAGAATGAACGCGTCAGCAGCCGTAACTCCTTCTTGTGGGCACCGCTAGAGTGCAGCTGCATTTTACCGGAAAAAAAATTACTGTGATTACCGTCACTGTTCTTTCTGTTGCCTATGCAGTCAACGTCGCAGTAGGTATAGTTGCTAGAGCCGACCCTTTCCATGACTGCAAAGCTACCTTTCCGCGATACGGCTGGCGCAACGAATGGCAAGTGAGTCATTTCTGCAAACAACGTGTTCAGAAGCAGTTTGCTTGAGCTCTAACGCGAAAAATGTCGACTAAGATATTTTAATACGAACACGCATAACATACCAGCCACATAACTCTTCACGCTCTTGTGGATTATGAGACAAGTATGTTGCAATTTAATTTTTTATGAGTCTGTCTGACTGGCTTCATGCAACAAGTTGTTCGCATGGGTTCGAATTACATCAGTGAACATAGCAGTCTTCAATTTTTTCTTTTTATGTCATGTGAGGACACGTTACACAATAGAATCCTGATGCGTGATGGCCCTCGATGGCATGAGCCCGTTATGCTGTGTCATCATCTTTGTTTTACTTTGTGACAGTTGTCTTTTCCACTTGGTTATCCCTATTATAGATGCATATATGTAGCTGCTATATACATGGTTATTGAAAGTTCTCGTATATCGTATATGAAGGTGGCGGTAATGAAAACATCGTGAATCGTCTTTGTACTCAGTACCTGCCCAGGGCGTTGGAATTGGCAGATGAAGTGGAAAAAGAATAATAATGAAATGAGAGAGGTTAAGGTACGAAGATCATAGAATGATGATGTAGCGCCCTCGTTCGGGCGGCGCGCAAACCGGAGAGCGCGCGATGGCGACAGAAGAAAATAAAGAAGGCGCTAGGCCGTGGCACGTGAAGCCACGGCTCGCGTTCCTGGCTGGCATCGGTTACCGTTCAGGCGTGTCTTTCTTTCGCTCCTGCGGCATAAGCCTACAAGTGGTGACCTCGGACGAAGACAATGACTGACTCGAATGCACCCTCAACCGAACAAGCCTCACGTCCGCAGGACGTCTCGGCCGTGCAACTGCGTCTCCCATCTTTCTGGCCACAGGACCCGC
This sequence comes from Rhipicephalus microplus, assembly GCF_043290135.1. NCBI lineage: Eukaryota > Metazoa > Arthropoda > Arachnida > Ixodida > Ixodidae > Rhipicephalus > Rhipicephalus microplus. Next base: position 4,226,890 of record NW_027464594.1, read on the forward strand.
AAGTTTGGTTTCTTCAGGTCGAGGCGCAATTCTCCCTGTACCGCATCGCCTCGGAAACGACACGCTACTACCACGTAGCCTCCGTCCTTCCTCCTGACGTTGCCAGCGAGCTCTCCGACGTCCTCTCCAACCCCTCGGACACTACGCCATATCAGCACCTTAAAACCAAGGTGCTGGAACGATTCATGCCTTCGGAACGCGTCCGCCTACAGCAGCTCCTTGCAGAGGGGGACCTTGGCGACAGGCGCCCCTCCCAACTACTACGCCGAATGCGACAGCTTCTTGGGAAACACGACGTCTCTGCCCACTCATCGTTGCTTCGCGAGCTCTTCCTCCAACGCCTTTCTCAGCCAATCCGCCTCGTCCTCGCGGCGGCCGGCGACGTCAATCTCGACCGCCTGGCGGAGCTCGCCGATCAGGTTCATGAAGCGACCTCCCCATCTGTCAACGCTGTCTTACCACCAGCAGACACAGCGATTTCGCGCCTTGAGGCCAGCATCGACGAACTCGCCGCCTCCATTGCCGCACTCCGGAGCCCCCCGCAGGAAACTCGTTCGCCTCGTTCCGGTCGTCGAGCTCTTCCACGCACACGAGATGCTCGGAGTCCCAGCCCTCCACCCCTCTGCTGGTACCATCGGCGTTTCCGACACCGAGCCACGAAGTGTACACCCCCATGTTCGTGGCAGGGAAACGCCTGCCGGGATCACTGACGGCGGCGTGTGATCTCCCTTCTCGTCCAAGCCGCCTTTTCATGGTCACGGACCAGCTATCAGGCGCCAGGTTCCTTATAGATACGGGCGCGGAAATTAGCGTTGTGCCCCCGACTAAGGCTGATCGTTCAAAGTCACAGGGGCAAGTGCTTCGTGCTGCCAACGCCTCGTCTATAGCAACGTATGGGCTCCGATCTCTCACCCTCGACTTCGGCCTTCACTGCATTTTCCGGTGGGTTTTCGTCATCGCAGACGTGGTTCAACCGATCATCGGCTCGGACTTCCTCTCATACTTCGATTTGGACGTCAGCGTGCGGCGGCGCCGCCTCATAGATGGTAAGACTCGTCTCTCCATCTCGGGAGTCCTGTCCGACATCGCTCCAATGGCCATCCGCATGCTGATACCTTCCTCACCGTTCGAAAAAATCTTGGCGAGTTTCCCGGAGTTAACTAAACCGTGCAACCTCACTCAGCCGCCTAAACATACGGTGACACACCACATCGTCACCCGGGGTCCACCGGCAGCCGCTCGACCACGCCGCTTGTGCGGAGACCGCCTAGCTATTGCTAAACGGGAGTTTGACCACATGCTGCAGCTCGGCATTATCCGCCCGTCGTCAAGTGCTTGGGCTTCCCCGCTGCATTTGGTGCCAAAGCGTGATCCTGGTGACTGGAGTCCTTGTGGGGACTATCGAGCGTTGAACGCCAAGACTGTCCACGACAGCTATCCTCTACCTCACATCCAGGATTTTACATCGCGCCTCGACGGCTGCACAATTTTCAGCAAAGTGGACCTTGTTAAGGCGTACCACCAGATTCCTGTCGAGCCCGCCGACATACCTAAGACCGCCATCACGACGCCCTTTGGGTTGTTTGAATACGTGCGGATGCCTTTTGGACTCCGCAATTCGGCTCAAACTTTCCAGCGGTTCATTTCTGAGGTCACACGGGGTCTTCCTACTGTGTTTGCGTACCTTGACGATGTCCTCATCGCCAGCCGCACACCTGAAGATCATGAGCACCATCTGCGCGCTCTGTTCCAACGTCTTCAGCAGTACGGCCTCGTTGTGAACGCCTCTAAGTGTACTTTCGGCGCATCTGAGCTCGAGTTCTTGGGCCATCACATATCATCCAAAGGAATACGCCCTCTCCGGTCCTACGTTAAAGCAATTCAGGATTATCCTCAGCCTACAACACTGCGCCAATTACGCCAATTCCTGGGGCTTGTGAATTTTTCCCGGCGCTTCATACCACACTGTGCCGAACTGCTACGACCGCTCACCGACCTCCTTCGGTCGACCGCTGGCCCGTCCTCCGCCATTCCTTGGTCGTCAGAGGCCCAGGCCGCCTTTGCTGCTGCTAAGCAAGCGGTCGCTAACGCCGTGCTTCTCATTCATCCACGCAGCAACGCCCCTACTCGGTTGATGGTGGACGCATCCAGCGTGGCCATCGGAGCCGTCTTACAGCAGTGCATTAACTCCGAGTGGAGACCCTTGTCGTTTTACTCTCGGAAGCTACTTCCTGCTGAGACCCGCTACAGCGTCTTTGGCCGGGAACTACTAGCCATCTACGCTGCAATACAGCACTTTCGGCATTTCCTGGAAGGATGCTCGTTTTACGTGCTGACTGACCATAAGCCACTGGCGTATGTTTTCCGCACTAACTCATCCAAGTACGTGCCCCGTGAACTCCGCCATCTGGCTTATATATCGGAGTTCACGACTGACATCCGCCACGTGAAAGGAGCTGACAACACCGCCGCAGATGCCCTTTCTCGTATAGCCGCTGTTGACTCTCCACCGCCAACCATCGACTGGGCCTCATTCTCCTCGTCACAGCAGGATGATAGAGAGCTTGCCGCTTTTCGGGAGAACCCCCGTTCTCTCCGACTACGCCTGGTGCCTCATCCATTATCATCTGAGCGCTTGTGGTGCGATGTCTCAGCTGACCTTCCTCGCCCTTTCGTTCCCGCTTCATTACGACGCACCGTTTTCCACTCCTTACACGACATCTGTCACCCTGGCATTCGGACTACTCAGCGTCTTCTCACCCAGCGCTATGTCTGGCCCGGAATCAACGGTGATGTGCGCACTTGGACGCGCATGTGCCTGCCCTGTCAGATGACAAAGGTCTCCCGTCATACTAAGACGCCGCCCCAACCTTTCCTTCCACCCGGCCGTCGTTTCGACCATGTTCATCTAGACATTGTGGGCCCTCTACCAGTGTCTCAGGGGTACCGTTATATATTGACCATGGTCGATCGCTTCACACGCTGGCCGGAGGCTGTTCCAATTCAAGATATCACAGCCGAGACAGTTGCCCGCGCTTTCATTTCTACGTGGGTATCCCGTTTTGGCTGTCCTGGCACCGTGACAACAGACCGTGGACGTCAGTTTGAGTCCTCGCTGTTCACTTGCCTTAATCGCATCCTCGGAGCCAGACATTGCCGTACCACGGCTTATCATCCCTGCGCCAACGGCATGGTGGAACGCCTTCACCGACAACTGAAGACCGCCTTGACTACCCGCCTCAATAGAGCCACCTGGGTTGATGCCTTGCCACTGGTGCTCTTAGGTTTACGAGCTGTCATCCGGGCAGACCTGCAGTGCTCAACAGCAGAGCTGGTGTATGGCACTTCTCTACGGCTTCCGGGAGACTTTTTCACGTCAACGAAGCTACCAGACCAGCCACAGCAATTCCTACAACGCCTCCTCGACTGCGTTCAAGACCTCCGGCCCACTCCACCCAGACCTTCCGAACACAAGACCATATTCGTCCACCCTGATCTGGCCACTGCAACACATGTTTTCGTGCGCCACGACGCGGTCAGACCACCTTTGACACCAGCCTACGACGGACCATTCCGCGTCCTTCACCGCACGCCCAAAACTGCCACTCTACTTCAGAACGGCCGTGAAGAGACAGTCAGCTTAGACCGACTCAAGCCGGCGTACCTGGAGACCGCCCTAGACAGCCTCTCATCTACGACTGATCTTCCATTGGAACACCACAAACGGCATGTCACATTCCGACTTCCAGTCTACACGGGGGGCCTTGTAGCGCCCTCGTTCGGGCGGCGCGCAAACCGGAGAGCGCGCGATGGCGACAGAAGAAAATAAAGAAGGCGCTAGGCCGTGGCACGTGAAGCCACGGCTCGCGTTCCTGGCTGGCATCGGTTACCGTTCAGGCGTGTCTTTCTTTCGCTCCTGCGGCATAAGCCTACAATGAGAACACAATCTTTGTAGTCGTATAGAGTTGCTGATGCAGTGGGTTTTGGGTGTGTGTGTGTGTGTGTGTGTGTGTGTGTGTGTGTGTGTGTGTGTGTGTGTGTGTGTGTGTGTGTGTGTGCGTGCGTGCGTGTGCGTGTGTGTGCGTGTGCGTGTGTGCGTGTGTGCGTGTGTGTGCGTGTGCGTGTGTGCGTGTGTGTGCGTGTGCGTGTGTGCGTGTGTGTGTGTGTGTGTGTGTGTGTGTGTCACACTCGGCGGGCTTTCTATCGACCTATTTACGTTTTAATTGGAGCAGCATTTTCCTCTCTTCTCTCTTTTTAACAACCCCATCACGGCAGCAATTTCGGGCTGACGATCGTAGTACTTTAATGCATACGTAAAGTAATGATAGACACCCTATGTAAAAATTACTGTATAGAAAAGTAGAGAGCTCAGTGTCAGGGGTGTCCTATTTCGAACGAAGGCTAATAAAATTCGGAGACCTATTCAACACGTCGCTAATGCTCAATTTCGTCCGGCACGTTAGTTTCTCCATAATATCTCTATAATGACATCATGTGGATATCGTTGTTGAGTGCAGTCTTAAGCACACGCCACGTTATACGAACTTACATATCTATTTATTACGGAAACAAATAAAACATTACATCGTGCAAGAAAAACGAAAGTACATATGGTCTTACAGCCAGTTCCTCGTATCCGTTTGGACAGCGCAAAAAGCGTCCCATGGCATCTGGAAAGCACAGCCCTTCCTTTGTTTTCTTCAATCACCGGTCGACAATCACTGGCCACAGGCCACACAACCGAGGTCTCTCCGCTATCCACGTTGTCTCTCACGCATACACAAAGGTGGTGTTGTTGAAAGTGACGACCTTCTTCCGATCGCCACCGGACTTCGGTCGCTGGCTGTCGGGTGCCTTGAGCACCGATCGCAGGGGTCTCACTCCGAAGATGACGCCGCAGGCATGGGCCGACCTGAGTTGGTGCGCACCCGTCACCGTCTTCTCGTATGACCAGCGATTAGCACGCGCCACTGTAACGGGTGCCGGTGGGGGTACGGACGAAGATCGTTGTCTGACCCTGTAGCCTGGCGGGTACACCTCCACCGGAAATAGTAGGATCGCGGTGGTCGGATGGCGCTGCCTGCAGCCGTCTGGTGGGCACTGTCTGCGAGAAGGCCTTCGATAGTGTGCTGAAGGGACGAACTGGTTCATATTTGAAGTGATGGACAGTTACGGACAGAGCATGCGTAATAAAGATGAACTTCCTTACAGTAGGAACCAAATGACGATCAAATGAGCATTCTTCGGCTGGATCAGGCAGGGAAGGGAAATTTTCTAGCGTACATACCAACACAAATCATTCAGCGAGAATTGTTGTCGACGGCATCTTGATGAACCTTGAATTTGCTGGTATAATTGGGCTGGTTATGTCTCGGAAAGCTGGATTGTAGTCCAGCGATACTTGTCTCCTTGTTGAGCCGATGCTAGCGATCCACAAACATCCAGACATCTAAATATTCGCACAAGGGTCGACACCGAAACTCTTGCGCACTGTAATCGCTAAGACACTTCCTTACAATCCAAAACTTGTCTTCTCACTGACCACGCGGCAGAGCAGACAGCGAAGAGCAGGTGGGCACTTCACTAACGTCAGGCCATCGACACCCAATAGCAATGATTCACCTGAAACTTGTAGGTGCTTGCACTGCAACACTCACGAGCTGTCGGCATCCGACAAGCAAAGCCACGTTCTACAGCAAAGGATCCAGCGAACAGAGGCGGAGCGTAGTGACAAGAAAAGCAGCGAAATGGCACAGAAAGGTGAGTACAAGAAAAAAAATAGGAAAGGGAGGGAGAAACAGAAACAATAAGTGCTGCGAGGGGGCGGTTGGTGAGTGGTTGACCTCTATACTGCACAAGCAGCCTGATCGGGCATTGTGTTGATAGACCCACTCTCACACGCACGTGATCGCGCGCGGATGTACCGCGTCCGCGGTGGCGCCCGGCATAACCCACATGCGAACCGGCCCTCTCCCAGAACAAACGCCGCCGCCGAAGCTCGTGTTGTTATCGGCACCAATCTGCATACGCTGCTCGTTTACTGACACGGGCTTGAGTACGTGCACACAGACACACAACAGCGCACACGTACGCGCTCACTCAATTGCCTCTAGGCTCCACACGATCGGGCTCTTTGGAGATCATAATAATTACGTCTTCACTTCCGGAAGCGAGCGGCCTCCAAAACGGGCCCTCTGCGACCCCCCAGAGGAGCAGGTCTGTTTTCCCCGACTGTACCTGGAGGGAAGATGAAAGGGGGGGGGGCAGGGTGCTCTATCTTGACGCACGTAGTGACGTAAAATGAGCCTACCCTTCCGCACCTCCAGGCCCCGAGGAAAGTTTGCGCATAAGTGACCTTTGTATAGCCAGCGTTTTCGGTTTTTCTTCACCCCTTGACCTCCTCGAACTGAAAGCTAAAGTCGGCCAGTTTCGGTTATCTCGTCTTAACACCGCTCACCTCCGCTCTCTTTCGTACGAAATACTGCATCCTTCGCTCACTGCCTCTTTCTTCCTTTAAAACTTCCCCGAAATCAGCGCATCTCCTTCAACAGCCATGTCAAGCCATTAAACTTGCATTATACTGATAAATAAACAAGAAAGGCGTAAGGGAGAGAAAGGCTTACCTCTGTCTACGGTTCACATTCTTCCTCGGACATAATTATTATAGTGCCGCGTTGCCCTCTTCGCTAAACAATGGCGACTTAGCAGGCAACAGTTACACAGCAGACACGTTGAGAGGTCACGGAGTCATCGTCTAAAGGGCGCCCTGACAAAAAGGACCCCTGTGCCCTTTATGCATACTATACAGTACGCTTGTCTGGTTCGGTTCGTTTACTTAGCGAGCAGACAATGCGATATTCTTACTCCCGGAAGAGCTCGTTTATGCCGCCTTCCTTCCGGTCGTTCGCTGCATCGTGACCGATTACATTTATCCTCGATGAACGCTTTCGAGATGCTTTCGGGAGTCATTGTTTTACAGTACTCAAATTGCCTGCTGACGCTGTTCTTTCGATGCCATTCCTACACCATGCTATGCACAACCACTGGGACTGTCGGAGTCGTGAATCTGACGTGCTCAATATTTCGTAAATAATAAGGGTGTGTGAATAGCTAAATTTAGAAACAAGTCGAATATGAATCGAACAATAGTAATAGTGAATCGAACACAGCTATAAAACGAGTATTATTCGAATAGTTGGGGAATAGTAAGACTGCCATTCTCAAGACAGTTCTACAATTCAACTTAGCGAATATATAGAAACCTAGACAAACTAACACTACAGTCACTTAACTCACAAGACATACGTAAATTATGTGATCAAAGATAAGTTTGTATACAGTAGCGAATGAAGCCTTCCAAGTATTACAACACTAACTTAGGTACCGAAAGAATGTTTTGTCACCAGCTTCTTAGTAACACTATAATCAAAAAGTTAAATATATCATGAAAGAATATCGGGAATCTCATTAAAACGATAGTGCATCGAGGGCACATCTGCTTGGAAATTGAAAACAAGAAGTCCCTTATGAGGCCACGAGTAAAGCTTCGATACACTCGTAAAAGCCTGAACTGCAGGTGTGTGGGTAATTAACTAATTAAAGCCCGAAAACTGATTATTTGATCTTCAAACGTATTGTGCCTTGTGGGCACACCCACCCCTGCTTATTATTTAAAAAATTCTCCAACACATTCGGCATTACATATATGTCCAACTCTATTTCAGTACCTAATCAAATAAAACGCCATGCGATTTGTTATTCAAAGTATTCGAATATTCGCACACTTCTAGTTACCAGTAACGACCTGAGGACGTACCGGTGAGTATGGTGAGCGCCTATTATACTTTTGAAAATCGAAGTTTATTATCCGTGCGATGTCTTATGCGGCAAATGAGATGAGGCTTTTATCTGTTATACTGACAACCCCTGAGCAACAACAAACGATTACAAAATGACGTACTGCTCAAGTAGGAGATAACTGGTGCACCCTTTTGTGCACTGTTTGTCCCATCCTTAGCGCTTTCAAGGACTAACATCCAGCAGTGTTTTTTTTTTCATACTGTATGTGCCATCACTTTGAAGTGGTAATAAGTGCGGAAATTCAGCCGAAGTGTTTTTTTTTACTTTTTTTTCTTGTGTGAAAACTTCCTTTACCGACCTTGTTATGACCAAGACGGCCAACAGAGAGAATAGCATTTAAATTGCGATCAAGTTGCGATAGTGGCTATAGGCGCGGTGAACTCACAAGTGCTTGTAACTCTAGATTCTGAAGCGTAAACGCACAGGTGCCCCAAAAGCAAAACGGAGCCCGCGAGCTGCGGCTAACCTCAACAAAACTGTGTGCTAGTGCAATCTATGGGCAGATGCGTTGTAGATAGCAAAAGTGCGTGCGCTCATTTGGCTGACTCATGCCGATATTGTGAGCCACGCTGCTACCACCACCACTCGTCCGGGGCGCATTCAATGCTCTTTGCACGAGTTTTCCCGCGTCATGAAGAATGCTTCCGAGCCGGACGCTTTAGCCATCCCCAACAACGTCAGAACTGCACCCCCTGCAGTGCATCTCTAGCTGCATGAATGTCACCACCTTCGCTATATAGAGCGCATCTGCTGATAGAGCATGCGTTCAGTTTTGTGTAGTTTGGCGCTTTAGATGTTCATGCGTTTGTATAACTGCGTCATGAAGAAAACTTCGGAGGTACGAGCTCTTTTTTTTCTTTGTGCTTCACCAGGAATATGCCACCACGTTTGCTACTGATGAGGTGTGATAGCAGCAGCACGGCTTCTCTCGAGCTGGAGATAAGGTGAGCATCAAAACATCGGGATGAATCAGTTGGATGTGCCTACGAATCTTAACATCTCCAGCGCATCAGCTGATGGAGTGTCTCGACATGCAGTTTTGTCCTCTCTGACCACAGCTTGCGTGTTCCGTGGTAACTCTAGGACACTTGTATCTGATGCAGATCAACACTTCATATTCTTATCGGCACGTCACCAGAAATAGTGTCTTAAACATGAATTCGGCGTTCACTTTTATATTGCTCACAACAGTACCAGCCCAGCAACTTCCCTAGCTTTTTTATGTCATCGGGTTTAACCCAAACGTTCGGACTTGCATTTGTTACAATATATTCCTTATCGTCTGGAATAACATGCCAATTTCCAGATATCCCTATGTCATATGGATTGAGTACGTAAAATGAGACAGAGAGAGGCCTTCTTCCAGCATTGGACATAAAATAGGCTCACAGTGATGTTTCGAGCTATTTGTTTGTTATAATTTCTGCCATAGTGTTTCATACAGTAATACTTAGAGGGGAACCTGGCGCTAGTGTCTACGCGGGCTCCATCAGCGGCGCCTGTACCTCCATGAGGATTATGGGATGTACGGGCTTCGAATCTGCTTCGGAGGGATCACGTTTTTGATATTCGCGATGCTTGTTTGCTAAGTGTAAAACAGAATGATATAAAGTTATGATTAATTGAAGCATGCTTAATTTTTTGTATGCAAACTTTATTGCAAACTGTTTTTGTGACGAGGCGGTAGAAGTGAAACCTGGACACATTTAATCACCAGGGTATGCTTTGCTTTGCTATTGCGTTCCAGATTTGGCATCAAGACCTAATAAATTATTCTTTACAACATTTAAAAAACATTCTTATTTTACTCTCAAAAGTACACAATTATTAATGGAAATAACAGCACAGTATTATGTGAGGAGCGATGCCAGGTGCGTCTGCTGAAAGGGTCTGCCCCAACACACCTCTCGTTTTGTTGTGAAGTCGAGTCAGAAGAGCGTGACGGTGCGTCTACTTCACGTGGCCATCGTTTCTTATTTGATTTTAACGAGTTTTGGCAAGACGTACTAAGAACAAACGTGAACTCGATGTAATATCCTGCACCGGCATGGAATGGTACATCTATGCGCAGCGGTGAGGGGGCGACACTTCGCTTAAACTGTCAAACGCGACTTATACAGCTTCAGCGTTGCAGTAAATTGAGAGGCCTGGCAGTTTTTAGCTTATTTTAACGACAAAGATGCAAACAATAACGAAGGGTGGGTGCAAAGATGTCTTTTGCACCCACCTCACTACCCACTCTACGTGAAGATCGAAACCGAAGCTGCAGAAAATGATTCGTAGACAGTTCACTGGCTAACGCGATTTAATCCGAAGCCTGTACTTTCCATACTTTTCAAGAGGGTACACGATCACAGTGCCAGATTGTTTTCTAGGTATTACTGTGTGAAACTCTATGGTTTCTGCCCTTTCGTTGTAGCTTGAAGGTTATTCGGTGCTTTTCTTGGTGGTAGCGCGTTATAGTTCTGTCGTGGTTGTCGCGTTTCGACTGGCGCTGACTGCGTATACTCTCGCCTACTCAGATGTAGGCGTACACCTGAAAGAACACTGAGGGGCCAAAGTTCATCCTAAGTACACTGCTGCGACGTGCCCCTTAATGTCCCGGTACGTTATCGCTACATAACTGCAACATGTATTACTCAATTACCTTAAGTTTACTGCTACCAATTCATTGGTAAACAAACTCTCGGTTCTTTCTGTCTAACCAGTAAATGAACAAAAAAACGGCAGTGGTGCTGGAGCAGCAGCCTCCCTATGAAAATATTTGTTTGGATTAATTGTACCAAAAGCACGGTATGATTATGAAAGACGCTGCGATGGTGGCCTTCGCAGATATCATCCTCCTGGTATTTTTTAGCGTGCACCGAAATCTAAGTAAACATCTCTCAAGCATTTTCGTCTACATCAAATATGCGGCCACCACGGTTGGGATTGGGTTTCGCGACGTTCGGGGCAACAGGCCAGCACCATGCGCACAAGGTGACTGCAACGGGGTGCTTCGTATTGGAGCTCGTGTCACTTGTTCTCTTCTTGCTGCCTTTTTCTTCGATGTTAGTTCAGTAATAATTTACCATAACAAGACAATATTTTACTTGAAGCATTAAGGGATGCGTTTATTTTCATCACAACCTTTTTATGCTCTTCGCCTCTTTTAGATGTTTATTACCACACCATCATTTTTACAGCACTCTGCAGAATCAGCATAGGAATTAGCAGACAATGGAAAAAGGCCGACTAAATACAATACGCTGATGAAAACGATGCAACACAGCGTTGGCCTTGTACAGGATGCGATGGTATAAACGAAATGATGAAAATGGGCAATGGAAATGGTGAGCGGGAAGGCTGACGGCAACGGTCGGTGCCCTTCGCCTGTGTGCACGTTCACAGTGGTCGAGGTCGACGCTGACGACAGCACCGTACGACGTAAACAAGCACGAGAGTATCCGTGCGGCCGCGAACGCATGGTCACCTTCGATGCTGCCCCCGTGTGACCCCGATGCGCTTGCGTAACCACTCGCTGTGTACAATACTTGCGATCGTGAGGACTTCAGACGGTGTTGCGCCTCATTGCCGACGTTGGACCGGCAGGTTCGACAATGAAACCGAAGGCTTTATTGTGCGGAGCGGTGCTGCCCACCGAGGAGCCCTCACACTCGCTTTTGAATCGCATTTACATGTCCATTGCAGGCCCGAAGGCCTCTTTCTGCCACCGAACTCACTGAAGCCCTAACCTTGGGCTGAAGCCTATTCCCAGCTAAAAGCCTTCTTTCAACTCATATCTCGAAATTCAATTGCAGTTGCTCAGCTGAGTAGGAGAAAGGAGACGACAACGAAGACCCGAGAGCAAGAGCGCTGCTCCAACCGATTCAATATCATATTGCTCAAGAACCGGACATATACTGGCGCAAATAATGTTGGATCTCTGAGCACGGAAGTAATTTGAAACTTAGAGACAAAAGTGTCACTGTTCGGATGAGTTGGTGCTTTGTAATTGCTCTGTGTATGGCGCGACACATACGAGAGAAGTAGCACAACACACACGAAGACAAATGTAGAATATGATAATCAGATTAACGGGTCAGAAATCAACAAGTGGAAGCTTAGCGCTTGCCTCTATTTTTGTGGGTGTGTGTTCCACTTCTTGAACGGGCCATGCCAATACATGCGACAGACGTGAGGAAATGTACCGAATGGTATATCTAAAATCCGTATACGATGGAGCGGAAGGACGTGGTGCATGTAACGCCATTGTGAGACATTCACTCTTGCTCATAATCTGGCCAGAATCACATCGAATCTCTCGATCATGATTGGCTTATTTACGCAAGCTGCAGGAAAGGGTGCAATCACTATTGCACAATTTGATCAGTTCTGGGATTCATCGCGATAATCAGTGCACCGTGTGGCGCCGGTGTAATATTACTTACCGCATAAAGACACGGGCACAAGCACCACGTCAATCGGCATAAAGCATGGCATTTATACCTTGCTTGGTTCCGTGGGACGGGTGACAAAATAATGATAAGAAGTGGTACCTCCCCATCAAAGACATAAGCGTCATTATACAACGCTTGCGGTGGGCCCAAGTTTTATCCAAGCTATGTATGATGAATGTAGGGAACACATTTGTGAGCATTGTCATACCAACATTCGATATTCAAAGCTTCATTCGCATTTTACTCTTCGTATGTGTGCCTTGTGCTGCATCTTCACTTTGTTACCTGGTGCTGGAGTTGGGCCCAAAGTGCTGGGGTTGCGTTTGTACGCGTATAAGTTTTCGACCAATTATCAGCTGCTGAAAAGTTTGATAAGTATACTACGAGGTTCAGCAGATCTAAAGAGAACTAAAAATCAAAAGAGAATCGCACTAAGTGTGCGAAACATGAAGGTATTGCGGAGCTAGGCATTTGCTTGCTTGCTTTATCCTTTCTTTTGGGGCTCTCACGCACTAAGGGGATTGCCCAAGAAGCCGGTGGTTAATGCAAGTCAGTACCTTAAGTTTTTACAGGCTAGGGGAGTACGATTACTTTGTTTTGACTGTGAAATTAATTAGGCACAGTGTAACAAAAAGGGGGAGCGAGAAGAGAAATAATAGAATTTGTTGAATATCTGAGGTGTAATCGTTATATGAAATTCTTCCGAAGGTTAATTTATTACATTGTAACAGCTAAATAATAAATGGTAGACTGGCCAGTAAAAATCGAGAGCTGATCATTGGTTCAGCAAGGTAATCTTCTTGTGTTACATAGGAATTCGCAGAGAGCCCCGAAGATGTTCCTGTCGCTGTGTCCTAATAAAGCAGCCCCAAAAGGCAAAATAATAGAAGTAGTAATTCACACTTCTAGTTTTTTTAATAAAATTTTGAAGCAGTTTTTTCTTTAATTTTTGAAACGTGACAACTGAGAAGAAATTGGTCGATATGTTCAGGTTCATTACGGTTTGAGCACAGAGGGGATGGCACCAGACAAGACCTGTTTAAGTAGAAATTAAGAGGTGGTACACGGCAACGTAATTTTCTTATAGAGACTTTCAACTTACGCATGGGACACCATTTATTGTTCCATGTGAAGTGCAGGTGCGAAAAATCTAGATTCGGTATCGTAATTTTTGATGGGTCTACAAGAACGGAAAGTTTTCTGAACCTCGCTGCTGTTGCATAAGTTGTAAGAGGCATGACTGGCACAATCGGAAGATCAAGGGATGTTCGCGTGAGTGTGTCAGCCATCTCATTTATAAATATTCCACGGTGGCCCGGCACCCATACCATTTGTACTAGATGAATGTTTGCTGGGATTAATGATTAAAAAGTTTCTAGTTTTGCTGATGCTGACGACGATGATAAAAATAACGCACGGAATACGAGTCGCTCACTACCACAGCTGTCGAATGAGCCATCGTAAGTTTACGAAGAGCTAGTATAACGGCCGTTTATTCTGCTTCGAATATTGGTGTATAATCTGGGAGGCGTAAGGAAAATAACCAAAATAATGATAGAGAAAAAATACCCACACCTGCCTTCTCGCCACTCAAAGATGCATTCGTTGCAATTACTGTATTAGTACCTCATTGAGACAGGTGTTCTTCTACTAAGCCAATCAAATAGTTAGAGGACCAGTGTTTAGCATTCATTGGGAAGATATCGTCAAATTTTATTTGCACTTGGCCGATTGGTTTATCAGATAGTGTGATGTCAAATATATTAGCATTTAAAGCATCTAGAAGTGTTTGAACAAATAGCAATTCAGGTTTATATACACGGGACCAATGCTCATTGAAAAAGATACCGGGTTCGGCAAAGAACACAAACTGTCGCCTTCTCAAAGTGGATTCAGAAAATTTTAAATAGGTTCTATATACGGAATCTGCAAGCAAGAGTGGCTATCCGAGATTCTCGACAGCCCTCTTTGTTTCTCTTCCACTGTCTTTTTGTTTCTTCCTCTACTCCTTCCTTTCCCCTTCTTTATTTTCTCGTGCTTTAACTTTCTTTATTTCTCTGTGTTTATATTTATTCCTTCGTGACTTTCTCTTTTTTTCAATTTATACGCGGTAGTGCCTGCGTTACGCTAAGCGCACTAGTAGTCTTTTTTTTTTTCTACTGATGATGAAAAGCAATGATCATCAAGGCACTCCAAGGACAACGGGATGAAATTAATCAGGTTGGGCGAACTCAGCTGTCTTGTCGGCTCCCCAAATCAAGGTATAGTTATTATATTAGTGTCTATTTCCTTGTTTTTTTTATTCTCACTTTCTGAATCTTTTTTTTAATCTACTGTGTTCCATCTACTTTTTTTCTTTTTTTATTGTAAGCAATAGTGCAGTTATCGTACATACCAGACTATATCTTTTCTTGGCCCATACCCCGGAGTGGGTATGTGCCATGGATACTAGGCTATGAACAAACAAACAAACAAGTGATCATGCCTCGATATGCTACTCATGGAGCGATGTGCCAAGGGATGACGACGCCAAGAGACGAGGACTCCGTGCTGAAAAAGTTGGCCTTCGCCCTCCAGTCATCTTAAGTGAATGCGTAGAGAATACGATGGGTTTTGTCTTTGCCAGCTGCTCATGCTGATATTGGCGACGTATTTTGTTGACAAAAATACGTCTTGAAGTCTTGGCGGACCACGTTTGGTATACGAACATTTTATTAATTCAAAAAGAACGAGTGTGGTTATCAGTGATTCGTGAACACTGTAAAGAGAGCAAAATCGGTGCCACCCCCTCCCCACCCTTTTTTTTTACACTCGCCCATATTTGCATGCTTCTCATTGGTTCACCCTTTCCATCAAGCCTCACCCTCGCCCAACTTGGTCGAGCGCAGCCCTTACTTTTCTAACGAGTTTGAATCTTGCCACTCCGCGACACACCGCGACCATGGCGCTACACCAACGGACGGGGAAGCCTTGACTAGGAGCCGCTTAGCTGTTGAAAAATCGTGGGATCGCAACATCGGTATCGAGATAAATTAGCAAAGATATTTAAAGACTACGGGATTTACTAGCGAGCTATGAAAGCTTATATATATAAAATTTTCGCGCTTAATTTTGAAAGCAGTCTGAGGGTTGAAAAAGATCAGCATATCTCAACTGTTCAAAGCATTGCATTTATTACAAGCTTCAATCAGACTTGCTTCACCAGGATGGCTGAAAAAAAAAACAGTGATACAATGAGATAGCGTTTAAGTGGCTTCAGTGACTGTCACCCACTTGTGCTCTGGAGTGCTTCAGTGATATCTTTTGTGTACACATAAGTTCTGTAAGATACATCTGGAAATAAAGTTCTCCTAAAAAAGGTCCAAGGGACACCTTTTCAGCTTTCCCACATACAGTACCGAGTACTCTTATTCGCTTACCACTATTTCTACACTCATTAAATGGTATGTGCATCGTTCCTAGCAGGGAACTATGATTACTCTCCCGTAGTTTAGTACGTCATACTCTATATCATCGAGCGTTTGTTCTTATCACACATCAGTCCTCATCAAGTGCGAGGCCCTAGGGATGGCTTTCAGCTTTCCCATAGTAGAGTACTGAGTACTCTAAATATTTTTTACCACTTTAAGCACACAGCGCCCGTGGCTCTTCGCGGTTCATGTCTTATTTTTGTTGATACAGCTTCATCAAGTCAAAGGCCCACGACACGGCTTTCAGCTCTCCCATAGTAGAGTACCAAGTACTCTGAATCGTTACTTACTTTTTCTGCACGTCAACCACTTTTTCTGAACAGAGCATGCGATTGTTCGTCTACATGCGGCATTTCAATTTAGAAATCGCGATAATTCAAGTACGGAAAAGGAATACAAAAAATGTGTCTCTGAAACAAGGGTTTTCGTGCACTGACGGCGACACTTCAAAAGAAAAAAATTCGGCAGATCCTACGTACCCGGTAATCGACATTTTGCGAAGCATGTGAAGGGAAGGTGACCGTGTTGCATTTTTTTTAGCGACATGTCACGAGATGACGCTAAATATATGTACAAATGTTACACGCACAGACACATGAAGAGTTGCAGATGTTTATATAACTGCAGGTTTTCCCACTGACTTTAATCTAAGTACCATCTGCATGCCATTGAAATAATCTGAGCGCCGAGATATTTATTAAATGTGCCAAATATTTAATCCAAGCACCAACATATTTATTCCAAGCGCCAACTAAAAGAGGCTGCGTGCCAGTGAGTTAATCCAAGTGCCATCGTGTTTAAGTTGATGATGATGATGATATATGGTGTTTTTTGGCGCAAGGGCCATTTGTTGGCCAAAGAGCGCCATTTCATCTTACTAAAAATATGGACAATGATTGTGATAAGCGGCTGTATAAGGGCCATAAAATTCCTCGCGATAAGGCGGGTAAGAACATACAAGTAATAAAATGATGACCATGCCATGAAAGATGTGTGTGGTGTGAATGATGACAAAAGTTGGTGATAATAAGACGATGGTGGATATGTATGGCATTAGCACAAGTGCCTCACTCGTTCATACCCTTGCGTCCAAGGGCCGTGAGGCATGTGCTTTCCTGTGTAGCCACCACAGCAAAAACCTCTCAAGAGAGGTCGTGCTACGGTATGCCCGGGTATATGATATGAAAATTATGAATTTCCTTAAAAAACGCTAATAGTGATTTGTGACTAAAAAGCGGTTCCCTACCGACGAACATTGCAGGGTGTAAAGGTATATGTTGTCGGTAGGATAGTGGGAAGTGGTGTCTTCTTAGACTGTCTAAATCTTTACATTGAATTAAAACGTGAAGAACTGTTAATGTCTCACCACATTTATCACACAATGGTGGATCATCACCGGATAAAAGATGTGTGTGTGTCGTGTATGTGTGTCCTATCCTGAGTCTTGTTAGTGTTACCTCTGTTAGACGTGATTTTGATACTGGTGGCCAATGGCCAAGGTGTGGCTTGATAACGTGTAGTTTGTTTTGTGTGTGTGTATCCCACTTGCTCTGCCAGTAGTCCCTGAGGTTTCGTTTGAGAGACGGCTTAAGATCAAGGGCCGGGATTGATATAGATGTAATGGCGGTGCTCTCATGGACGGATGCAGCGAGCTGATCCGCCCTCACGTTGCCTTGGATCTCACGGTGCCCTGGCACCCAGCACACTACAACATGTTGTTTGTGTGTGTAGAGTGTGCACAAAATGGCGTAAAGTGAGACAAGGACTGGGTTTTTTTGTTTTTTAAGACTGTGCAGAGCCGTTACCACACTGAGGGAGTCTGTATAAATTACTGCTTTTTGTATTTGTAATTGTTTGATGTGTTTAGCTGCCACCAGTATCGCGTAAGCTTCCGCTGTGAAGATAGTTGTGCGTGGATGTAGAGGGCCAGCATCCGAAAAGGATGGGCCGACAGCAGCGTAGGACACAGAGGAGTGAGTCTTGGAGGCATCTGTGAAGAACTCAGGACGTGTGTATTTGTGTTGAAGTTCCAGAAAGTGTGTTCGAATATGGGCAATAGGTGCATGTTTTGTAACCTCTAGGAAAGACACATCGCAGTCTATAGTCTGCCACTGCCACGGTGGCGGGTATGCTACAGGAGCCATTAAACTGTGTTCGAGTGACACTCCAGTGTCCTCAGCTAGACCCTTCAGGCGAACTGAGAAGGGCTGCCTCATTGAAGGCCTATTTTGAAAAAGAATGGAGCTCGCCAAGTCATTAATAGTAGAGTATGAGGGGTGCCTCTTGTCTGCTTTCACCTTAAGGAAATATACAAAGGACATGTAGGTTCTTTGCAGATGAAGCGACCACTCATTTGACTCAACGTAAAGGCTTTCTACGGGGCTGGTGCGAAAAGCACCCGTAGAAAGGCGGATGCCCAAATGGTGCACGGGGTCCAGCATTTTCAAGGCACTTTGAGTGGCAGACTGATAGACAACGGCCCCATAATCTAAGCGGGTACGAATAAGGCTTTTATAGAGGTTCATGAGGCATTGCCTATCACTACCCCACGTAGTACGTGACAACACTTTTATAACATTCATGGCTTTTAAACATTTTGTTTTTAAATACTTTATGTGTGGTACGAAGGTCAACTTGTTGTCCAAGATTAAGCCTAGGAATTTATGCTCCGCATTCACAGACAGACGTTGGCCGTTCAGTTCAATGTCGGGTTCTGAGTGCATGCCTCTCTTTCGGGAGAACAAGACACACGTGCTTTTTCCTGGGTTCAGCCGGAATCCGTTTTCCTCTGCCCATTTGGAGACCTTGTTTAAACCTAACTGAACCTGCCGTTCACACATTGCTAGGTTGCATGACTTAAAGCCAAGCTGGACGTCATCGACATATGTACAATAGAACATGTTGCGGGGGATGAACAGGTGCAAGGAATTCATTTTAATAATGAAAAGTGTACAACTAAGTACACCACCTTGCGGTACTCCCGTTTCTTGCACAAATGTTTGCGAGAGAATACTGCCCACACGGACGCGGAATTTCCGATTGGACAAGTAACTCTCTATTATGGAAAGCATTCTACCGCGCACACCCAGGTGAGACAAGTCTCTTAATATCCCAAAACGCCATGTTGTGTCGTAGGCCTTCTCGATATCGAGAAACACTGAGAGGAAGTATTGTTTGTGGACGAAAGCGTCTCGGATCTGTGCCTCGATACGCACCAGATGGTCGGTGGTGGATCTACCCTCCCGAAACCCACACTGAAATTGGTCGAGCAGATTGTGTGTTTCAAGGAAATGTAAAAGTCGGCGGTTTATCATTTTTTCAAAAAGTTTACAAAGGCAGCTGGTTAGTGCAATGGGCCTATAACTTGAAACTGAGGAAGGGTCCTTGCCCTGTTTCAAAATAGGGATAACAATGGCCTCTTTCCAGGAAGCAGGGATGGTGCCTGAAAGCCAGATAGCATTGTATAAAGAGAGTAAAGTTTTTCGCGTTTTGAGCGGCAGGTTTTTCAACATTTCATATGTGACACGGTCGTAGCCTGGAGCGGAATTATTGCAAGAGTTTAGAGATGTTTGTAGCTCAGCTAATTTGAAAGGTTGGTTGTATTCCTCGTAATTTGTCCACTTGGATTCTAGTTTCCGCTTTTCCATCTTTGCTTTGTGTCTTTGGAAAGTTTCAGTGTAGTGTGACGAGCTAGACACCTGCTCGTAGTGTGCACCGAGGAAGTTCGCTTGATCTTCCAGGCTATCACCCTGTGTGTTTACGAGTGGGAGTGAGTGTACTTGTCTTCCTGCTACCCTACGAACCATATTCCAGACTTTAGCCTCTTGTGTATATGAATTTATTCCTGATAAAAACTTGTGCCAGCTTTCTTTTCTGGCCTGCCGACGCGTTCTCCTGCCTCGAGATTTTATTTTCCTAAAGCTCTCAAGGTTTTCCGCTGTCGGCGAGTTCCGCAGCAACCTCCAAGCCCTGTTCTGTTCCTTTCGTGCATTCTGACACTCAGTGTTCCACCACGGAACGTGTCGTTTGCCGGGCAGTCCAGATGTTTGTGGAATGCACTTGGTTGCTGCGTCAGTAAGAAAAGCCGTGAAGTACTGCACAGCTTCATCTATGCCTAACCCGCATATGTCAGTCCAATTCAGGTGAGTAAGCTTTTGAAATTGTTCCCAGTTGGCTTTGTTTACCAGCCATTTGGGAACATGTGGAGGACATTCATTTATTATTGGTGTACTCAAAACTAAAGGGAAATGGTCACTTCCGTATGGATTATTTATGACTTTTCAATGAAGTAATGGTACAAGTGAAGGAGATGCGATACTGAGGTCTATGGAAGAGTAAGTTTTGTTGGCAAGGTTATAGTATGTTGCTTCTTTCCTATTCAACAGACACGCACCCGATGAAATGAGGAATTGTTCAATGAGACGACCTCGTGCATCACAGCGAGAGTCACCCCACAGACCATTATGTGCGTTCAGGTCCCCAAGGACCAGATAAGGTTCAGGTAGTTCGTCTAATAAAGACTGGAATTGAAGTTTTTCGAGACGGTGGTGCGGAGGTATGTACAAAGAGCAGACAGTGACAAGTTTGTTTAGAATAACTGCTCGGACAGCCACCGCCTCAAGGGAAGTTTGAAGGGGTAATTGTGTGCATGCTATACCTTGACTTACTATAACCGCTACACCACCGGATGGTAGCATGGCATCATCTCTATCCTTTCGGAAGATTATGTAGATACGTAAAAAGTTTGTGTTAGTTCGTTTTAAGTGTGTCTCTTGTACACACAGCACTCTTGGATTGTGTTCATGGAGGAGTTCTTGTAAGTCATCGAGGTTTCGAAGAAGGCCTCGGATGTTCCACTGTAATATTTCTGTCTGCATATTTAAATAAGAGAGATGCTGCTGTGTGTACAAAGAGTATCCTGTGTTGGAGTGAGCTCATTAATTCAGGTGGCAGGACGGTTGTCCGGCCCCGTTATTGGTTTTTTATTTTTCTTGGCGCGCTCCAAGGAGGCGCCCCGCTCTTTTGGTACCAAGGGTACCGTTGTATCCATTGCCTTCTCAGAGGCACTGGGTGCCCGCACATGCGAGCTCGTGGTTCGGATTTTAGGCCTCGCCTGGTGAGGGGAGGCCTTGAGACCAGAGGACCCTGGAGTCTCCGGCCTCAATTCATTAGGAGGCGGAGTAGCCTGAACTGCTGCCGCCTTGGGGGCAGGTGCCACAGCCGTCGGCTCGCTCTGCGCTGGCCGAAGGAGTGGCGAGGGCTGGTGCGGCGTTGCCCCCTGACGCGCCGCATCAGCATATGTAGCGCCATAAAATGGCGACAGTCTTCGTCTTGCTTCCTTGAATTTGATATTTTCTTTAATTTTCAATGTGATGATTTCCTTTTCTTTTTTCCAAAATGAGCAAGACCGTGAGTATGCGGCATGATTTCCACCACAGTTCACACAGTGTGATGGTTCTTCGCAATTGTCAGAATTGTGGCCTGACACTCCACATTGTGCACAAGTTTGGTGACCACGACAGCTTTGTGAGCCATGGCCATACTTCTGGCATTTAAAACAACGACGTGGGTTAGGTATGTATGGTCTGATCGACGTCTTTGTGTAGCCTGTTTGAATACTTTCTGGGAGATTACTGGAAGCGAACGTGAGTATTAGGTGTTTTGTTGGTGTTGTCTTGTTGTCTCTTCTAATGGTGATCCTTTGTACATTGGTCACATTCTGACTCTTCCACCCCTCCAGAAGTTCCTCTTCAGTCAAGCGGAGCAAATCAGCATCAGATACTACTCCACGGGTTGTGTTCATGGATCTGTGTGGCGTTACAGTGATGGGAGTGTCACCAAAAGTTGAAAGATTCTGTAGCTTTTCGAACTGTTCTTTTCCTCGGACTTCAAGGAGGAGGTCTCCGCTGGCCATTTTGGTAACTTTGTACCCGGCTCCAAGAGTTTCTGTGAGACATCTGGCTACTACAAAGGGTGATACGGTTCTGGCTTGCTTGCTGCTTATTTCACTATGTATAACATGAAAATGGGGGAAGTTTTCACTTGATCGGTTGAAAAAGCCTAAGTCTTCGGTGCGTACACGCTTTAAGGCGGTACGATCACTTAATAGGGGAAATGCTTTATGCATGCCAGTTTAATTTTCTTCAGAAGCGTTGGCGGCCACCCACCACGGAGCCCAACAAGGGGACGCTACAAGTTTGTGGATGCTAAAACCTGCAGACGCCAGCCGTACAACGCAACTATAACCCAATGCGCCTAGACCAGGGTAGGCTATTTGCACAGGGTTAACCCTAGCCGCCAGGAAGTTTGGAAGTAAACAGAAGAGAGTAGAAGACAGGACAGATAAACAGTAAGAGATAAAGACGAAGATGTAGGGAGAGAGAGATAGGAAAAGGCGACTGCCGATTTCCCCTGGGTGGGTCAGCCCAGGGGTGCCGTCTACGTGAAGCCGGGGCCAAAGGGGTGTGTTGCCTCTGCCGGGGGGCCTTAACGGTCCAATCACCCAGCGTCGGCTCAACCCCCAGGATCCCCTTTTCTAGGGACACGGCAAAGCCACGCACGGCTAGGCGTGGGAGGGAGTAGAAACTCCCCCGTTAGCTCGGGTCCGTGGTGTCGCTACACACCAAACGCCTGCTTTAACAGGCGCCCCTGCGGGGCGTGTTTAAGTCAATTGCCAATGACTTTAATTCAGGTGCCAATCAGTTTAATTGATGCACCACAAACACTTAGTTGGTCATTTTATATAGTATAAATGTCACAATAATGTAAATATGGAGTCACAGGAAGAATTTTTCCCTCGCCTATACATGCTAGCGCTTATGAAATAAAGTGCGCAGTGCTATCCCCCCC
Organism: Rhipicephalus microplus; assembly: GCF_043290135.1. NCBI lineage: Eukaryota > Metazoa > Arthropoda > Arachnida > Ixodida > Ixodidae > Rhipicephalus > Rhipicephalus microplus. The sequence goes on from NW_027464594.1 coordinate 4,249,508, forward strand.
AACATTAGAGAGTTTTAGTACTGCGTACGCTGCGAACGTGGCGGTGTTGCGTACGTAAGGACGCCACGTTCTGCGTAGTGCGCATGCGCCGACCGCAACGCGCACGTATCGCATTACGTACGCAGCCGCTACGTACGCACGCATGAGAGGCGTGCGTGCGTACGTATGAGATGACCGCGCCGCTCTCGAACAAGTTTGCGACAGCGCGAGACTTCGTTTTGCAAAATGGCGGCATCGAAGGCAAGCACCGACCGGCTCTGTGGCTTAAAATACGGCCATAATCTGGCTATAACACTTGGATTGGCTCAGATTGGCTGTCAACAACACGTGCTTCTATTTTGATCTACCAGATGGCGCAACACGCTTCACGCTCGTTACGTACGCGGGTACTACGGCGTACTAAAAGCCGATTAATGGCAAACGACGCCATGTAACGCAAGGCGCTTGCGCGATGCGTACGTAGCACTATTCCGCAGTGCTAAAACTCTCTATTTTCGTATCGTAGCGTCAAAATTAAAAAAAAAACGTGTTTACTAATTGCATTTACGGGTACTAAATGTGTTTGCTCAAAGAGTTCATGTTAGTCTATGTTTCATCGCTGCATTATTTCAGCTAACTCTTTATACCATCACATATGCATGGATGGGTTCGTGTCGTCTGCTCAGCAAACGGCATTTGGCTGCTTATTCGCGGAGGCATGCGTGGTCGTCTGCTGAGCCCGGTGAGAACTATGGTAAGCGACAGATGGTATTCATCCGTTCTTGAAATCGGAAATAACCATTTAAAAAACTTAGCTTGCATTTTTGGGGGCTCATGCGAAATTAAGTTTTTATAAAAGCATCAAAGGCGATAATCCTGTTTTCATGTAACAGACGACGCTACAGTGTTGCTGAACCGTGTTTGCATGAAACAAACGTGTTTCATCGGATACACATCATTTTGTTTGAATAAAAAGATAACAGGTAATATGATTGGAAAATATGATTTCCGTTTTCCATATCAGAATCAAGAGTTTACGTCTTATGTGCACTGCAGAACGAAAACCTCTTCGAATTATCTCTAATTCGCTCTGCCCTGTGAGGGCCCCCTAATTTTTTGAGCACGTACCTGCTTTTGACTCATCACTGCCCACGGCCAGGTTTACCATATGTTGGTATGCATTCCGGTACTCCAATAACCATATTACATTTTTCGCATTACATGATCCGGCCCGGTCATGTAATGCTATAAAAATCCAAGTATGAGCTTTCTTGATAAACGTAGAATATTTGTTAACATGTTCCTGCTTTTTCTTTTATTGCCATTAAAATTACTCTACCCGGGCCAAGCACTCATCTACAAACATGCACATAGCAAAGTATAAGCGCTCCAAACACGGCTCAAGCGAACCGTGGTGGTAATTTTTTTCACTAATAATAGCGGCGAATACCAATAATGACAATTTATATTACCTTCCGAATATTGTCTTTATATTGTAGGACTGCATTTCAATTGGAAAGCCATTTTTACGCCCCGTGTTCTGCATTTTGTGCATGAATCACACTGACTAGCACGTGAATTAAAGTCATTGGCAATTAGATTAAACACGGTGGCACTTGGATTAAACTCATTGGCAAGCGGCCTCCTTGAGTTGGCGCTAAGATTAAATATGTTGGCGCTTGGATTAAAAGTTTGGCACATCAATTGAATAGCTCGGCGCTCAGATTATTTCACTGGCGAACAGATTATTTAAGCTGGCGTTTGGATTAAAGTGAGTGCGAAAACCTGTAGTTTGCACATGCGCAACGATGTCAACTGGAACATGCCTATTAGCAACACCAGAAGCTGATATGAAGCGCTGCTGTTCGCGAATATGCTGAACATGCGCACTGCTGCATAAATCAACTTCAGCGCATGGCAACTAACCACAACTGACGTTAATCCGACGTGGCTGCTGTATCAAAGGAGCACATATGTAATGTTTATAAAATTGGCTTGGCAACACTGCAACCACTAGGGACGTTTCTAGAAGATTAGCGTCTGTCTGAAACGTAGTTCCGTGGCCTGGCGTAGCTCTGAGGTAAAATGCTTCATTGCCACGCAGAATATTTGGGTTCGATTCCAGTTGGGACCCTGAAATTTATTCTTTGCATTCGTCGCGTCAAGCCTACCAATGTCGTGTTTTTTAAGGATTGCGCGTTGAATTTGCCTATGCGTGTTATCGTCGTTCCTGAGTAGATACGAGGTGTCCATCACCTGTGACACATACCCGCATACCAGTGGCACATACCAGCCTGTGGGTGTGTGCCACAGTCTGGCGGGACATGCTTGATGACTTACGCGACGGGATTGCGACATTATTCATGTCTTGACCAGCGCGTCATATTTGTCAGATGATCTTACCCTCCCATGCTTATTTTGGTTCACGCCAAGTTAAGGTGGTGACCACGAGAGCACCAAAACGTAAGCGGCTAGATAGATAGATACGCTCAAGGTCGCCGAAGTTCGCTAAGAAATGCTTCGCATTTAAAAAAATACATCATCTTCCACTAAAGGGATGTGTAGGCGCGAAACAGTGGGGCGTTGGTGAACGGCACCCACAGAAACTCGTACATGTCGTGTTAAAGCGGTGCATGACCATTCGAAACCTCTATCTGATTAACGCTGCCGGTCACCATCGCTTAACGCCGGTGACCGTAGCCATGAATGCTGCCGGGGACCACGACTATAGCACTGCTCAACAGCCGGTTCCTCAGCGCACACGACAGATTGTGGCAAGAAATCGCCGTATGTGATCCCGTGCCAACCAAAGCAAATGTGCTCCGTCCCAAGGAAACGTGGAATCCCGCAAGAGCAACAATCAAGGACTACGGACAAAGCAGACGTACTCTGCCTCGCAGAAACGTGGAACGCGTTTTCATGATGAGCGTAGGCGGGAAGGAGGGGGTTGGTAGCGTAGGAGAGGATAGAGAGAGGTGCAGGGGGGATACGAATGCACACTGGAAGTGTGAACACTGCACTGCTGAGGAAAACTTCGTTTCGTTGCCTTCGCCGGTGACTCGGGATAGAGATAGGGAGGGGGCGCGTGAGCGCATCGAGGTTGGTCAGACCACAAACTTGACTGAACTCCGCCATAAGCTGCTTCTCATCTAACATCGTAAAGTCGCAACCTTCACCGATGCTAGAGTGCAGTAGTAGCTACAGTATATTCAAGCAAGGCTACAGTTTCTGCTGTAGACGTTTGCCCGCTCGTCCCTCGGGTGTGAGCGACTGCGGAGGGTTCCGTGCTGCCCATGACCCATGCTCTTGCAAATATCCGCTTTTGAACGTTGCCACTTTAGCTCTTCTTATTCTCCATGCTACATTTATTCCGTGTTCTAAAATTGCCATCACAACATGGTTACCGCTACAGCCATGAACAGATCGCAATGATACCAGACAGAAAATGAGCATGGTAGAAGCCCGAGATATGATTTCCCATTTTCTGCGAGAGTAACAGGGGGAGTGCTTACGAAGCCATCCTCAACCGAATACAAGATTCCGCTTCGCGCATGGCTATTGTTCTGCACGACCATGTATACATAGAAAATTTCTTATAAGAATCACACTGTTCGAAGTTAGCGCTCTCACACTGACGCTGCCGCTTGGGCTCAGGTGGTTATGTGGTGCTAATCTGATCCTAAAGGTGAGTGTTTGATCCCCGCCACGACAGTCATGTTCCGGTAAAGGCAACGTGCTAGAGACCCGCATACTCTATATGCTATGTCACGGCACGTTGAATAACCCAAGGGGGTGAAAGTTGTTGGCAGTCCTCTAAAACGGCGTGCTTCATAGCCTTATTGTGGTTTTTTTTACTCGTCTTCTGTGTCTTCCTGCCAAGATTCGGCCACCACCTTCGTGGTGCACCAGGCGCCACGTCTCCAAGGCGCCTAAGCCTTACCTTAGGCTGCCACGACGTCCGAAAGCTTCGGCTACTGGTGGCGGCCATTCTTCCCAGCGCCCATAAGATGAGGACTAAGTGATGAATGCGTCCGAACAGAAAAAAAATCCTGTGTTTCGCGGACCTGAGGAGGACTGTGATGGCCCCTCAACGACACCCAACGCCAGCGATGTGTGAGTTACTCCGAAAAGGCGCGAACTGATAATCTAGAAGATTACGGCGATGCAACAATCATCAATTCCGCGAAAATTAACTGCGATATAGAAGCAGAAAACAGACCTTTCACAACAGTCACGTGCAAGAAAGCCCGACCAGTGGGGATACCCATAATTTTCAGGCTGACGGACCCTTGCGCCTCATTCTGGAAAGTCCATCCGGACAAACTGGCCAGTGAATTGGTATCTGTTGCTAAACAGAAAGTGCAGTCGTTCCGTGTCAGCAGAGATGGCAATTTCTCCGTAAGTTTATCTACAGTTACTGCCTTCTCCAGACTTTTTGAGTTAACACATGTAGCTGGTCTTGAAGTGGCACCGCATATACCGCAGTTGTACGTGAAGAACCTAGGAAAGTTTAGACAACTACCAGTACAATACAGTGAAGGTGAACTGCTTGGATATTTAAGGGACAGCGGTTTATCTCAGTCAAGAGGCAGATTAAATGGCTCCGTCATGAAGCTGCTTCAGCAGAGCTACATTAACTCGGCAGTGTGAATATTGAGTTCTCGCCCGACAAGCCATTGCCGCCTTGTGTTCTAGAATTCACAAGTCATCCGGTGGAAGAGTACCTACAGCCCGATACGCGATGTTACAACTGTCAACGATATGGACATGTTGGCAAATCATGTAATGGACAACTTCGCTGCAACATTTGTGCCGGAGCACATGATTATGAAGACTGTACATCGAGAAATCAACCCAAATGTGCCAATTGCAATGGAAACCACGTAGCACCGTATGCTGCTAGTCCGGAATATCAGGCGGCTACTCGACTAAAGCTAAAAAAATTGCTTGGAGGAGCTCCAAAAAGGAATCGCCTTGTCCGAATGGTGAAACGGTGCATTTAATCCCTGTGACTTCAACATAACAGAAGTGTACATCACCGTTATTGTATGCAACAGTAGCCAAGCGTGCTTCAGCTCAGAAAAACAAAGGTACAACCAAACCAGGCCATAAAGAATAATCACCAAGTGTTCAAAGGGAAACAAGCGACAGCAGGTCACCGAAATTTGTCAGCAACTCAGGATAACCAAGCCTACACCTTTCACTTCATCAAAGCAAAAGGCACAAGACCAACCTGCACCGAAAACAAGTTATGTCAATATGGCGATGTCGATGCTTTTCCTTGCTTTTAGGGCAATCCTGTGTGTGTTTCCAAAGGACAATGACCTTCCAGAGGTGAGCGCCGTCCTTTCATTAGAGCCTATAGCACTACAAAGAAAAATTGTTGCATAGCAAAATGGCTCTACTAATTGACAACTGTTTCCACAACACAGCTGTGTTTGGAAGCTGGCTGCTCAGCATAGCTTCACCGTATTGTGTCTAAAATAAACCAACGTTGGCGCTGACTTTAAGATTTCGAATTCTGTGACATATGCGTCAAGAAGAAATCCAGGATTGAGCAGGGCACTGTTATGCGTACGGCACGGCATACCCTCTTTTCTTTTATACTCATCGGACTCAGACGTCCCAGTCTGAGTCCGATGATTCCGAAAATTCTATTCCAGAAACTTACCACCACCATAATTTGTGTTTATTTGGAACCACCGATGCGCATCTCCAAATCATTCATGGTTCATTTATTGGGTAAAGTTCAGGGACCTACACTCATCTGTGGAGATTTCATCTGCGCACAATACCACGTGGGGCAGTATAACGATTCCCGTATCCTTCAATGGATCGCCAAATTCCTGCGTAACAGACAAATATACATTTCAACTATTAACGGAGACAGTGATCGCTTCAACATGAGCAGAGGTGTACCCTAAGGGAGCGTTTAAGTACGCTTCTTTTCGGTGCTGCAATGACAGGTCTTCCAGAAGTGCTGCGCGAAGCCTTGAACATATTCATGTATGCAGACGATATATCCCTATGGACGTCCCACAAATCACTGGCACTGATCGAACATCGGCTTCAGCAAGCACTAAATGCAATAAGTGATTAGCTCAAACAGCCAGGCATGCAGATTTCTCACGCCGAATTGGTAGTTCTGACGTTCACGAGAAAGACAGGGAAAAACTTGCACCTTTTGTGATGGCCAGAGAATCGAAATCGCACGAAAGCATTGATTGTTTGGCATTGAATTAGACAGCCAACGCAGAGGAAGTCAGCATATTGCTAATCTAGAAAATCAGGTGCACCAGAAGTTTTATACGTCACATAGCGGGAACAGAATGGGGCGGTACATCAGCATCTCTACTCCACGTCCATTGAGCAATAATCCGACAGAAAATTGCCTACTCAGCACCAGTTCTCCACAACATCTCTCAGACGCCTGCGCACTGACTTCAGCTTTTACAAGCAGACAGAGACATCAGCATTTATAATTCCGGAATAGCACGAACAATATGCATGTCGGTTGGGCCACCTCTCCTCTTCAACAACGTCGGAGCTCATGGTGATTTTGCTAGCCGTGAGCTTTATTGAACTGTCAACGACACCAAGAAAATGGGTGGTAATTACGGACTCTCTGGTGGCACTCGCATGTGCGGAAAGTGCCACTTCAAGACACACTGATGTGCGTATAGTATACGCTATACTAAAATATGTTTCAGAAGCTACGAAGTAGAATCATCGAGTGGCATTTCAGTGGGTTTCCAGTCACTGCGGAATCAAGGTATTTGAAATGGCAGATAAGTTGGCGAAAACCGCCCATCATTCTACGCAAACGTGCCTCATTCCTGTATCCAATTATGATGTAAATAGGATTTTAAAAACAATGAAACGTGAATTATGCTTGTCTACCTCGTTCACAGACAAAAGAAAAAAATGATCTATACGCTATTGATCCTAATCTTGAGTGCCAATCAGACTGTGACCTACCAAGGCGTATAATTATACTGGGATCTACCCAGGCGTATCTACACACTCATACATCGCCTAAGACTCGGAACTGCTTACACAAAGCCCTTCCTACTTCGTATTCAGCGTTCAACGTCGTCAGCATGTTCATGCGGCTACGATGATGAGGGCATTTATCCCCTTTTGCTCGACTGCTTGAAACACAACGCACACCTAAGGTGACTCGAACAGGAACTCCATAAGTTAGATCCCGAGCGGCCATTCTTTATATAAAATACTAGGCCCATGGCCATCTAAAACAAATGGCAAAGCAATGAAGGTGCTGCAACACTTCTTAGAAGTAACGAAGATTTGTGACCACTACTGAGCGGCCTATAGTTAACAGTGAGCGTGGAGACTACGTCTTTGTTCTGATCATAGGAGAACTTTTGCTCTCACCTATGTAGGGCTATATATATATATGTATATATGCTGTTTTTTTCTTTATTTGTAACAGCCAAGTGGAAAGAAGTAGTCGTCGCCAAGTAACGGTGACAAAACCTCCTTCGTTTGTTTTCTATTTCGATTAAAAAATATACTTAAAGAAAATTGTAGAAACTGAAGGAAACGATCAACATTCTCATCTGTTCCTTCTGACGTGTTCTTACGCTGTCATTAAATTTTAAGCGTGTCAGAACGGCACCCCTAGTACTTCACTCTGCACATCCGTATCGTGGTTTCGTGCATACGTCCAACTTTGCAAGCATGATGTGCTCGTTCTTCAAAGCACCATCAGTGTGCACGCTCCTCACTGTATTGCTGTGCGCACGTCAAGTGAGTTTCCAAATGCTACCAATGTCTTCACTGGTATCCGAGGGCGTTATGACCGACAGAAACTTGAGTTGACATAAACTTTGGATGTCGGGCTGCACCGGATGCAGCGAAAGTGCAACGCAAGCTTGTTCCACTTTCTGTAAAAGTTCAATCTTTTGTGAACGCTATCTGGAGCAAAGTTACCGCAGCCCACTTGGTGAATCATGCCCATACGGTGACGCTCCAACCCGCAATGTTCAGTGGCATATTTGCTGTGGATTACCCCAAGTCTGCATTTTAGCCGCCATTGCTAGCACTGCGCCACTGGCCTCAAGCCTATAGGCCTGGACGACCATGCTCTGATGTTGTTTTTGGGATTCATGGACCATTCACCACTCACCATTAAAGTACACAAAGCAAATCTGTATATGTATCTATGAAACCATGGGACACTATGCCTAACGCTTTCAAAACTAAAAGAAGAAGGCTCTTGCGGGGAAAATGACGCATGAGGTAAGCAATTTCAAGAACGCCTGGACTAGTGCTCCCCGACACGCCAACATTGGTTGAGGCTGCTCCACGGCGCTGTTCCTGGGGTGAAGCACACTTTGAAGTTAGGTACATACCTTTAAAGACATAGGGTATAGCAAACTTTGAAGCAAAAAAAAATACTTTTTGATTTCTGTGTAATTTAAAAAGGGTGGCTCTTTGTGCATATTTTCTACATTTGTGCTTTTTTAAACAAAATTTTTTGTTGCTCAAAACCAATTTTCCCGAAAGCGAGAAGCGTGTGAATGCGGACCCTAGCGCAAGCCCCCCATGAGCACTCTGTGCCTACGGCCTATTTTCCTGAAAGAATTTCATGTGCCAAAGTCGAACTGTTTGTCTACAGTCAGCTGTTTAAGAAAATCGGCAGGTAACTTCTAACGCAGTCCGAAGACAATGTGCACCTTTATTTTCCCACTCCATCTTTCGAGCGCGTCAGTTCGAACACTTTCATTTCCTAGCTTCATTGCACCTTGTGTTTGGAATGCATGTGGATAAGTTTAAATGCTAGAGGTAAAGAAGGTCTTCATAGTGTGTAAATTTCACGGCAACCCATACTTTCAGATAGACATGTGGGGTTTAACGTCCCAAAACCACCATATGATTAGGGTAGATGCCCTAGTGGAGGGCTTCGGAAATTTTGATCACCTGGGGTTCTTTAACGTGCACCCAAATATGAGCCCACAGGCCTACATTTCCGCCTCCATCGGAAATGCAGCCGCGGCAGCCGGCATTCGATACCTCGACCTAGGGGTCAGCAGCCGAGTACCTTAGTCACTAGATCACCGCGGCGGCGCAAGCCATACTTTTCTTCAGTAAGTGTGAATAAATGCTATAGTGACGCAATGAGGCGATGAACGCTGAACCAGCAAGCTCTTCACTGTTGAACTTCTGAACCTTTTCAGCGTCGTTTGAGGCGAATCACATGCATGGTGACAAGTATGCTCTAATGAACATGAATATTATTAACAATGCAATTAGATAAATTAGCGCGTGGAGACGGTTCGTTGTACGTAAGTGTCGAGTTAATTGGAATTGAGTGGCAGAGTTATTTGCTGTCTTTGTTCAGGTTCAGAGTTTTTAAGAAGCCTTGCAACAGTTCGTGAGCATGGTCAGAAAACGATACCGATCAGTAGTGGAGGTTCTGCAAAACCCACGAGGCAAATAATATAGTGACGCACGTGGCCTGGAATTCCAAATCATCAAAGACAGCTGAAAATTGATTTCTCTACTTTGGACAAGTAACGGAAAAAGCTCAAAAATTACTCGTAAAAGGCCTTCTATACGCCACTGGAGAAGCCACATGGCGTGCTCAGTAGATACAGGGGTCGCCGGGGGAGGCGGCAACTTGTCCACGTTTGAGCGCGCGGCCACACCGCAAAAGCCACGCATTCGAACAAAAAAATCACAGGATATCCGCGGAGTGAATGGTGATGAGTGGAGCGAGGCTTCCCTCCGTCTCTCGGTCTCTGTCTGTCTGTCTGTCTGTCTGTCTGTCTGTCTGTCTGTCTGTCTGTCTGTCTGTCTGTCTGTCTGTCTGTCTGTCTGTCTGTCCGTCTGTCTTTCTGTCTGTCTGTCTGTCCGTCTCTCTGTCTGTGTGTGTGTCGTCTGTCTGTCCGTCTGTGTGCCCATGCATCTCCCCATCCTTCCGTCCGTTTTGTCTTTCCGTCGATCCTTCCGTCGGTTTGTCTATCTGTTGGTCTGTTAGTCTGATACTGCTGGTTACGCCTGACACAGGACAAGGTAAGACGAAGAGAACCTTCGACCCTAAAATTACAGCGTATCCACGGTTACAGTGGCTAGAATGGGAAAGTGTGATGAGCGGCAAGCGGCGCCTACGGAGCGCACTGAAGCCTCCGAGGAGAAGCAGCGTGGGGGCGCGCGCAGTTGTTTATACGTTATCGGTTAATTATCGGTTAATAAAAATGTGAAAAAAAGCTGAAACCGATATGTGGAGAATTGGCATGATTAAGAAGTCCGCACTAGAGATCTATCGAACTTTTAGGCAGGAAATTGCCAAGGAAATTATTTATGATATTAATACTCGGGGTAGTTCTCTACTGTTTGAGGCCAGGACGGGTGTATTGCGAAGCAGGACGTATCGGGCCGAATACGAAGGGGTAGACACGGCATGCAGTGCGCGTGGAGAGGAAGAGGAATCTGCCGAACACTTAATAATGTTCTGTAAAGAGCTTCACCCTATAGTTTAGGATGATGGCGAAGAGGTTTTTAAAGCACTGGAATTTAGGGACAGGGAGGGCAAAATAGACATTAAGCGGGTAGAATTAACAAGAAGGAGGTTATCTGATTCGTGGCTTAAGTCAATGCACGAGTGAAAATTAAACCCTTCACTGCAAAGTACGAGTCCTCAACCTGTGCACTATTTAAAGGGAAAAAAATCTAGTTTTCGTTCACTAAGTACCACGGCTTGGTGGCGTTAGCCACCGCCCGATCTAAAGGATACTGCCATATCCATTCATCCATCCATCCATCCATCCATGTTGTTTGCACGTTTTCGACATTTTCGTCGGGCGCGTTCTTCCTCGTTTTTTTTAATTGCGGTGGCACTCTGACAACAATGCTTCTGTATGCACACTCGTGGCGCGAAAGCAAAGTCATTGCTTCGTCCCGGGGTTCACTACAGGCTACAAGTCAGCTAAAAAGGAGTATGTGTTGTTCGGTGTTCCAAAAGACGAAGCTCTGTTTGCGCAGGGGTGGAGAGCGATCCCACGCGCTGACAAGCTGCTTCAAAATGTAGCGAGAGAGGAAGACGAGACGGCGGCCAACGTGGTCGTGTCGTTCTCTCGCCACTTTATTCCACACCTCAAACGGAGCCGCGGACGCTGTCCACGTCCGACACACCATGTGCGCTAGCTCGTTCTAATGCTCGCGCAGCTGATGCTAGCTCGAGCTGCGCGAGCATTAGAACAAGCTAGCGCACTTGGTGTGTCGGACGTGAAAAGCCACGCGGATCCGCTTCAGGCATGAAATAAAGTGGCGAGAGAACGACACGACCACGTTGGCCGCCGTCCCGTCTTCCTCTCTCGCTACATTGGTGACCCGGAGAACACGCCCTTCACGGAGCGGCCCGCTGCCATGTTCCCGCAACTCTGCCCGCCAGTGCCGCCGTTCCAATCGACCTACCCTAAGGTATGGTTCATACAGCTCGATGCCGTTCTTGCGTTGAATGGTGTCACGGACCAGCCGCTGATGCACGCCATTCTTCATGACGCCCTTCCGGTAGAGTTGCGTCATCTCTCTGCCACTTCAACCTCCAGCCAGCAGCCTTACGATGACCTCTGCTCGGCGGTGCTTGCCAGCTATGGCCTCACGTACTGACCACTTCCAGGGACCTGCGACTTTCAGGTTTTCCCTGCGTCGCAGCGTGCTGGACCCTCCGGCCCGAAGCTCTCATCTGACCGCAACCTAACTTCCCCGACAACGTCCCCCTCCACCTTTGGTCCGGCCACTAGCGCAGTGATTCTGGCACCCGGTCACAAATCCGACGAGGTTCTTGAAGTCGTTCCTGCTGCCAACAACCTGTCCACCACGAATCGCGTTTTTTCGAAGTCCTCGGCCAATGGTCCTTCAGGCACGCTTGCTTCCTGCACGTTTTCCACGAAAGCGACGGCACGCGACACCGTGGCCCCACCAGGCTCCTTGACGACCACCTTGCCGTCCGCCTCGGAGCCTGGCACAGGTGACCTTTCGCCCGTTATTGACTACCCGACCTCGAAGCTTTCGCCTTCAACAACGTCCGATAAACGAGACTTAACCTCTCGTCCGGCCACTAGCGACGCATGTCCTGCGCCCGACTGCCCATCCGCCAAGGTTCTCGACATTTGGGCTGAAGGCAACCAGTCAGCCACGAAGTTTGTGTTTTCATCGTCCTCGGCCGACGACGCTGCGGGCATGCTTACCACCGGCTCGTCTCGGCCGACCTCCAGGCTCACAACACGGCTGACACGTCAGGTTCTACGACGGCAACATCACCGAACGCCCTGGTGGCTACCACGACTATGGGCATTGTCACGCCCGCTATTCACCTCCCGGTTGCGGAACCTTCACCCTCCCCGATGTCCGAAGGCGACTGTCGACCAGCCTCAATGCTCTGCACGTCCTGCCAGGAACGACCACCATCGTCCTCGCAGTTTCCCGCAGCTGAAGTTAAAGCCACCAGCCATCAACCACGGCCAAGCTTCCAAGACGCTGCGACTATGACTGACGCGCTTGAGGACGACGTGCCCGGTCCGCTTCAGACAGGGCTCACCAGGCATACCACGCCTGCGGTGGAGCAATCTAGGGGGCGTTGGCTAGAGGCAGCTATCAATTATGGAGACCTGCACGCCAACCCTCGTGCGCGGACTACCGGAGGTCATTACACGAGCACAGGTGTCCCGTCCAATATTCCGGGCGAGCCCACGCTGACTGGGTTCCACCACCACCATTCCCCGGAGCCTTTGCCTCCGGACGGCAACAACCAGACGTGCGTCCACAACGCCAGCTCGTGTGTCACAACCGCGACGACGCTCATACCTCATACGTGTCTACCACCCATTACCCTACGTCGGCGACGACAACGTGCTTGGCGACACATTTCGGCAACTTTTGAGCCGCCCTGCTACGCAGCCACGAGTTGCAGTCACAGCCCTGAAGACGGCGCAAGCGCCTACTCGGCCTATCCGACGCAATGTCCCACCACTAGTCGTGTACCCGACTACCCACCGTACACTTGGCGGCATCGTTAGGACACGTTTCTGCATGCGTCGGCACGTCTATCTGTACCGGCACGTCAGACGCCGCTCGACTTTGAGGTCTGTGTTGCGTCACCCCCAAAGTCAAAACCCGCACTGCCGACCCTCTGCCGACGTTAGCAGCATGACCTCGCGACACACGGTCCACTCTCGGCCTGTCCGACCAGGTCATCGTGAGACCCGCTTGTCGGCAACCACAGCGACCCGGGACTTCCTTCTTCGTCCCTTGCGCTTCTCCTAGAGTCGCCCACCGGAGACACACTGCTTACCGATGGCCAATAAACGTTGACAACCTGGACTTGCCAAATGAACGCTTTATGGATTGTCGTTCATGTATATAGCATTCGTCGCTCCCTTTTTTTTCATATGCCTTCAAATCGCGCAAAGCGCTAGGGGGGGGGGGAGCCCTGTAGTGCCATCATCACCATCATCATTTCTCAATGACCGCGCCGCGCCTCTCGCGCAGCTGATGCTAGCTCGAGCTGCACGAGCATTAGAACAATCTAACGCACTTGGTGTGTCGGACGTGAAAAGCCACGCGGCTCCGCTTCAGGCATGGAATAAAGTGGCAAGAGAACGACACGACCACGTTTTAGATTTAGCGCCCCCCTCCCAGGCGGCCAGCCCTCTTTGCCCTCCTCGTGCGGACGCCTATGGGTAGGACATTCGGAGAAGCTCTTCGCATTTGTAGACGCCCTTGAAATCACTTTTTCAAAGAGGTTAAGCTACAACGAGCTTCACAGTGACAGCTTAGAAGAGCGTGTTTCCTGCTTAGTAAAAGGAAAATGTCACAGTGGGTTGCGCACAACACGGTCCGAGCCTCACAAATCAAGTGACCAAGTTATTTTGTTCAACCATTTGTCTTTTTACACAAAGGTATTCCACAACAAGCGAACATCTTCCTGTGAAAAAAGGAAGTACCTGAAGCTCCGGCGCATCACCAGGCTTGCAGGCCAATGTTCTGTGGGGCGCTTGTAGAATTCTAAAACTTCTTTCTTGGGGATAAAAAAGGACGAGCTACTAGTTATTAAGAATGCATTGTTGTAAACAGGTAGTGAGTCACTACACGGAAATGCGTCGTATGACCTGTGTGCAGAAATTAAAAGATCCAAATACCGCTTGAGATTCTCGTCTCTGAGTATGACGTTACGAATAACGGCGCTTTATTTACAGATTGGTGCTTGCGGAAATGATCGTTCGCCGTGGAAGCTGTTGAAAGCAATGGTTCACAACTGAGTTCATCGTTCCACTCTTTTACCACTATACACCGACAAAATGTTTCAGTGCCATCCGGCACTCACTTTCGGCATCCTTTCGATCTGACGATATTTAAGTTCAGTCGAGCACCCGCGTATGAATCCTGTTTTCCAGAAGCTAATTAACATATTTTCTCGGTGCCATTTGAGGCCATGCAAGAGCAAAGCAATATACTTTTAATGTTTCACAGTGCCCGCGTGCGTGGTTAATTCCCGTCTCTGCGCAGCGCATCACTGCCTTGGGTGATGAATGGATTGTGTGGATTGATATGGCTGTACCCTTTATATCGGGCGGTGGCTAACGCCACCAAGCCGTAACACTTAGTGAACCAAAAACTAGATTCTTTTTCTTTAAATAGTGAGGTTGAGGACTCGTACTTTGCAGTGAAGGGTTTAATTTTCACTCGTGCTTTGACTTTAGGCACCAATTAGATAGCCTCCTTTTAGTTAACTCTACTTGCTTAAAGTCTATTTTGCCCTCCCTGCCCCTAAACCTTAGTGCTTTGAAAAACTCTGCGCCATCATCCTGAACTATAGGGTGAAGCCCTTTACAAAACATTATGAAGTGATAGTGCAACGCGATGTTCGAAAAAGCAAGTGTTTCCAATTCTTTGCTAAAACGATACGGTGGTGGCACCTGCCCGTCGCTTTGCGTTCTACACTTTATCACCTCCGAGGCAAGCGCGCATCATTCTCCGCGGGCGCTCACGCCTACCTTCGTTTTCGAATATAACTGCCAGATGGCACTCGTGTCTAACGTGACTCCATGCACTCGTTCGCCTTCGCTCCACAAATTGACACTCTCCAACGCAGTGCTTCCAGAATACAATTCACGAGTTTTATAGCGCAGAACATCAAATAAGTGTTTTGTTCACTCTCTCTACACGCAAGACTATAATCTTTCGACGACATTTGCAGCTAAACATGCAAATAAGGGGCCAATTTTTTTTCTGTATGGCGACCAGCACGAGTCGCTGACGCCCTCCACTCCGCTTCGCTCATGCCCGACTAACAGGGCGACGAGCACAAGCCACTACGGCGCTTCGCGCCCGCGGCTCTGCTTTGTCCATGCCCCGCCAACGATGCGCTACGTATGGCGATGATCCAGGAGACTAAAAGAGGCAATCCTTTCTTGCGCACCCAGACACAACTCGCGCAGCAGTGAATCGGAGAGTAGTGGTACAGCACCCTCTAATACATCATCACTCAACTGCAGTTTCAAAGACGCGAATGAAAGACGTCTGTTTATTTATAATCCTAGAGGCAAACTGCCACTGCGCCCACGTTCGCATTCTAACCTGCCCTCGATGGCGCCTCAGTTCTCCTTCCATAGGGTCTGCCACTCTCCGAGTTGCTCGGTTATTATTTTGTGTACTCGTAGTATTCGGAGTAGTTCGAAAGAGCAGACTAACATTCCTTAATATTAAGATAACATGTGCTAAGAAATAGTCTTCTACGATTAAGAGAATTTGGAACACTGCCATGTGAGAGCAGCAAGCCGTCCCAGTACAACTCCATACATGTGTGTTTCGAAAAATAGGTTCGACAATTCACAGTTCGATGTTCTCTACTATAGAAGAGATCGTCGTTGTCGGTGGTGTCTGTGTTTAAAAGTTTTTTATTCTATTGTGGGACGCTACAAACCCTTGGAACTAGTGTCTTTACAACAAGCACAAAAACAAACAAACATAAGTGTCCCAGCAAAATAGCGTATTCCTAACATATGTTACTAAAAACTACATACACTACATATCGACAGTAATCACAATATGCATGATGTAGATTATGATATATGTACAGAATTTACAGTACTTGATGGTTATGTTAGCAAATATATACAAGAAGTATCAATATGCGTGTAATTTACATAATTTACAGCGTTAGAATGAAGTGCATATGTACACGAACTCACATGCATACGGGGCATAAAAAAATACATAGAAATCGTAAACACATTCAGATTACAAGCACTAATCAGGCACTGACAGTTGACCTGGCTATAGAAACCAGGCAAGATGGAAGACTAATCGAACACGTCTGTGAACTACGGACAGAAAGCGGCACGACCATTGGCGTAGAATTCCTTCCTCCCCAAGGAAGAACAGTTTCTCCGACAAAAACGATAGTAGGTCAGAGTACAAGCACTCCAGAATTGAAAAAAGGGCATGACGACGATGACCTGCCACAACAGCCTTGCACCTATTACGCCACAAACTAAAAGCTCCCGCCGCTATCAGAAGGCGTACAAAGCGACTAGGTGAGCAGCGACCAGGTGTGACAAAGCGATTAACACCTAGGCCACGGAAACCATTGTTAACGGCCTTTCAAAATCCCTTTGCAATGACACATTGCTGCAGCATATGCTTGTTAGACTCGTGTAACGGGCACTGAAGACAAGTGGAAAATGGGACCATGCCCCACTTCTTCAGTCTGTCCCATGTCGGGAGTACTCTCCATCCGAGACGCCACATGAAGTCACCGTGGTTACCAGGCAAAAACGATGCCGTTATCGCACCACGAGACATCTCTCGATCGTGCTAGACGTCTTGAAGGACCAGAAGAAGCAGAAAAGCCGCCGTCGTATCTACAATATGGCTTTCTAGAATGTCTACATTGGGACAAACTTGCTGCGCGGGTCGATAAAATGCTACTGCCGTGGAGTGAAATGCAGGCACGTTAAGTGTTTGCAGTGCAGAATTAAGCCGTGCATCCGGCAGTAAATAGCGTATCTTGGTGCCTAAAAAATTGCAGGGAATATAACGCGTGGGACACTGATCACCGTGCAACAACTGAAGTAAGAATCGCATGGCAAGCAGCCGGCAGCGAACAGACACGTATGGGAAAGCGAATCCGCCGCAGTTGCGCGAATGCTCAAGTGCTGCTCGGCAAACCAGCTCTGTTCCACCTGGCCAGAAGAATGAGTCAATGAGGAATTGCAACGACCTAGTGATTCGTAATGGGGCTGTATGACACTAGATAAATGTACCATGCACAACCGCAAGATACAGTATCTGTGAAATACCTTCTTTCGAGCATCGATAAATCATACTCCTGTGCTTCCATCTTCGACTACTGAAACCCACAAGGAAGCTGATATGCCGTAGCAAGTATAATCAAGCCCCGGAATGCGAATAGAGTAACATTTTTGAAGACCGAAAAAGGGGCCTAGGAAGGTGTCTGGAGAATGAACGAATAAATATCGTTTTGAGAAATTTAACGCGGCATCTGAAGTAGTGCCATACTCAGCAAACAGTCGTAGGCTACGGCATAAACTGTCCTCCCTCTTCAAATACAATGCGATGTCATCAGCGAATGTAGTCGCATTCACAGTACCCCTACCTGGTAGTGGAAGGCCTCGAACTTATGTATCAGCAATTAGCAAGCGAAGGAATGGTTCGAGGCTCAGTAGAAAAAGTACAGGGGATAGAGTACAACCTTGGCGAACACCATGGGTAACAGGAAACGGAGCACTCCCTAAACCATCAAAAAACAACGGGCTCTGTATATTTCGGTATGCGTTTTTGAGAAGCTCAATGAAGTTCTGGGAGAAGCCAAACGCTGCTATTATGGAAAATATAAAGTTGTGTTTGAGACGATCAAATGCCTTTTCTTGGTCAAGTGAAACGAAGTTGCCGAGCTGATCTTGCTATTGTGTACGCAATTATATCACGCGTAACAAAGGAGAGACTGTGTATTTCTCTTCTAGGAATAGAGCACGCCTGATGATGACCTATTAACGAAGGCATCAGGCTTTCCATACGCCGAGTGATAACTGCTGCGGAAGTTTTGTAATCAACGTTGCGGAGCGTAATCGGTTCTCACTCCACTGGGCGAACCAACGATGGGTCATGTTTAGATATTGAAATAACTCGACCATCGCGAAAGCAGTCAGGGAAATGAAAGTTCTCAAAACAGCTGCCAAGAACAAAGGTGAAAAGAGCACCAATGACGTCCTAAAACGTTAAATAAAACTCAACAGGCAACCCGTCTGTCCCGCGGGTGCCAAGCCACACTTCATGGAAGACAGTGCTTCTTTCACTTCATCCGTTGACGGACTTTATCATAGTCGTTCAGCTACTTCTGATGAAACTTGAGGGAGCCTACTTAACATTGCGGCTGCCTCGGCAGTACCACGATATGATGACATTGTCATACAAGCCTCACCCTGACGCGGTGGTCTAGTGACTAAGGTACTCGGATGCTGACCCGCAGGTCGTGGCATCGAATCTCGGCAGCGGCGGCTGCATTTTCGATGGAGGCGGAAAAGTTTTAGGCCCGTGGGCTCAGATTTGGGTGCACGTTAAAGAACCCCAGGAGGTCGAAATTTCCAAAGCCCCCCAATACGGCATCTTTCATCGTCGTGTGGTGTTTTTCGACGTTAAACCCCCCATATCACCATCGTCGTCATCGTACGAGCCATGTTGGCAAAGTGAGCTAGGAAATCTGATTGATCACGTGCCGGCGGCAACGCAGTTGGTAAGGATCTGGCCGCCTGAGTTACCAGTGGACTCGACGGGTTGAGACGCGAGCTTTTTGCAAAGCGCAGAACTTCAGGGTGAGCACATGAATTACGTCTGCAACACCAAGCAGCCACCGCCAAGAACGACGCCGCAATAAGGCGTTGAAAACGACCCCGTAACTCTCGTTGCCATGCGTACATCAAGGTAGTTGCCGATCAACTCGAAGAGGAATACGCAGCTTTATGGGAGTGTCCGCTAGTTCTTCGGACGTATGGCGTCAAAAGGCACGTCCTGCTTATGAGCGGTGTAAACGCCAATGTATCTTGAGCGCGTCCCGCACCATCCGGACCAGATCTCAAAAAAGAGACGCGCAAGATTCTGGATAAACTGGAGCGTCAACGCGCGTCGTGCATAATGCTGATGTCAAGAGGCCAATGCCTCACCGATGATGAAAAGGAAAAGTAAGCCCCGAGCGTTCCTGCTCTGTGGTCAGATATATAAACAGGGGATGATGGTAATGTTACTACATCAGAGTTCGATACCCAAGAAGCTATAGTGCGCTCGGCACGTAGAAACAATCCAACCGACTACACGATGTGCTACGCCGCCAAGTCCTGGCATACTGTGTTCCAGGCACTGAAGCCTGCATTACGGTGTAAGATACAAACACTTTAAGTGGGGACACTCGCTAGACGCGGTCGACCAGATAAGGTAACAACGACGTGCGTCCGTCAGTGCGCTGCCAGCAGCGTGCCTATCGGCGAGTAGACGCAACTTGAAGAAAAAAAAAGATGTTGCTATAACAAGCAGTCCTTCGAGGGAAATTCGAATTAAATGGTACAGGAGCGTTGTTCATGCCAAAAAGTGGAAATTGATTTCTGTTGTATGCAAGCATGGCGGGGACCTGAGTCACGTGGAGAGCATGATCCACATACCTCTCTATGGAATGCATGCCGATATTTGAAGTGGTTCTGGCTCGTCCTGTGAGCTTAACACTGCTCAGGGCATAACAGATACGCACATACCTGACATATATTCCAAAGTTTTGTATCAAGCGGTTCTTTATTTAAATGCGCTAGTTTTCATGCCCTCGTTCATGATAAGTGGAGCACTTGTATCGGCAAGGTGAATCTGCGACCCGTGCGAACGGCGTGGGGGGACGCCATTCTTTTGATGACGAGCAAAGCAGAACTCGAATAAGACCGCGTGACTGCACGTAAAAAGAGAAGCAACCACTTGAATACCTTGACCAATTTGTTGGCGTGCATTACATAGATACCGTCCAGTGTTGCGGCGAATTCTATTTTCGCGGCTGTAATGATAACTGTACAGCAAAGAGCTCCCGAACGTGTGATTACCCGCTGTGAGACAAGTTTATGGGGTACCCTGCCCATATCTTCTCGCTGATTTCACCATCTCTTCTTACCGTGCACAAATAGAGGATTACGGTTTTCATTTTTTTCGCATTGAACAATCAGCGATCCTTTTTAGGAATGCCACTGGAAACTTGGTCACAAAAAGCAGTAAATGTACAACTTAATGCGGTGTGCTCACTACACCTGTAACAAAAAAAACACTATTTATTGCACGGATCATTGTTTTGAATAAACATAAAACAAATGGTCGTGCAGCGAAAGTTATTCATTCACATTCACGACGAATAATCTCCTCTGTGAACTGTTTGCGGCAGACTGCATTATTTTTGCTGGGTGAGCGGTCCTTCCTTCAAACCACTCGAGTGCATGCTTTGAGGCGTTCAGGTCAGAGGAACATTGGATAAATTACATTTTCTTGGCATGTAGGGTAACCTGACCGGCAATCATTATTGATGAACTTACTTTCCGTATTCACTCACTGCGTGGACGTCTTCTTTCAAGAGATTTCATTCATGACTGCTCACCACATCACAAGTTCATTTAGCAAACGGGAATGATGAAACGCGCAAAGGCATGCTAGCAAGTGAAGCTGCTGAATGAATTTTTTTTAGTAAAAAACACGACGCTTTCGAAACGCCGGCGTTTCCACCAGCTCACCAGTTCGTATAGGAACGGTACGCGGATTTGTTTTTTCGATTTTTAAGTTGCGCTGGCTTGCCATAGGTGCGCTGCCGGCAGCAGTTCGACGGACGTGCATCTCCGTTACTTTTGTTTCATTGATCGCGTCCTATAGGAAAGCCGAGAAGTGCACCCATCTAAAATGTTTGTACCTTACACCGTGGTCTGTACAAATCTATGAGAGATAAATGTTGGACCAGACGACGCAGCTCCCGCGCGTTCTAATCAGAGCGATCCCATCCTGGTCCTTACACGTTAGCTCGCGTGTCTGATACACAATTCAAATCTGCAGTGAGTATGACATGACGACCGTCTATAAAATGCACGTCCAGGTCACGGAAAAAATTGTTAGACATCGCTGCTTGAACTGGCCCATAAATACACAAAATGCGCAGCTCGAAGAATGATGGGACGCTGTCAAAAGCCGATACCCCCGTCATAGAAAACATGATGATTGGGCAGAAGAGCACAGTTAAAAATAATAGTAGTTTAAGAAAAAACAAATTTGAGCACGTGGTACTCTAATAAGGGACAGCATAATGGTGTCCCACCTGAAACTTATGACACCAAATCACTCGCTGAGTTCAATGATAACGTTGTGTGTTTGGAAAAAAAAATTGTTAACAATTTAGAGCACCTGGTATCCTACTATGGGAGAGCAAAAAGCCGTCCCGTGGGCCCCACATAAGACGTGCGGTTGCGTGTCTTTAGAACAAGTGGTTTACAATTTAGAATACTAAGTACTCTACCAAGGGAGACCAAAAAGCCGTCCCGTACGCCTCAACAGCAAAATCACAATGACGTACTTCTGTTCTGGTCCTGAGTACTGCGATAATAAATGATGCTGTCGCTGTTTAAGAGAATTTTATTTCTCAAAAAATCATACATACACAGCAGCCATTTATGTGTTACATTGTTCGTTCTCACGACATGCTAATACATCTTAATATACATTCAAATGCACAACAGGAATTGTTTGTACCTGTAAACAGAAATTGTAACGTGCATAAAGAAAATTATTCTTGGGGGTACGTACAATTCATGAAAAAGAACGAAAAACAACATTTAAGAAATGCGTATAAGAATAAATAAATACTTACACAATACTAAATGCAGGTTCAGTGAATAAACCAACACTAGCTTACCTTCTCAGTAATGAAGGCAAGGCATGGACACTTTGCTCTTTCTGAGAATAATAAATCGTGTTGACCACCGCAGGAGGAAAGCTTCCTCCCCCAGAATGAATAACTGTTCGTTCAGATGTGTTAGCATCATGGTTCTTAAGCGATGTAGCAGGGGAAACATGGCTCTCTGAGGGCGTCCCCGCAGGCATGCCAGTCCCTTCCGCTTCCACAATAAAAAAAGCACCAACGCACATTATAAACTTAACTAAAATGTCTCTGTGCCGCGACTGCCATTGCATGGTGACTTGAAACTTGCTGGTCACCAAACGCCAGAAAGTACGTGCCCCAGGACGTTCCTGAAGTACATGATTTAGGGTTTCCGTCCGGCCGCACTGCGGACATGAGGCGGATGGCGCCACACCCCACGCCGCAAGGCGGTCGACCGTTGGCAACGCCTGCCATTCCCTCAACCAAGTGAAGTCTCGGACTTCAGCGGGTGGGGGGTGACGCACTAGTTAAAGAGAATTTTATTTCCGGATATATCTTACACAGCTTATGAGCACACAGATAAATGGACAATGGTGATCAATGCGTATGTACAATGCAAGATGTTATATACAGCGAAATAAACTTGGTTACCGAAATATGGACACTAACGATCAGATTTTGTATACAACACACCCCATGTATCTCATCCTGAAAAGCCTCTGTGATGGATCTAGCTTCACTGCAGATTTCGGTTCACTATACAAGAAGATTCATTTGTAACATTCACAGTCAGATGCACTGCCGAGGCGCATTAGGTTGCCGTGACAACTTTTAAGCAACCAACAAGATAAGCAAAATTTGTCAACGATGTGGTTTATTTTTTTACCCAGAATTCCTGAATAACCAGCGGGCAGGTTCAACCGAAGGAGTATACTCCTTGGTACAACCTTAATAGGCACTGATAGCCTTCGCAATGTATAGTGGTTGTCTAGAGAAATGAAAAAAAAATGGCAGCATATTCACGGAGATGATGATGAATAAACTTTATTTAATTAGCAGAAAGGTCCTCTTCCCCTTTCAGGTGCGAGAGGAGAAGGGAGGACCAAACCTAGACGACGGCCATGATCCCATGGGCCCTGGCGGCGTCTTCGGCTTACCGTATTAAGCGGGCTTGTAATTGAAAGTCAGAGCTGAGGAGCGCGGCATCCCATCCACTCCCGTATGGAAATTCGCCTCTCATGGGGGCCTGCAGGCATGCCCATAAAATGTGGCTCAAGTCCGCCCTGTTGTGGCAAAATTTACACTTGTCCGAATGAAGTTCCGGCACGCAGTGGTTCATTGTTACCGGACTAGGAAACGTGTGGGTCTGGAGTAGGCGCCACGCCACCACCTGTCCTTTGTTCAATGACGAGTGTGCGGGAGGATAAATTTTCCTGCTTAGCCTGTAATACTGTGTAATATCTCTGTAAGTGGTCATCCGCTCAAATCTCTCATCGTCCTCCCCGTTCGACCAGGGCAATCCAGAGGCTCGGTCTGTAAGTCCTCGAGCTGTCTGGTGTGCAGCCTCATTGCCGGGCAAGGAGGAGTGAGCGGGTGCCCAGAGTATTTCTATTGTTCGTTGGTCTTTGCATCTAACCAATATTCTCAAAGCTATTTGGGATATTCGCCCTCGTGCTAAGTTTCTCACAGCCGTCTGCGAGTCGCTAACAATGAGTGAAGTCGAGGTGGATGCTATGGCCATTGCAATAGCTGCTTCCTCCGCCTCTTCTGCAAAGCTCGTTCTCACCGAGCCGCTGACCTTATGAATTCCTTTGTAGTCCACTACTGCTATAGTCATGTTGTCATTTCCTTTGTATTTGGCCGCGTCTACGTATGTTGTTTCCGGTAAATCTTTTACGTTGTTATGTTTATTTTTCGCTCTTTCAGCTCTCCTTGCTTTGTGATGTTCGAGGTGCATGTTTTTTGGAATCGGTAAGATTACTAAACATTTCCTGATTTCATACGGGATATCCTTTTTGGCGCCAAATTGATTTGCGTAGTTTATACCCAGTTCCTCTAGTATGGCTCTACCTGTTTTACTCTGCGTTAGTCTTTCAAATTGTGCGATCCTTTGAGCTTCTATAAGCTCCTCTGATGTGTTGTGAAGCCCTAATTGAAGTAATTTATCATTAGATGTAGTAATTGGAAGTCCGATCGCCTGTTTGAAAACTCGTCTAATGATTCTGTCAATCTTTTCTCTCTCGGCCACTTGCAGTCTGAGGTACGGAATCACATATACAATACGACTGATGACAAAAGCCTGTACCAGTCTTATCATATTATTTTCCTTCATACCATAGTGCCAGTTTGCAATTCGTTTAAGTAGACGCATAGTTTGCTGCGCACTGGTTTCAAGTATTCTAATCGCCTCTCCGTTGTGCCCGTTTGAGCTGATTCGGAGTCCCAGAATTCTTATGCTTTCGACCGTAGGTATTTGCGTTTTTCCCACAAAGACTTTAATGTTAGGTTTTTCCTGGATGCTTTTCCGACCCCTACATGTCGGGTTATAAAAGAGAAGTTCCAATTTTTCCGGTGAACATTGTAATCCTGTATGGATGGCATATTCTTCTACAACATTCACTGCTGTCTGTAAAGTTTCCTCTATGTATCCGTCACTACCCTCTGCTACCCCTAAGGTAATGTCATCTGCATAGAGGCTATGATGGAGTCCTGAAATTTCCTTCAGTCTGGTAGGGAGACCTATCATGGCCACGTTAAAAAGAAAGGGGGATAGGACTGAGCCTTGCGGCGTACCTCTGCTGCCCAGACTAAACTCTTGGGATTCTGCTTCGCCTAGTATTATTCTTGCAGTCCGGTCAGTTAAAAAGTCTTTTATATAATCGTGTACTCTTTTTCCTACCCCTAACGCTTGAAGATTGGCAAGTATAGCTTTATGGGATGTATTATCGAATGCCCTTTTAAGATCTAGGCCAACTATTACCTTTGTGTCGTGTGTATTGAGACCCGAATCAATTATTTGGTGTTTAATCCTAAGCATAATGTCCTGTGTAGACAGTTTCGCTCTGAAGCCTACCATCGTATGAGGAAAGAGTTCATTATCTTCCATATAATTTGACAGGCGAGTTAGGATGACATGCTCTAATAACTTTCCTATGCAGGACGTCAGGGAAATAGGCCTAAGATTATCAAGATCTAGTTTCTTGCCTGGCTTGGGAATCATTATGATTGTTGCCGTTTTCCATTGCTTGGGTATCTTACCTTTTTCCCAACACTTGTTCATATATTCAGTGAGGGCTGTGATAGATTTGTCGTCTAAGTTTCTGAGCGTTTTATTCGTGATCCCATCGGGGCCCGGGGCTGATGTTGTGCTCAGTTTCATTAGTTCCGATCGCACCTCGGCCTCTAATATGGGTCGGTCTAGGGAATCATTTTCTTTACCTTTGTACGAGCTCAATTTCTCTTTGGTTGTATCCCCAATGTATCTCTGTGTGATTTCTTCAATCAGTTCTTCCTCCGTGCCTTTGTATTTACGGACAAGTCTAATAAAGTTTTGTTGTTGTGCTGTCTTGCTCGCTTCCGAGTCTATCAGACATCTTAACAGGCTCCATGTTTTAGAGAGACTTATTTGTTTTTCCATCGCATCACACTTTTCCTCCCATTGTTGTCTGCATAGTTGCTCCGCGTACTTCTCAATATCTTTACTGAGGGCGGCTATCCTTTTTCTAAGGCGTTTGTTGTGTTTTTGTGTTTTCCACCGTTTTTCTAGGCTCTTTTTTGCCTCCCACATATGTAGGAGCTTACTGTCTGTGCTTTCTAGTCCTTCTGTTTTTGGTATGGTCTTAGTTGTGATTTGAATATTTTGCTTAAAGTTCCCTAGCCATTCATTTAAGTCTTCGA
This sequence comes from Rhipicephalus microplus, assembly GCF_043290135.1. Taxonomy (NCBI): domain Eukaryota; kingdom Metazoa; phylum Arthropoda; class Arachnida; order Ixodida; family Ixodidae; genus Rhipicephalus; species Rhipicephalus microplus. Next base: position 4,275,315 of record NW_027464594.1, read on the forward strand.
TGACATCGCATGCTTCCTTCTCTCTGATTTTTCTAAAGCTATCCCATTCAACCATTCTTAATTCTTTGCCTCCTCGTTTACGTGGACCTGCTTTAAATGTGGTCTCAATTATATAGTGGTCACTGCCCATATTTTCTTGTGTATTAAGCCAATAAGGTTCGATGATATTCTTAGTAAACGTGAGGTCAGGAGACGTGTCTTTGGATACGCTGTTTCCAATCCTAGTTGGGAAAAAGGGGTCGGTTATTAACGTAAGGCCCTCCTGTTGGGCGTCGATCCAGAGATTTCTACCTTTGATGTTTTCTTTGTCATAACCCCATGCCGGATGCAACGCGTTGAAATCTCCTACTATAACCAATGCTTAATTTTTAGTAAAGCTGATCGTTTTTCTCAAAAGTGACGTAAATTTTGTTTTTTGTCTAGGGCGGCTATAGACATTTAATATGAATAGACTTTCACCACTCTTCTGCGATGGAACTAACTCAACAAGAACATGATCGACATCGCAGATTTCTGTATCATGTTCTATCACCGTGAGATTTCTTCGCACGAGGGTTGTTACAGACGTTTTTTCATCAAGGGTACTATAGGATTTGTAATTCGACAATTTAGCCATTCCTCCAGTTTCCTGTAAGGCGATGACGTCTGGTGCCTCCTTTCCGTTTAGGAACTGTTGTAAGTTACCCCGTTTCCGGCGATACCCACGACAGTTCCACTGCCAAATTTTATACTGATTACGTCGTGCCATGTCTAGTCGTCCCCTGCGATTTAGATTACTTCGGTCGTAGTCGGCCGGTTGTAGGGTTTAGTAGTAGTTTTAACCGGGTCTGCTCCTATAGACCTCAAATCTGTTTGCGTGTTCTCCACCAGCATTAGTCGATTTTCCATGCTATCTATTCTTTGTTTTATTTCTACGAGCTGCAGCTGCAATCATGCGAATTGTTGTTGCATTACCTTAGTAAGTTCTCCGAGCATATTCTCGACTTTCTTTTCCAGGGGTTTTGAGAGGTCTTCATTTTCTACAGGAGATATTTCCTCTGCTCTTCGTTTCGCTGCATGCACTCCTGACTTCTGTGCAGGCGCTTGAGTTAAAATTCGACTACACGATGCTATGGAGCTACTTGACTCGCGCAGCTTATTTTGCCTGAGTTTAGCGTTCTCCTCCTTTAGTTGTTTTATTTCGTCCCTCTGTTTCGCGTTTTCACGGGTGAGTTGCTCTAGCATTTTCTTAATATAGTTTAGCTCTTGACCTAGGGTGGACCCTTCTGCCACAACCTCAGGCAAACTTCCAGACCGGATAGACTCCCCTTATACCTCGCCCACCTAGCTCACCATTTGTTGACTGCCCCGACCACCGGCAGGACCCTCGTGGGACTGTCCTTGAGGGGATGTCGTTGCCCTTGTCTTGGATTTGGCCCGTGACCTGGATCTGTGTTGACGAGTGGACCTTGATCTGGATGTGGATCTGGGTTCGTGTTGAATCCCTTCTCTTCCCCCTTCGGCGAGTCGCGGGAAGGAGCTGGAACGATCTCTGCGTCGTCCCCCTCTGTCCTTGGTGGCGTTGCCATTCTCCTCGGTTGGATTTTCTGGTGAATACCCTTCCCTCCATGCCTGTGTTGCTCTAGTGTTCGACAAAATCTTCATTTCTCTTCGTTCATCGCCTTGTTGTTGTTCCTTTTCCCACCATTTTTCTTCAAAAGGTACGGGGTCCTAAACCGTTCTTTGCATTTTTTGTCCCCTATAAGATGACCTTTCCCACAAAGGCTACACCTAGGGACGCACTGGTGGTTTTCAGTTGGATTGAGCACCCCACAACCACGGCATTTCTTGCTGTCAGGCTGTGGGCAGACATCCGCCCGATGTCCAATTCGACCACAAGTAGTGCAGGTTTCATATTGCTTCTTGTATAGGAAGCACCTATATTTGGCACCACGGTAGTATACAAAATACGGCACAAACAACCCTTCAAAAACAATGACCACTGAGTCCGTAAGTCTCATACGTCGTGCATGTAGAATCGTTGGGTTCCTCTGATTGACCAAGCTTTTTTCTATGTCTTCTTGATTATCATACTTCGGTATTCCGTGGATAACCCCTTTGGATGTGTTTTCTGGTGCTGTTACATAAGCGGCTGTAGCATAGTTCTTGTCATTGATCATAATTTCCTTGATGTTGCTGTATTCCTTCGCATCGGCCAGACCAGGTGTGCTCATGATCATGGTATTTTGTCGCATGTTGATTCTGAGAGTATCTTCCCCAGCGATGTCAGGCTGTACTTTTGCCGCTCGTAGAACACAATCTCTTATGAGCGCTAGACTCTGTCGCGTCAAGTCCAGACCTCCTCCAGGGCGTATTACAACCTTGTAATCGTCTTCTGGTAGTTGCGGTTCTTTTGGCACTGGCCGGCGATGCAAAAAATCCTTCAGTCTCCGAGACGCCTCCATGGACGCGCCTCCCGCGTTCGTGGCTGGTTCCGCGTTTCTCTTGTCTTTTGCCTTCTTGCGTCGTTCATGGGCCACAACCCATCCTTGAGTGTCGTTGTACTATTCGGGAGACAGCGTCTCCCCCTCAATTTCCACAACATCCATTTCGCAGGCTTCTAACAAGCCGGGGGCCTGGCTTGTCGCCTAGTTGCCAGCGCGTCGATGGCACTGCGTCGGCACTGCGATGGCGTAGCTAGGGCGACGCCGTTGTGGGAACTTAAAAGAAGTGTCACGGCTCAAAAAAAAAGTAGGCCCACCTGGTATATCCTGGCATCGGACGAATCGGGTGATCACCTGGCGACAACTGTGATGGTCTTGAATCCCGTGGTTGTCCTTATTCAGCCGCGAAAGTGAAAAACCGGCAGAGCCCATTCGAGTTCGAGAGGCGTCCGAGTGGCTCAGCCCCCTAGCGGCCAACCCATATCCACGGAGAGAATGATGGAGAGTGGGGCGAAGCATACGTCCGTCCATTCGTTCTTGCTTCTGTACGTCCAAGCGTCTGTCTGTGTGACCGTCCGTGCATCCATTCACCCGTCCATGCGTGCGTCTGTTCATGCGTCTGCACGTCCATCTGTGCGTCCGTCTTTCCGTTCATCCATGCATCCGCCCCTGCGTCCGTCCATGCGTCCATCCGCCGGTGCAGCCATCCGTGAGTCCGTCCACGCATCTGTCTGTGTGCCCGTTCGTCCATCTATTCAACACTCCAAGTATCACCATCTCGCATCTTTTCATCATATGGATGGATGGATGGATGGATAGATGGATGGATGGATGGATGGATGGATGGATGGATGGATGGGTGGATGGATGGATGGATGGATGGATGGATGGATGGATGGATGGATGGATATGGCTGTACCCTTTAGGTCGGGCGGTGGCTAGCGCCACCAAGCCATAATACTTAATCAACCAAAAACTAGATTCATTTTTTCCCTTTAAAGAGCGAGGTTGAGGATTCTTACTTTGCATGGAAGCGTTTACTTTTCACTTGTGCCTTGACTTTAGCCACCAATCAGATAAACTCCTTCTAGTTAATTCGATCCGCTTAAAGGCTATTTTGCCCTCTCTGTCCCTAAACCCCACTGCTTTGAAACCCTCTGCGTCATCATCCTGAACTATAGGGTTAAGCCCTTTACAGAACATTATCAAGTGCTCGGCAGTTTTTTTCTTTCTCTACACACGCACTGCATACCGTCTCTACCCCTTTGTATTTGGCCCGATATACCTTGGTTTCCAATACTCTCGTCCCGTCCTCAAACAGTAGAGAACTACCCGAGTATTATTATAGATCCTTTCCTTGGCAATTTCCTGCTTAAAAGATAGATAGATCTCTAGTGGGGACTTCTTAATCATCCTGATTCTCCAAATATCGGTCTAAGCTTTCTTCGACTTCGTAAACGATAATTCTTTTTGGTTTGACCCCTTGCTGTTGTCTAGAAATTTAACAGTCAATATTCTGGTTCGCTTCCTCCATTTGGATCGACATTCTTCATGTACAAGTAGCTGAATACCTTCCTAGCCCAACGCTCCTCCCCCATTTCTCTCAATCGCTTCTCAAATTTTATCTTGCTGCTAGCTTCCGCGCCCTCAAATGATTTCCATCCCGTATCACCTTGTACTCCCTGATTTGGTGTATTCCCGTGAGCTCCTCAGGCAAGCCTACCTATTCCACGTTGCTTAATTTCTAATCTTGCTTGAACATCTGATCTCATGCACAAGACCGCATTGCCGAACGTCAGACCAGGAACCATGACCCCTTTCCATATTCCTCTCACAACATCATACCTATTGCAATTCCACAGTGCCCTGTTTTTCACTATCACTGCATTCCCGTTACCTTTAGTCGTAACAAATATTTCGTGTTCTCTTAGGTACTCGGCCACATAGCTTAGCCATACGCCCAGATATTTTTATTTATCTGTTATCTCTAGCGTAACTTCCTGTATTCTAAGCTCACTACATTCATTGTCATTAAAAATCATGACTGCTGATTTTTCCTTACTAAATCTGAAATTTCCCTCGTTACCGCAGATGTCCACCGATCTCTGCAAATCTTCCTTGTTGCCGGTCATTAGCACTATATCATCTGCGTACATCAATGTTGGTAATGCCTGTTCAATGAGTTTTCCTTGTTTGACGAAAGAGAGGTTAAATCCCAGTCCACTTTCCTTCAATTTGGCCTCTAGTCCTTGTAGGTACATCAGGTAGGTAGGTAGCTAATCAACTTTATTGATTCACGAAGGAATCATTTGAGGGGGGTGTGGTTGGGGAAGTGGAATCAGGATGACGACGAGCCCTCGGGCCGCTCTAGGTGGCCGGACACTGCTGTGCTTTGGCGACCCTTCTGGCCCAGCTCACTGTCCGGAGCTGTAAACCCGGTTGCGAGCTGCGCAGAGCAGCCTCCCATTGCTCCCGGTGTTCCGACCCTTGCCACGGAGGCTAGGGTTTGTTTGGACAATTCAGAAATATGTGCTAGAAGTCGGCTGTAGGTACATCATGAATAATAATGGTTACAGGGTAAACTCCTGTCTAAGCCCCCGTTTTACCTCTGCAGGCTTGGATACCATTTTTTACCACTTTATAATTACCTAGTTACCTTTATTGATATCCTTTAAAAGATTATGACTACATCTTCCACGCCTAGTGTGTCCAGTATTCCCCACTATTCCTCTTGAACCACGCCATCGTACGCTCCCTAGATATCCAAAAATGCTAGCCACAGGGGCCTGTGTTCCTTCTCTGCTATTTCGATGCACTGCATTAGTGAGAACAGATTGTCTTCCAACCTCCTCTGTTTCCGAAACCCATTCTGTAGGTTCTGCAGTTCCCCCAGCACCCCCTCATCCTCTATCCATGCCTGCAGTCTTTCATTTATAATCTGCATCGCCAGCCTGTAGACCACTGATGTCACGGTTATAGGACGGTAGTTCTTTATGTCAGCTTTGTCCCCCTTTTCTTTATAGCTCATGCTCACCTTTCTAAGTTTCCATCCATCGGGAACTTCATCATCGATTATTATTTTGCTTAATGTCTCTCTCAAATCCTGCTTAGACTTCAGAACTAATGTCTTTATCAGCATAATTGGAATGCCATCTGGGCCTGTTGATGTACTACTACTAAGAATCCCTTTTCTCAGCCCTTTCCCACTTTCGTTGTCAAAATGGAACCATTGCGCCACTTGATTCCTCCTTGTCTATCGTGGTGCAAAAAGCACTTTGTTGAAATTTTTCTGTCACCCTTGTTTTTATATAATCAATAGCTTCGTCCCCTTCTGCCCTAGCACCTTGAGCTGTAGTTAAAAACCTATGCTCTAGGCTCGTCTTATTTCTTAAGGAGTTTAGATCGTTCCGAAATATCGCAGCTGCCTTTCTATCTTGTTTATGTACTTATGCCAGCCACTTAGCTCGCCTTCTTTTAATCTTTTCATTGATCAGAAGGGATGCATTCCTTCTACAGCTTAGAAAGATTTTCCATTTTCTTTCAAGATCATCTGTCGGTTTACCCCGCTGCTTAGCATGTCTCTGTTCCCTAGAGGCTTCCTGACGTTTTGCTATGGCTCTCTTAACTTCCTCATCCCACCAACTTTTGGGTTTGCGTCTTCTTTTCCGGGGTGACATGTCACGTGCCTTAGCAAGCTCTAGCTCAGTCTAATTAGATTCGTGTATGTCCACACTGTTTTATTATCCTCAGTGATCACTTTCTCAATTTGTTTAGTGGCTATTTCAATTTGCCTTTCTGGATAAAAACTTCCTGTAGTTGCTCATCTTGTCTCCTTCCCACTTTCATTGCTCTTCCAAAACTTAGCTTGATACATTTATGATCACTACCCAAACTTCTGGAGCCACCTTCATCTATGTGCATTCTCCTGAGCTTATCATACATCCTATGTGACATCAGTGCGTAATCTATCGTCGACTGCAGCCTTCCTACCTCCCATGTTATTTGCCCTTCACACTTCTCGGTATTGTTGCACATGATCAAATGAAGCCTTTCACACATATCCATGATCATGTTCCCTGTCGGGTCGGTATACCCATCTATATCTTCTATGTGTGCATTCATATATCCTTGTATATTTATCTCGCACTCTCCTCCTAACTCCTGAATGTCTTTTAATATACACTCTACCATTACCTGGTTTTCCTCTTTGGCCTTTGCTCCCGTCCACAAGTACACAAAACCAAGGAGTGTCATTTGCCCTGCCACTTTCCCTTTTAGCCATAAATGTTCCTTGCACTCCTGCTTGACCCTTTGCCAGTCTGTACTTTTATGAATGAATGCCCCAATACTACCCCCCTTTCTGCTGCCTTCTGTTCGATTACAATATTCCTACGCGTAGTCCGCATTGTTATGAGGTTGTTCCATGTCCCTAAGATGTGTTTCTACAAAACCGTATACCATCGGCCTCTCCTCCCTTAGCTGTTCTTCTATCTATTCCCAATTAGCCTGTTCCTACCACCCTGCATGGTAATATACCCTATGTCTGAATCGGCTCGGCACTCGTGGCTACGCCTATTTCTGCCACGGACTCTACTTATCTTAGATACTGGGGCCACTTTGGAATCGGTCCATATCACCTGTCAAAGAGTCTCCCTGGTTGTTTTCCTCGTTACAAGCTACCCTGAACCTCGAAGAACCCGCTTGCCCCCCAAAAAAGCTACTGCGCGTCCTGCAAGCCGCCAACCCACCTCATGACCTAGCCGCCCATCGAAGTGAATTCTCTCTCGTTGAAAACCACCCCACCTATGCACCTCTCTGTCTATTTCCACCACCTCAAAGCCTTTGTCTCAACTCATCCACCATATCTCTTGGTTTGCGTTGACAACCGCTCTTTGCAGGTTGCTATCACGCACCGGTACCTCCGGCATCGTGCATATCGCGTCCTGTACCTAAGGAGAAGTGGCGCGCAAGTCATCGACGCATTTTTCCAGTGTAGTTGCTAGTCCCTCTGTATCTCCATTCAAGACATCATTTAAACCGCCTGAAATTATCACGAAGTTTCGTCTATCAGCTGTAGTTTTGAGTTTTGCGCTCGCTTGCCTCATGACTGCTTCCAGCTTGCGTCCTACGGCAACCCTCTGTTCACCTCTTACCCTCTCTTTTATGGCTTCTGTGCATTGATTTAAATTCGAGTCCCCGGCGATTATCACATGCTGTGACTTTTCAGATAGAGCGTCTTGCACCTGGGGGGTTACTTGCACCTGTGACGCCGTCTGCTTTGTCCCCTACCCGCCCCACCACTACTTAGCTGTGAAGCTGGGCCTTGCGACAAAAGAACCGGCTGAACCTCTTTTCTTCCAAATTTGCTTGCTCTTTCTTTTCCGCAGTTCTGGTTGCCAGTTCCCCACTGTTCTCTCAGTAGGCCAGTCCTCTGATTACTTTGGCTAGTGCTTCCTCGGCGGACTTCAGCTTTTTTTCCCATAGCCCTCGTTTTGTCTTGCTCTGTCGCCAACACAGTCTCGAGCTTGGTGATTCTCATCAGCAGGTCACTCTGCTTAACCATCATTTTCTTCATTTTTCCCTTGACTTCACATTGCCTACACTTCGCGTCAACCTCTTCTCCTTCCGCTTTTTCACTTCGGTTCACTTTCAAGCCAACCCCACATCCTGAACACTTCGCAGTCTTTTTAACCATGTCTTTACGACACCAATTGTCCCTATGACTTGTCTCACTCGATAATTACCAAACTCGAGCCCTGCCCTACGAAAAAAAGAAAGTCTAAGCCCTACTACAAAATTTTGCGTGTCCAATGTACGTGCACTTCGCGCACGGGGTGGCAAAATAAAAACTACAAAAAAGAAAAAAAAATAAAAAACACACACGCACGAACTAATACATACCTGGTGAATGACCCTCGAAAAAGCCGTACATTAAAATAAGTGCTGCAGGGAATTTACCTGCTGCCCTATAATTATAAACACAAGCTCAAAACATGCAAAACAACTTATATGCGCAGTCGATCGGGAGCACTATAAAAACAAGTCCATCCACCGTGACAGTCCGAACTGAACTCCGCATATGCATATAGATGGATGGATATGGCTGTACCCTTTAGTTCGGGCGGTGGCTAGCGCCACCAAGCTGTGATACTTAATGAACAAAAAACTACTTTTTTTCCCTTAAAAAGTGAGTTTGAGGATTCGTACTTTGCAGTGAAGAGTTTAATTTTCACTCGTGCCTTGACTTTAGCCACCAATCACATAACCTCCTTCTGGTTAAGTCTACCCGCTTAAAGTCTATTTTTCCCTCCCGGTCCTTAAACCCCAGTGCCTTGAAAAACTCTGCGCCATCATCCTGAACTATAGGGTGAAGCTCTTTACAGAACATTATCAAGTGTTCGGAAGTTTCTTCTTCCTCTCCACACGCACTGCATACTGTGTCTACCGCTTCGTATTTGGCCCGATATGTCTTGGTTCGCAGTGCTCCCATCCTGGCCTCAAACAGTAGAGAACTACCCCGAGTAACATCATAGATCCTTTCCTTGGCAATTTCCTGCTTAAAAGTTCGATGGATCTCTAGTGCGGACTTCTTAATCATGCCCATTCTCCACATGTCAGTCTCCGTTTCCTTCACTTTCTTCTTAACCGATAGTTCTTTTTGGTTTGACCACCTGCTGTTTTCTAAGTATTTACCAGTCAACTTCCTGGTTCGCTTCCTCCATTTTGTATCGACATTATTCATGTACAAGTAGCTGAAAACCTTCCTAGCCCAACGCTCCTCCCCCATTTCTCGCAATCGCTTCTCTAATTTCATCTTGCTCCTAGCTTCCCTGCCCTCAAATGATGTCCATCCGATATCACCTTGTACTCCCTGATTTGGTGTATTCCCGTGAGCTCCTGAAGCAAGCCTACCTATTCCACGTTGCTTAATTTCTAATCTTGCTTAAACTTCTGATCTCATGCACAAGACCACATTGCCGAACGTCAGCCCAGGAACCATGACCCCTTTCCATATTCCTCTCACAACATCATATCTGCTTTAATTCCACAGTGCCCTATTTTTCATCACTGCTGCATTCCTGTTACCTTTAGTCGTCACGTATATTTCGTGTTCCCTGAGGTACTCGGTCCCATTGCTTATCCCTACGCCCAGCTATTTGTATTTATCTGTTATCTCTAGCGTGACCTCCTGTATTCTGAGCCCACTACCTTCGTTGTCATTGAAAATCATGACTGGTGATTTTTCCTTACTGAATCTGAAATCTAACCCATCTCCCTCATTACCGCAGATGTCCATCAATCTCTGCAAATCTTCCTTGTTGTTGGCCATTAGCACTGTATCATCTGCGTACATTAATGCTGGTAGTGCCTGATAAATAAGTGTTCCTTGTTGGACTAAAGAGGGGTTGAAGCCCAGTCCACTTTCCTCTAATTTTGCCTCTAATCCTTGTAGGTATATCATGAATATTAAGGGTGACAGGGAGCACCCGTGCCTAAGCCCCCGTTTTACCTCTGCAGTCATGGATACCTGTTTTTCCCAATTTATAACTACCTTGTTACCTTTATAGATACCCTTTAAAAGATTAGTGACTACATGTTCCACGCCTAGTGTGTCTGGTATTCCCCACAATTCCTCTTGAACCACGCTATCGTAGGCTCCCTTTATATCCAAAAATGCTAGCCACAGGGGCCTGTGTTCCTCTTTTGCTATTTCGATGCACTGCGTCAGTGAGAACAGATTGTCTTCTAACCTCCTGTGTTTCCGAAACCCATTCTGCAGTTCCCCCAGCACCCCCTCATCCTCTATCCATGCCTGCAGTATTTCCTTTATAATCTGCATCGCCATCCTGTAGACCACTGATGTCACTGTAATAGGACGGTAGTTGTTTATGTCAGCTTTGTCCCCCTTTCCTTTATAGATCATGCTAATTATGCTAAGTTTCCATCCATTGGGAACTTCACCATCGATTATTATTTTGCTCACTGCCTCTCTCAAAGCCTGCTTAGACTTTGGACCTAATGTCTTTATCAGCCTGATTGGAACGCCATCTGGGCCTGTTGATGTACTTCTAGGAACCCTTTTCTCAGCCCTTTCCCACTCTCGTTGTGAAAATGGTGCCATTGTACCACTTGATTCGTCCTTGTCTATTGTGGTGCACAAAGTACTTCTTTGTTGAAATTTTTCTGTCACCCTTGTTCTTATATATTCAATAGCTTCGTCCCCTTCTAGCCTAGCACCTTGGGCTGTAGTTATAAAACTCTGCTCTAGGCTCGTCTCATTTCTTAGGGAGTTTAGATGGTTCGAAAATTTCGCAGCTGCCTTTCTATCTTTTTTATGTAGTTCTGCCAGCCACTGAGCTCCCTTTCTTCTAATCTTTTCATTGATCAGAAGGGATTCATCCCTTCTACAGCTTAGAAAGGTTTCCCATTTTCTTTCAACATCATCTGTCGGTTCATCCCGCTGCTTAGCATGTCTCTGTTCCCTAGAGGCTTCCTGACGTTTTGCTATGGCTCTCTTAACTTCCTCATCCCACCAACTTTTGGGTTTGTGTCTTCTTTTCCGGGGTGACTTCTCACGCGTCTTAGCAAGCTCTAGCTCAAAGAGTCTAATTAGATTCGTGTATGTCCACACTGTCTTATTATCCTCCGTGATTACTTTCTCAATTTGTTTAGTGGCTATTTCAATTCGCCTTTCTGGATAAAAATTTCCTGTAGTTGCTCATCTTGTCTCCTTCCCACTTTCACTGCTCTTCCAAAACTTAGCTTGATACGTTTGTGATCACTACCCAGACTTCTGGAGCCACCTTCATCTATGTGCATTCTCCTGAGCTTATCATACATCCTATGTGACATCAGTGCATAATCTATCGTCGACTGCAGCCTTCCTACCTCCCATGTTATTTGCCCTTCACACTTGTCGGTACTGTTGCAAATTATCAAATCAAGCCTTTCACACATATCCATGATCATTTTGCCTGTCGGGTCGGTATACCCATCTATATCTTCTATGTGCGCATTCATGTCTCCTAGTATAATTATCTCGCACTCTCTTCCTAATTCCTGAATGTCCTTTGATATGCACTCTACCATTGCCTGGTTTTCCTCTCTGGCCTTTGCTCCCGTCCACAAGTACACGAAACCAAGGAGTGTCATTTGACCTGCCACTTACCTTTTTAACCATAAATGTTCCTTGCACTCCTGCTTGACCCTTTGCGAGTCTGTACCTTTATGAATGAATGTCCCAAGACCACCCCCCTTTCTGCTGCCTTCTGTTCTATTACAATATTCCCACACGTAGTCCGGATTGTTCGGAGGTTCTTCCATGTCCCTGAGATGTGTCCCTGAGATATGTTCGGCATATGCACCGCCATTCAGCGGACATTCCAAGAACTAAACGAGAGGTGGCCCACACATTTTATTACGGCTTGCGCTTTGTGTCCACTTCCCACCTTTAACCACTTCGAGTTCATGGTATATACTAGTTCACTGTATTCATGGCACTGTGGCCCAACGCTCGCTAAACCTTTCTAAAACCAAGGAGGTTATGCCCAGCGAGTATAACGTAGCAACCCTTTCTTGTCAGATAGTACTCAATGTACATGCCAATGGCTGCTAAGGGGAAATGAGAGACAGGAGAATTCGGCTTTTAGATAACGCGCACGCTGCGAAATTTTTATTGTTCAACAACGCACAGAAGAAATCTCTCACCGGCACCACCTTGGAGGTCAAAATGTAAGACTGGTTACACACTACGACTACTACTACGACTACGAGAGAGGAACGGGTGCCGCTATAAGGAACTTCGCCCCTAAAAATGGCAGATCCCACGTACAGTGGGAATCGATGATATGCGAAGCACGAATGAGAAATGTTGATATGTCACTTTAAAATCGGCACAACGTTACGAGGTGGAGGTAAATGATGCCATACATGACTTCCCTGTCATGATTATCATGTTTGGATGTGTCGTTTACCTTCATCATCTGTTCACGTCACGTGATACCAAGTTTAGTATATGTGGAGCTAGCAAAACGGCCGCGAGCACGCAATGAGCATGGTATGTTCTCATGTTCGTGCACGACACGCGTGTCAGGACTATCATGTTTGCACCAGTTATATATTTCAGCATTCATATACGTCACGTAAAAAAAATTAGTATATGTGGAGCTAGCAAAACGGCCGCAAGTGCATCATTAAGGGCCAAATATACTTCAATGTAGCGTTGAAGCGCGCGCACGTTATAGCCACAGCGACGCTACGTTAGCAAAATGCGAGCACTCTACAGTCTGACGCCAGGCGCTACCTACGTCCGTCGGCGCGGCCCAACGGCAACCAGTGCGAAACGCGGCTTTCGCGCTGATGCGTTACCCAGACAACACTGCGTCTCCCTTTTTTGCGACGGAGGGATTCCGGACGTGCTGAAACGCGCGTGCGTCAAAGCAACGCCGTGCCGCGTGCGCCTGCTAGTATATGGCAGGACCGGCGCCTGGCGTGGCAACGCTGGTGTGACGCGACAAAATGAACGCCGGCGAACACGCGCACCTCGTCACGTCGAAATGTATTTATATCACGTCGGATTATATCACGTCGAAACTGTGGCATGTAGTCATGTTGTCACATGACACGCATTTCATGATTATCATGTTTGCACCAGTCACGTACCTTCGTCATCCATTGGCGCCGCACAATACCGAGTTTGGCAGTGAAGCTAGCGAAACGGCCGCGAGTGCTTCATGAGTGTGGCATGTCGTCATGTTGTTACACGACACGCATGTCGTGATTATCATGTTTGTATGTGTCATTTACCTATGTCGTCCATTCGCGTCACATAATACCGAGTTTGGTACATGTGAAGCTAGTGAAACGACCGCGAGCCCATCATGAGCGTAGCATGTAGTCGTGCTGTTGCATGACACGCATTGCATATTTATCTTTTTTGCACCAGTATCATACCTTCGTCATCCATTCACGTCCCGTAATACCAAATTTGGTATAAGTGGAGCTAGCGACATGGCCGCCAGCACACCGTGAGCGTGGCATGTAGTCGTGTCGGTACATGACACGCATCTCATGATTATCATGTTTCCACCAGTTACACACCTTCGTCAGCTATTCACGTATTGTAATACCGAATTTGGTATATGTGACGCTACAGACACGGCTGCGAGCACATCATGAGTGTGGCATGTAGTCATGTTGTTACATGACATGCATGTCATGATTTTCATGTTAGGGTCTGTCGCTTGTGTTCGCCATGCAATCATGTCATACCATACCAGTTTCGCATCATGCCATGTGAACGAAACCACCGCAAGAGCTGCAGGACCATGAAATATAAATCATGACATTCATGACATACATGTTTGATTTTTAGGTTACGGTTAGTCAGATACGTTCTTCATACTGTCATTTTATGCCATACCAAGTTTGGTATCGATACCATTATTGGAACGGCCAGGAGAGCTAAAAGTCGTAAGCGGCTAGATAGATAGATAGATAGATAGATAGATAGATAGATAGATAGATAGATAGATAGATAGATAGATAGATAGATAGATAGATAGATAGATAGATAGATAGATAGATAGATAGATAGATAGATAGATAGATAGATAGATAGATAGATAGATAGATAGATAGATAGATAGATAGATAGATAGATAGATAGATAGATAGATAGATAGATAGATAGATAGATAGATAGATAGATAGATAGATAGATAGATAGATAGATAGATAGATAGATAGATAGATAGATAGATAGATACGCTTAAAGTCACCGAAGTTCTCTCAGAAATATTTCGCATTTAAAAAAAGCCAGGATATTCATGAACTGAATGATGATGAGTGGGGCGAAGCGTCCTTCCACGCTTCCATGCGTCCGTTTGTTCTTGCTTGCATCCGTGTGTCCGTCTGTTCATCTGTCTGTCTGTCCATATGTCTGTCCGTTCGTCCATGCGTCCGTGCATTCATCCGTCTGCCTGTCGGTCCGTGCGTCCATCCACCCGTCCATCTAGTGAACACTTCAAGTACCACCATCTCGCATGTTTTCATCATATATTCATCATATAGAAGTACCGCCATCCAGCGCACATTCAAAAAAACTAAACGAGAGGTGGCTATACTCAGCGACTTTTCTTGGCACTGAAGGGAAAGCTACAAAGACTTATCGCGTGCGTCCTACCGCCAGTGAAGGTAATTCCAAAGAAGCGCCCCTATTTTCAACGTGAAATAAAACTGTTCCTGCTTCCTTTTCTATGTGGAACTATTTGAGACAGGACACAGCTCACACCGGCAAGATATTATTTTTTTATTTATCTGTTGCGACTTCACGTTCTTGAACGCGTGAGAAAGTCCCGTCTTTTTACGTGCACCTCTAATGCAAAGCGGCGTCTGCGTCTCCATGAATAACGTCCCTAGATGAAACAAGTTTCCAAGGTAGCGACACCTTTCCCTTTCTTCCTCGCCTATGTTTCTGGAGCGCTCCCTTGAAGGTTCAAAACTTTCATCAAAAAGCGAATGTTTGGGTTGATTTGCTTCGGTGAATAGATGTAAATGAAACAAAATTGAAAAAAATGAGTCGTAGAATAAACGATTGCCTTTATGAACATAAGTGGTACAACACAAGAGCAAGAGGGATGTGCGTTACTCAACTGGCAACCTTGTGCAGTTCTATATTTTACACCATCAGCCATGGTGTATCCCGTCGTACATCGTAGTTGGTCCAGTTTATGGTTCCTAGAATATGTATTCTAGGAACCATAGTTTGGTTAAAACTAGCCCAGTTCTCCGAAGGTGTTTTGTTCGTGGCATGACACAGTAAACTTGCTTTTTGCTAGATCATGTCAGTGACCACATGGCGTGACGTTGTGACGAGTGATTACAGCCGCCTTTTGCACACGCAAGAAAATACCACGGCCAGACTTTTACGGACGCTTGACTAGCAGTCCTGCGATGACGGTTTTTTTTTTACGTGCCCATTTGGACAATCGTGATGCCAGGTGATTTAAGTGTGGTGCGCGGAGCTTCCTGAAAAGTGAGAGTTCCACTGCTGAGGTGTGCTGGAGCAGCAGTTTTGGCTCCTTTATGCCGCGTTCTGGTCAACTTATCAAGCTTGAAATGTTCCTGAAGGTGCGCTAATTACACGCTCCATCTGCTCTGTATACGTGCATGCGCACAAATATTTGTAACAACTGACATGAACCAAACGCTTATTAGATCCGCTCCTGGCGTTTCAATAAAAAAACGCCAAGTAAACTCGCTTCGCAGATCCGCGTCGACGTACGTCGACGGAGTTACACGAAAGCGGTCGCGTGAAATGTATCACAGCTACACTTCACAGCATGCTTCATTTTGGAAAGCACATGGTAAGTTGAAAAGAGCGAAACCGTTTTCTGCTGTTTGGCGGCAACCGAGCATTGTTGAAAAACTCGTATACTGCATTGAACGAGCACCGCAAAACAATCTTGGCCGACTTAGCACCAACTGAAGCGCTCCTTCTCTTCGGTTTGTGTCCTGTCTGCGATTTCGTCTTTGGTCACGGTGAGAATCCAGCTGCAGCCATAAGCCCATGCGTACTCGTTTTGAACCTTTTGCATAATAATAAATAACACCACAAGTCCCTTGCAAGATTACGTGCAAGGAATGCACCAATTACAGACGCCGACTTCAGAGAAACGGAGGGGTAAGTGAGATATTGAGGAGGATGGCTCGAGAACAATGAGTGACACTACTTTGTAAACTTGTTTTATCTAGGGACTTTATACATGAAGCACTGATGGTGCACCCCCGTCACTTTCCATAGCGTTATGAGACGCGCGCCAAAACTAACTACTTCTTGTAGCGCTACATGTGCAGAAGCCTTGCCTCCGTAGCTTTCCCTTCAGTGTCAAGAAACGTTGTCGCCGAGTATACCTACTACTGCGAATACTTCTACTACTACTACTACTACTACTTCTACTACTACTACTACTTCTACTTCTACTACTACTACTACTACTACTACTACTACTACTACTACTACTACTACTACTACTACTACATACATCACGGACGCACCACACACAGCATAAAGGGCTTCGACCATAAAATCACAGCATATCCACAGATTGAATGATGATGAGTAAGGCGATGCGTCTGTCCGTCTGTCCATGCGTGCGTCCGTCATCCGTGCACGTGTCCGTGCGTCCACCCATCCGTGCACATGTCTGTCCACACGTGCGTGCGTCCATGCGTTCCTTCGTGTGTCTGTCCATCCATCTGTCAGTGTGTCTGTTTTTTTTTGTCTGTCTAGTGACGAGCACAAGTCGCCGAGGCCCTTTACCCCACTTCGTCCATGCGCCACCAACGAAGCGATGAGCACGAGCCGTCGCGACGCTCCGCGCCCGCCGGTCTCCTCCGTCCATGATCCACCAGCGATCCGCCACGTACAGCGACGGTCCAGGAGACTGAGAGAAGCACTTCTTCCTCACGCACCCAGGCACAACCCGCACAGCAGCCAATCAGACAGTAGTGGTACAGAGTCGTCTAGAATATTCTTACTCAACTGCAGTTAGTATGTACTTCTAAGAGACAGCGCCGTCTATTATACCATTCGGGAGATATTGCTTTCATTTTATATGCGCAGCACTTAGCAAACTCCGGTGACTTCGAGCGTATCTATCTACCTATCTATCTATCTATCTATCTATCTATCTATCTATCTATCTATCTATCTATCTATCTATCTAGCCGCTTACGCTTGGGTGCTCTCGTGGTCACTCCCTTAACTTGGCGTGAACCGAAATTAGCATGGGAGGGTAGGATGCTATGACAAATATGACGTGGTGGTCAAGACATGAATAGTGTCAAAAGCCCGTCGCGTACGTTGTCAAACACTTCCCGCCAGACAGTGGCACATACCCACGGGCGGCTATGCACCGCTGGTATACGGGTGTGCGCGACAAGTGATTGACAATTAGTATCTACCCAGGAACGACGAGAACACACATGGGCAATCTTAATGCGCACGCTTTAAGAAATACGCGACATTGGTACTGTCAACGTGACGAATGCAAAAAAATGTATGTCAGACTTCCAGCTGGAATCAAACCCAAGCACTCTGCGTGGCATTGAAGCATTTTACCACAGAGCTTGCAGGTCTTGGCGCTACTTTTCCCAACAGACGCTAATGTTCGTGAAATGTCAATAGTGGTTGCAGTGCTGACTACCCAAGTTTAGAAACATTACAAGTGTTCTCATTTGATACAGCCGTCCCGTCGGGTTAAGGTCAATTGTGGTTAGGTACCATGCGCTGAAGTATTTATGTAGCATTGTCCAGGGGCCAGCATCTTCGTGAGCCTTACCGCTTCACATCAGCTTTTGGTATTGCTAATACGCATGCTCAAGTTGGCATCGTTGCGCAAGTGCAAAAAACTGGTTATATGAACGTCCGCAATTCTAACACATGTTTATGCGTGCAATATTTGTACAAATATATAGGGACATTTCATCACATCTCGCTCAATAAAAAATTGCACCAGAGTCAACTTCCCTCCACATGCTTCGCATAACGTCGATTCGCAGCTACGTGGGATCTCTCCAATTTTTTTCTCGTCTTTTCTCTCAGTTACACCTGACGCAGGACAATGTTAGACTTAGAGAAGCTACGTCTCTAAAGAATGCTCAAGCTGACGACACGCACGTGACGTATTTTCTTTACCCATGCCATCTCTTCCTGCTTAGCTTCCAGCGTTTTCGTCGAGACGAGAAAAGAGAAAATGCGATTGCAGCGAGGGACAAACCTTTAGAACTCCGTTCGTACTAGACGGATTCTCAAAATGCTTAGGGCATTGAATTCGTGAGGCAATAAGCTCCTTAAGTGAATCTAATTGATGACAACTTAAAAACATGTTTCTGGGCCCCTTTAATAATTGCGACACTGGATAATATTTGGCCATTTACTTATGGTAATATCACACAAAAAATTCTGAAATTGTTATCATTGTAGCCTGGCCAAACTATTGTTATTTGCAGGGAAACGTTGACCACACTCGACGATACTTTGCAGATAGCGCTGCATGACATCTAGCCGAAAAATTAATTAACTATTTCTTATTATTTATCATTAAGTAATTAATTATTAATTAATTATTAATTAATTGATTGATTGATTGATTGATTGATTGATTGATTAATGTCCTGAAACCACTATATGAGTATGAGAGACATGGTAGTGGAGGGCTCCGAAAATTTTGAGCACATGAGGTTCTTTAACGTGCACCAAAATCTGAGCACACGGTCCTACAGCATTTCGTTTTCTACCGAAAATGCAGCCGCCGCTGCCGGCATTCGATCCCGTGACCTGCAGATCAGCAGCCGAGTACCTTAGCCACTAGACCCCCACGGCAGCGCCATTTAGAAAAAACAGCAATGCAAGCATTACGAGAGTCTCCAAAGTGAAAAATTGACTTTTGCCATGATTGACAAGCTTGTATCTACTAAGTGTAATAGTGGAACAGTGTTGCAGATTGTGATCGCTTTCCAGCAGTTCATAAATTTAAGTTTGATTATCTCTAAATCCCGTTTTTAATACTTAGGTAAAATAATTTCCTATGTATTCCAAGAGGACCCGCTGAAATATTTTTGTAATATGTCTAATTGAATAGAGCTACTAAAATAGAAGTGAAGTTATTCATTATATGGTTTTCAAGTTACAAGTTTTCATATTGGCCAAAAACTAAAATTTAAGTACGAGTACTAGATTATCACAAAAGTTATCATATTTGCCGTATCTTATTATATCTGCTTCAGTTGAAGGCGTAGAAAATTTGGAAGAAAACGATGCATGGATTACGTGAATAACCCTTTTTAGTTACTCAGGCATCATCATCATCAGCAGCCTGACTACGTCCACTGCAGGACAAAGGCCTCTCCCATGTTCCGCCAGTTAACCCGGTCCTGTGCTTGCTGCTGCCAATTTATACCCGCAAACTTCTTAATCTAATCTGCCCACCTAACCTTCTGTCTCCCCCTAACCCGCTTGCCTTCTCTTGGAATCCAGTTAGTTACCCTTAACGACCAGCGGTTATCCTGTCTACGTGCTACATGCCCAGTAGACATAGTCTTTTACAACTTCAAGTGCACTATTACCTATCTCGAAGCGCTGCTCCTTGCCGAGGTTGTTGTACATTACTTTCGTTTTCTGCAGATTAATTTTAAGACCCACCTTTCTGCTCTCCTTGTCTAACTCCGTAACCATGAGTTGCAATTCGTTCCTGAGTTACTCAGCAATGCAATGTTATCACCGAAGCGCAGGTTACTAACGCACTCTCCATTAACTCTTATTCCTAACTGTTCCCATTCCAGGCTTCTGAAAACCTCCTGTAAGCACGCGGTAAATAGCATTGGGGATATTGTGTCCCCCTGCCTTATACCCTTCTTGATTGGTATTCTGTTGCTTTCTTTATTAAGCACTATGGTAGCAGTTGATCCCCTGTAGATTCCTTCCAGGATGTTTATGTATACTTCATCGACGCCCTGATTCCACAGTGTCTGCATGATGGCTTATATTTCTACTGAATCAAACGCCTTCTCGTAATCTATGAAGGCTATGTATAGTGGTTGGTTATATTCTGAACATTTCTCTATTACCTGATTGATAGTATGAATGTGGTCGATGGTTGAAAAGCCTGTTCGAAATCCTGCTTGTTCTTTTGGTTGATTGAATTCTAATGTTTTCTTTACCCTGTTATCAATTACCTTTGTAAATAGCTTGTATAATACAGAGAGCAAGCTAATCGGCCTGTAATTCTTCAAGTCCTTGTCATCTCCTTTCTTATGTATTAAGATGATGTTAGCGTTCCTCCAAGACTCTGGTACCCTTCCCGTCAGGAGACATCTCGTAAACAGGGTGGCTAGTTTTTCTAACACAATTTGTCCTCCATCTTTCAGCAGATCTGATGTTATATGATCCTCACCAGCAGCTTTGCCTCTTTGCATGCTCCCCAAAGCTTTTCTGACTTCTTCTATCATTACTGGTGGGGTGTCATCTGGGTTACTGCTAGTTCTTATAGTATTGAAGTCGTGGTTGTCCCGGCTACTGTACAGATCTCTGTAAAACTTCTCCACTATTTTAACTATCCTATCCATATTGGCAGTTATTTTGCCTTCTTTGTCCCTTAGTGCATACATCCGATTTTTCCCTATCCCAAGTTTCCTCTTCACTGTTTTGACGCTTCCTACGTTTTTCAGAGCGTGTTCAATTATCTCCATGTTATACCTTCCTACATCGGATACCTTACCCCTATTAATCAACTTTGAAAGCTCTGCCAGTTCTATTTTGTCTGTTGTACTTGACACTTTCATGGTTTGACGCTTCTTAATTAGGTCCTTCGTGTCCTGTGAAAGCTTGCCAGTGTCCTATCTAACTACCCTGCCTCCAACTTCCACTGCACACTCCGTAATGATACTCGTCAGATTATCATTCATTGTATCTATGCTAAGGTTGGTTTCTTCATTAAGAGCCGAGTACCTGTTCTGAAACGAGACTCCGAATTCCTGTATTTTCCCTCTCAGTGCTAACTCATTGATTGGCTTCTTGCGTATCAGTTTCTGTTGTTCCTTTCTCAAGTCTAGGCGAATTCGAGACCGTACCATTCTATGGTCACTGCATCGTACCTTGCAAACCACTTCCACATCCTTCACAATGCCTGGGTGTGCACTCATAATAAAGTCTATTTCGTTCTTATTTTCGCCATTAGGGCTCCTCCATGTCCACTTGCGGTTTCCTCGTTTTCGGTAGAAGGTATTCAAAATCCGTAAATTACTGCGTTCTGCGAATTCTACTAGTAGCTCTCCTCTGGCGTTTCTAGTACCGATGCCACAATCTCCTACTGCCTGGTCTCCCGCCTGCTTCTTCCCTACCTTTGCAATAAAGTCTCCCATCAGTATTGTATATTGTGTTTTTACATTACTCATTGCCGATTCCACGTCTTCATAGAAGCTTTCAACTGAAGCGTCATCATGGCTGGATGTAGGCGCGTAGGCCTGTACCACCTTCATCTTGTATCTCTTACTCAGGCAACGGCGCTTCAAAATGACAAAATAAAATGCATGGGACATGCACGGTGTAATCGGTGTCCCTGAAAACTTATAATTTATATGCGATTGTATTGCTAGATGTAATGGGTCGGTGCCCTTTAAAATGAATTCATATGAATCAGTCGTTGTGCTAGTGAGCTTGTTAGTATTCTCCAGGTATTTAACACTTTCATGCACAGAAGTCCATTTTTAGTGGGAAACAGAGTTTTGTGGAAAAAATGATGACAGTTTTTGCAGAAAATGATTTTTTCGCAAGAAGCAAAGATTGCCAATTTTAGTCGAAAAAGATATGAGGCAGTCACTTGAAGTGACCGCCATGTAGTAAGGACCGGTCTACAGGTTCCTTTCTGTGCAAGTACAACGCTTGATTTCTATCGTGCATTACGTTAGCTGAGCAGACAACATACTCTCCTACACTATCAACATAGGAGTGATAGCATTCACTTAGATATTCATAAGTACATCTCGATTCCCCCGTCTAGCGCGTTTTGAAGACGGCAGCAGCGGGAAGAAAGCAAACAACACATTAAGGCCCAAACGAACTAGCGCCATCTCTGTCAGATGAGCGAAAGCTTTAAAATCGGCGCCATTTAAAGTCCGACTCGCGGGACTCACGTGTTTCAAGGGGAAAAAATGAAGAATGGGTAATTACATGGGTGACCACCATGCTGGGAGAAGTTAAAGAGTCATGTAGTGTCACTTATTGTGCACCTAACTTTACAAGTATATTATTATTATTATTATTATTATTATTATTATTATTATTATTATTATTATTATTATTATTATTATTATATACCAAGTAATGGTGGAGAGACACTATTACAATCCAAACGGTACCGTACCGTTCACACTGCGAACCAAATTCGGCATTTTGGATTGTTTCCACTGAAACGTCTGCAAAATAGAAACAAAAAAAGATGCATTGCGACTGCCGCGGCCTTGCACTGCTACTTCCATCAGCATATTTGTTGGCATAAAAATGAGGTGAAATAAAGTAATCGATCACCTTCTTTTAAGCAAGCAATAAAATGCCATAAATCAGACATTGAATGGCTACGCACTCCAAATACTTCGGCGTTTTGTGTCGCGAACAAAACTGCGCCCTCTGGTTTTCAGCCATACCTAGCGATCCTAAAGTAATTTTCTGTGCGTACAGCTCTTGACTATGCACCTAAAATGATGCATACATATAGGAGCGCGTTCGCGTTCCGCCTCCATATACGGGTGCCGCAGTCAAGGTTGCACCTCCGACCTCGAACTCTCAGTGCAACGTCCCTGCATGAATACTTCACAGTGTGATTACAGTTTTATATTGCTCTGCAGCGTCTGTTCCTTCGTACTGGAGGCAAGCTGAGTCACAACTTGCCCAGAAAGACAAAGTCAAGTTTTAGTTTACAGAGATGCCATTATAAGAAAAAAAAAAACTCATTTTCTAATTTCTCTTCGCTTCTATCCGTGTCAACGCATCCACCTTTTTTTACGTACGTACGATCCTTGCATGGCCTGAAAATGTCTGTGCCGCATATTCATGGCATAATTTCAAGGCACCTATTATTGAATTACAAGATAAAATGGAAAAATGTGGGGTTCTGTGTGAGTTTCAGTATTGCGTCCTTCCACGCCAAACGTCCCAGCCATTCTGGCGACCGTCTCAAATTTATTTGAAAAAAAAATGTGCTCATTTGCCACGTTAAAAACAGTGAGCTGCTAAGATATTTTGGAGAGCAAAACATTTTTGGTCATGTGGCTGCTTTCTGAACTTCTTGGCGTGTCGTTTGCGTGTTCTTTGTGGAAAAATTCATTTTAAAGCACCGCTTCTTTTTTCTATACCGAATTCGCTCTGCTTGTCAGGTAAAGGTTCTTGTGTAAGGTTTATGAAGCTCAGTATTATTACTGCAATTTTTCTGGGTGAGACATTTCACGTGGAATAACCCCACTTCATGTCATTATCCAAAACTAAATATCTAATATTTGTGCCATCAGTTAGCTTCAAGTCTTGCATGAAAATAATTGACGATGCAGTCCGGATTGCATGCAGAGTTCGTTTTTTGGCTGTATTCGTATCGCGCGAAGTAAAACATACTCTTGACGTTGGTACTGCAGCGCAGCACATCGATGATACTCGAACATGGTAGTGTCTCCAGTAAAGAGATCATCTGCAAATACGCATCACAATGAAGTTGAATGACTAGAAGTCGTCAACTCGGAAAGCCTGCACCTATGTGCACACTCCACACCGTTTGAAGAAACATGGGGTGCATGACATGCCTCCGAAATTGATGCGCACACTTGTGTACACCGTTACTGGGGAGTTCATTCAAGCATAGTTTTGATTCCATGTTCCCAGATGGAACATCAGGTGCAAATATGTGGGTTATTTGTATGCACAGGGTCAAGTGAGTCAGTATATTATGGTGTCTGAGTGACGTTCCTAGCCACACTGCCTAGACCGGTTGGCTATCGACAATGTCATCGTCCTTGTCTCTTCCCTTGAAATAGATATCTTCGCTGGTTGCATCCCGATATTCATCTTCCTTGACATCTGTGCCGCTTTCCACACAGTCTTTAACCATGCCATTATCACAGCAATAGACGCCTCGGAGAAAAGTTATACAAATGAATTGAGAAGTATCTAAAAGAGCAGAAAATATATATATGTACACTCCGAATGGTCGCACAAGGTTCTTTTAGGTAGAGAGGGGTGTACCCCAGGGAGTTGTGCTCAGTCCGCTACTTTTCAATCTTACCCTGATGCACGTATCAGGGACCTTGCCTCGAGGAGTACACATCACGATTTACGCCAAATACATTTCTATCTGGACCGCTTCAAGCTCACGTTGCATCACCAAACAGCGACTTCAAAAAGCCTTACATATCTCTTCGCGTATTCGGCACCCCGAGCCTCCGGAAAGAAGTAGAGACATTACCTTCGCGATCAAGAAAGTGAGCGAGTATTCACTCTTACTCGGTGGATGGCCGCTGGCCTACGTACGGTCTCAAAAATTACCGGGAATCGTCATCGACAGAAATCTTTTATGGTCTTCACTGGAGAAGAAACATCGAGCTATAATAGTAGCAGCAACTCAACTCTTCAAATTCCTGGCTTGAACGTGATGGAGATGATGATGCTGCTCATAGTACTGCTTGAGAAAGCATATACTGAAGGAACATCATGCTATTACCTACCTGTGCTTCACCAATTATCCCCCACAAACAAGAGAAGTCTAGGAGCAGCTAGAAACAGCTGCATACAAATATGTTTAAGGCTCCCAAAAATCCCATCACATCGCGTACTGTAGAGGAAGCACGATGTCTCCCGCTAGATGTCATCTCTACCCAATAAACCATGCGTACTCATCTTCTGTACATAGTACACCAAACGCACAGCCATTCTGCATTGGACCAAGCTCTGAAATTGGTTCAAATTGCTCCTATTGGTCAGGCACCAAAATCAATGCCTCCAACATTTCCTCCCTGGACACTTTCACCTCTAGCAATAAAACAATTTGCACCTGGCATCAATGGAGCAGAGATGAATGTCATAGACTGCGCGGCTACAGGCTACTCTCCTCTACCTAGCCAAGCATTGTGCACAGCATTTTCATATTTACACTGATGCCTCATCCACTTAGGAGGCTTTTTTCTATGAAATTTGTGTCCCCTCTACAAGACGAACACTATCCTATCGGCTGTGGCGAAGGGCATCCTCGACATTAGCGAAACTTCACAGCATCAAAGAAGCTGTCCTTTACATCTTGCGCAAACGCTGGACAGATGAATAATTTTAACAGACTTCAAGTAAGGACTACAGGTATTGTTCAACCTTCTAGAAAAACGAACTCTCAGCCAAACTCATTTGTCATAGCATACTTACACCTCCTGACTACTATCGCGGGAAAATAAATAAGATTTCAATGGATAGCGGCTCATTGTGGCATTCTGGCCAGAGAAGAAGTGAATGAAGTAGCACGCTAAAGTTTTCGACATCATAATTGCTAGCGAACTCATGTCCTCAAATCTGATGCTTCGCAGCTGGCTAAAAAACTTCCGTTTGAAGAAAAATTCGACAGATCCCACGTACCGCGGTATCGACGTTATGGGAAGAATCAGAAGGGAAGGGGACCGTGTAGCAGTTTTTCATTGAGTGACATGTTATTACATGACGTTAAATATATGTACAAATGTTGCACACACAAACTATGTTGAAGAGTCGCAGATGTTTAGATAACCAGTTGTTTGCACTTGCGCAACGATGTCAACTGGAACATTCGTATTAGCAACACCAGAAGCTGGTTCTGGACACTCTTAGATAAATCAAATTAAGCGCATGGCACCTAGCCGAAATTGACGTTAACTGACGTGACGGCTATATTAAAGGAGTATATATGTAACGTCTATAAATTTGGGTAGGCAGCACTGCAAGCAATATTGACGTTTCACGAAGATTAGCGTCTATTTAAAAAGAAGTTCCGAGACCTGGTGTTGCTCTGTGGTAAAATGTTTGACTGTCATGCAGAATGCTTAGGTTCGATTCCATCTGGGACCCTGAAATTTATTGGTTGCATTCGTCGGGGGCTCAACGCTGCCTATGTAAGGTTTTTCTTAACACTGACATTTATTCTATGCCTTCGTTGGGTCGAAGCTACCGATGTCGGGTATTGCTCACGCGTTAAAATTGCCCATGTCTGTTCTCGTCGTTCCTGGGTAGATACTAAATGTCAGTCCCTTGTGGCACATACCCGCATACAATCGGCACATACCCGCCCGTGGATATGTGCCACTGTCTGGCGGAAAGTGTTTGACGACGTACACGACGTCATTGTGACTATAATAATGTCTTGTCTAGCGCTTTATAATCGTCACACCCTCTTACCCTCCCATGCTAATTGTGGTTCATGCCAAGTTAAGGCGGTCACCACGAGAGCACCCAAACGTAAGCGGCTAAATTGATAGATAGATAGATAGATAGATAGATAGATAGATAGATAGATAGATAGATACGCTCAATGTCGCCGATGATGATTATGATGATGATGATGATGATAATAATGATGATGATAAAAAACATTATTGCTCCCAAAAGAGGGGACTAGCCGAGAAGTCAGTCTCAATGGATCACCGCTGACCTTCTCTAAGCAGCAATGTCGCCGAAGTTCGCTAAGAAATGCTTCGCATTTAAAATAAGAGGCTCTCGAACTTCCTACACATCGTTTTATTTCCTCCACTCAATTGACTCGTATCTCAGAACAATTCTCCAATTCACGATTTCTCGAGATCTGCAAACGCTATGCCATAGTCTCCGTCTAAACGCTGCCTATGGAAACAGCTCACGGTGCCGCTTTGGTCAAGCAACGAGAACATACTTCAACAGATGTGGCTCCATTAAAACTGTGGAACACATCTTGTTTGATAGAGCGTATGCTGATGAGCGCGTGCTCTATGGACATTGCATGAATACAATAACTGAAAGAACTTCTTAACTGTATATGTATTCGGACCTTTAGCCTGCCTCCCGTGACAAAGGCTTGCTATGAAACTTTTATTCACGTAATTGTACGGTGTTGGTCTGCTCTACAAACTATATAGCTGTACCTTCACACCATGCATTGAGAAACTATCAACGCATGTCCTCACCCAATGAAGAAAAGATACCACCGCCTTTTTTATTCTAGCTATTATATGAACATCTTGGCATCTTTTTTTTTTCTCTCTCGCTATTCTTGCTTTCAATCCCCCATCCCCTTCCCCACGCAGAGTAGCTATCCAGGGCTTTGTATAGGCCGGCTAAGTTCTCTGTTTTTTTTTTAATAAAGAGCTCTCTCTCTCTCTTTCGTACTGCGTGTAGCTCTCCCGATTCTGCCATCCACAAGGAGAAAACTCATCACACTTGCACATCAATTCTTGTATCTATCAAGGCGCAGGAAATATTTTTTAAAGGTTCAGAAACTTCAAAAAACATTCAGACTTAGGAAAGGTGGGGATTGTTGAATCTAGCACCTAATGGATTAGGAGGGCACCGTTCACTTCAATATTGGAAGCTTTCGAATATTTGCGCGGCCCTTCACAGCATCGTGCACTATTACCGAGAAAGCGGGAAGAAAATGCAAGACACTCGGTCACGGCACGACCCACTTCGTGAAACGTATACGCGCCGTCAGCACGGGCGAATTCACACGCTGACGTACGTGTGCTGACCCATTCGTCATCGTTTAGCTGAGATAGCTAATACAACACGGTTCATGCTCGTACACCTCAGAGTGAGGTGTTATGATTGCGCGTCGCGTTGAATTGCCCGACAAGTACTAGGCGCAACATGCCGCAAAACGAGTACGCCAAGACTCGAAATTGATTGTGGACGGCCTGACAACAGGCGCGGTACACGAGAAATGCCGTGGCATCGAACACGTAAGCAATACGTGCGAATCCGTAACGTTCTGTCTGCTGCAAGGTTAGTAGATCATTTTTAAAAAGGAGAGAGAAGTTGAGCGCTCGCAGGAGCCAGGTTGCCATGGGGACACAATTATGATCTGGGGACATGCATTCACCCCATGTTGTAGCCCGTCCGGGCACCTGTTAAAAAGTATGTTTAAATGCGTCCGTATTTCACGTTACTTACTAACAATTGACGTATTATTGCAGCAAATTATTGTTATAATCCGTTAACTTGTAGTAATCAACATCAATTAGGTTCTAATTGAACATACATTCATTGTGAAGTATTTCATGTTTCATTTTCTGCAAAACAGAATCGTATGCAAAAGTGCAAATCTGATGCGAATTCATTTTCGACTGTTCGTTCAACAGTACAACGCTCCTCAACAACAACAAAGGTATAGAAGAGATGATAAGAAATCACAAGTCAGACGTAACGTCAGACTACTTTTTTCATAGCTTTTTATTTCGTTTCATTCAGTGAATATTGCCTGCCATTGGCGTTCAGTGTTTTCGGTGTCAAAAATGATACGTTTGATTATATATTTACCTAAAATATCTTAGTACACCTTTCTGTATGTATTCAAAGTTGTAAGTAAAATAGTACATTTATGTTAGTTTTTCTCAGTTTCTTCCGTTTTTGTTGCCGTTGCTTATGTGCCAACTGTTGTTGTTTCTGGTGGGAGGAGCTCGTCAGGCGTGAATGCCTGTAGTACTTTCTTTCCGAAGTGTATTTTTTCGCACTTGAATTAAATCAGAAATCAAACACAGATCGAAAATTGCGTTCAGTTTGAGCAGAGGAAAACAATACTTTTGACGTGGTTCGCTGTAAGCGGCAGGTCGAAAGACTCGTAGGACAAGATGGTGCCTTCAGTAAAATGGTCATTTGTAAATGTACACTGCAAATTGAAGCTACATGAAAAGGCGATTACAAAGCAACGAGGTTCAATTCCTCTGAACATAAAAGTATCTTGATCTTCCATAGACACTAGATCACACAACTATGCGCAATTTTAACTTAAGAAGAATCTAAACTTGGTTTAGGAATGCATACTGAGACCATTATTCACGTTACGCAGCAGCACTGAATAATATCACTTTAAAACATGCCAAAGTGTATACACTGCCAGCCCCTCAATGCTGATCAACGCTGCATGCATCGTAAAACAATTCGCTAAGCCGCACATACATTTCTTAGCGAAAAAGGCCAACGATTTCAGTGCCATTTCTACGGCGCAAGGCTTCAGCGTGATAGCACAGAGCATCGCAAAACAAACTGCACATGGGCGCCACCTTCTTACTTAAAAACGAGCAAGAACAAGCAGAAGTAGCGGAAGCACGCGCAGATCACTTGACCGCCTCCAGCCAATAGCGGTGCAGCATGCGACCCAGCCTTGCTAAGGGATACGCTTTCAATACACGCCCGCGACATGGCGGCTGTACTTCGACTTCCGGCGCCATCGTGGGCGGAGCCACCTACTTATCTCGGTGAACCCGCCTTTCTCGATCTAATTTTCTCAGGTCTAAAATGAAGTTCTTGCCATTTGATGTCTCGCTTGTCTCTCTCATTGTCGTTCATTATCTTTTTTATTGCGATAGCAATTATATAGACACTCTCGGCTGAATTTTGCCGCCGGCGTCCGCGTCGCCGTCATTCGCCGTATATGTATACGTATCTATATATATGAAAACGCAAGACAGATAAATATTTCAAAAAAAGACCCCGGGGCGCGGAGTACAACCTCTGAATTTTGAGTGCAAAACGTTAGCCACTGAGCCACAAAGAAGCACCTCCTTCAACGTTAAACCAGCAAGCTATTATATCTACCACCTCCCGTGGACGATGGGAATCTCGGGTAAACTACTCTCGTATTTTCAGCATTACCAGCTAGATGGCGCAATGAGCGCGCGTCGCCATGATTGTCACGACACGGTGGTGCGCGCTCTCCTCTCCAGCGCGTACTTTTCCCCACGGAGAGCGGACGCTCTCGCGTGCGCTCACTTATCTCGCGGTGGGGACAATCGTACGCCTTGGGCTTTCACCGAAATGATTATGTTGTAGTTAATGGGCCCACAATGGTCACTGCATTCGTAGCACAGTCTCCGTTTCTGAAAAGTTCGCGCTTTTCAGACACAGTGAAGTAACAACTAAAATGATTATTCGCGCTCATCTGTACTTGTGAGTAGCTTTAGTGCGTCAGTTGTGCGTGAGAAACACGGGGCACGTTTCCATCTCCTTGCCAACTTCGTGTGACCTTTCAATGCATTGCTATCGCGTTCATTGCTTCGCCTTTGCGGCAACGCTGTGACTTCATTTTGTACAGCTTTTTCATTCTTTTTTTGTACTTCGTTTTGCTCTATCGCCATACTATATATATATATATATATATATATATATATATATATATATAATCTGGCAATGAAGATAGATGGGTCCGGTACAATTCTGTGGCACATACCCGTTCTTGGTGATCATAATGATGGTGACAACTTTGCGGTAAGGTCGGCATTATGGCTGGCTTAAACAGCTCTGTTGTTTATAAGAGTTGAAGCAACTGTCATCGTCATCCACAAGCATAAGTCGTACAGGAAGTCACTCACGTCATTTGTTCATCGGCTAACATTTCTCTTAAAACCAATATTTCCATTTGCCGAAACAAGTAAGAATCACGGGAATGCACCATTTTTACGTCCATCAAATACAATAAGAGAAATAAATTGCAAATCACAGTGGCGTGTCACAAAAGAACTGTGTTTATTTATTTTTCGATGACAGTAGCAAGGACTCTCCAATTACAGGAAAAGAGGAGGTATCGGGAGATGACTTTGACCAGGAATCCGTCAGCCACTAATTTTCAACATATAAGCGAGTAAATGTTTTGCAACTGCTTTCGATGGCAACACCGCACTGGCACAGAGCTGCAAATAAAGGCATGAAGTTAGTTCAGCGCAAATAAGTTCTGTTAGTAAGACGAGTGATTTGAGCGCATATTTCTACTTGATCCAGAAACGTTGAAGAATATATAATTCTGTGTGTACACATTCGGTATCTAATATGTGTGTTAGAGTAAGTTGGTTGCAATACAGTGCAAGACGCGCATCTCAAAGCACTGACCCCTCTATATAACTTTACTAATACTCAATGTTTGCCCTGAACTTCCCTTCAATATGTTATGCCAGGGCACGCAGTATGGAGTATTGAGTTTCAAATCGAGGCGCTGTAATACGCATGACATGTTTTCTAGAAGTGGTTTACCACTCATAAACAATAGAAGCGTAGGGTAAGGTGGTCTAAATGCGAAAAAAAAATTGAAAGTAGTAAATTGTATTTTTGTTTCACTCTTTCCCAATGCCGAAACTCTCCTTTGGCCACAGAGTATGTGCTGCATAAATATAACCATGTTGCCACAGTTCAAAGGGGTGTTTCAAAAACAAATAGAAAATGTACTACATGTCACATTTTGCCCCAGCCTGCGGGGCGAAATGAGGCAGGGTGGGGCAGAACGAGGCAGTGTGAAAAACGATTTATCTCTTCATATTTTTCAGTAGAAGCACGTGAAATCCTCTCCGTGGGCCCCCACTCAGAGTTCATGAGCCCACTCCTGGCATTCAACGCAAAGGATCCAAACAGATGTCGGCGCTGCATTGCTGCCAAATTCCTAGCACGTCAAGCACCCCTAGCATTTCCTTTTGCTAATATTGTTTCTTGTTGGGCGCATGCACTTTATTATATTAATAAATTATTGGATGCGGACGCACCTACTTCGCCTCTTTTTGGCGTTTGCTGCACGACATTCCATGGTTTTTGACTTCGTCATTCGAGCTTTGTGAGGCGATAAATGTCGGCTTTTTATGAGTTTCTGTTTTCTAAATTTTGGTATGAAAAAAAAATGTTTAAAGCTCGATTTTAAGACGTGTTTGTGAATGGCTTGACTTAGAGATTCCTTCAATTTTTTCATGGGCCTATTCGGAGCATTCCGGGGAACGCTGAACAGCCTCGATATAGCGGCGAAACAGGGAGTGTTGTCTTCAGCAGCAGTCAGTTATTTTTATGTCATTTTCCACCTATTAAGGTCTATGTTATAATCTCTTGTACGCATAGTTCGGTGACCTCACTCATCGGTCGACTCACTCGAACTCACTCAGGCTCAGATAGAGCCGTGAGTGTGAGTCTGAGTGAGTCCAGGCAATAAAAAGCTTGGTGAGTCTGAGTCCGAGTTAGTCCGACTGAAGAAAATTTTGGTCAGTGTTAGTCTGAGAGGTTTAGGCACAGTAAAACTTTGGTGAGTCTGAGTCAGAGTCAGTCCAAAGCGCAAGATATACTTCTTCATTGAGTTTCAGTTTCTTTTGCCAACTTATGGTCTTATCTGTTTACCCTTAAGCATCGCCATCAGCCTTTCTTGTACTCGTGACTATTCCCTCATATTCCAAAGCGGTGTTCTTCATACACCATATTATTATTTATTGATCAGAGGCGCGAACTAGGTAGATGGGTGTCTTCATCAGCACCTCGCCAGCTATTCCGGAGAAGCTTATCATATATCCTCAGTTGTCATCCCTTCCAAGAAAAATTACTTTACTCATAACTCACTCGTTTTTAAAAATACTTGATAAATCAGTGCCAAGAAGAGTACCGGTACGTGCCATATTGGTTTAAGAAGCATGGACACCGTGTTTGAAAGAGATAATTCAAGACTAACGGACTCAAGAGTCGACTCATTCGGACTCACTCACACTCAGACCAAGTTGTGAGTCTGAGTCTGAGTGAGTCTGGGTGAGTAATGTTGAGGTAAGTTTGAGTCCGAGTGCATTCGTTTGAAGAAAAGTTCCGTGAGTGTGAATCCGTTTCACGAAATTTTTGGCAAGCGTGTGTTCGAGTGAGTTCGAAGCACAAGATATGTTTATGAGTGAGTCTATGGGTGAGCTCTACAAGTTTTGACAACGTCTTATTGCACCTTTTTACCTCTTAAACAAAAAGCAATATATATTTGGTGTGGGTAATTGGCTCTCCTAATAAAGCATTATCTAAAACATTTCGATGCTTTTTGGTCGCTTTTCACCTATCCCGCTTGCCCAAATGCAAAACAAAATTCGGTGTGGCTTCAAGAACGAACTGAACGAAAGTTTTCGTAGTGTGTAGATAGTAGTACAAAGTAACAAAATAAATACTTAAGTTTGTACTGATGTCGTGCAGCTTCATGCATGGATCCAAAATTATGGCTGAGCCCAATTTCGCCCCTTTTTGACGGTTGACGAACACACCTACACCAGCCACGCAATTTTTCCACGCTGACACTCTGAGCAATGATAAACGTTTTACACATAAAAAGTAGACAACTACCAGCATCTACCAATGAATAGGCAAACAAAGAAAAGTACTTTTCGTATTAGCTGCAGAGGTCAGAAAAATAAATATGTCGCGTTTTGCCCCGTGTCTCATTTTACTCTATCCTACCCTAAGTGAAGCTTAAGAATAAGTTTAAGTGTGTACGAGTGTATTCTTACGTGTTTTTTATTGCTTGAAAACCACGCATATTTTCTTTCGATAACTTCTGCTATCAAAATATGAAGTCATGATTGTCTCCCTTTCTAGCAACACAAAAATCCAAGACTCTCTTTTAAGGGATTTTGTCGCGAGACATAAATTGTTTTTCTTTTATTTAACATCTTTGCGGTATTTTTTGCTGTTCTTGAGTACTACAGGAATAAAGCTTCATGGTCAATCTCTAAGGAAGCCCCCAAGCTTGAAAGGACAGCTCTTGTTGCTCTAAACTGCGTACATCATTGTCGGACCCACTGTTTTGTTGTTGTCGAATACACCGAAATTGCGTCAGTGGTCATTTCACTCTATATAATTCCAACGTCTACAACCTCCGTTGTCCTACTCATGAATTACCGAAGTCGAAGTTATGTTCATATTGGAAAAGGGCAGAAGCGAATCACGAAAGAAGACTGAACAACTATCTTTCAAATCATTCACGATTTTTCTCTTCGCTGCTCCCGTATGAACACAAGGCAACTAGCCCAACTCTCCCTTTTTGCTGCAGTCAAGATTATGCTTATTTTAATGCAGAATATTTCGCACGTTATCTTGCCCTCTCACCTGTATTACAATGCAGCGAAACTCTAAGGCGAGAGCAGAGAAACAGCCATTTTCACGTGCTTGATGTTACGAAATGTCATTCAGTGTGTATGTTTTCTGCGCAGATGTTCGCTTCAGACATTTCTGCTAATTTTATCCCCGATGACTTCAATAACGTCGGCACAATGTCCTTTTACAGTATCAATGTTTACACCAAACTCTTGCGCTGGCCACTGGTTGCTTCAAGTATTCCGCGCATTGTAAAGTATGTGATTATTTTACTTATGCTACTGCAGCTTTCCCTGGCACCTTATTCATGAGAACTGCCTAGTTCTGTCTATAGCTTGTTTCGCAAAGTGGACAACCACGTATGTGGCACAAGGACTGTACCACCACTGACTTGCTGGACTGGTCGAAATGTTCGCTCAGACTCACATGTACATATAAGCGTAGCACCGAAGGGGAAATACCAAGTGACACGCAGTACGTAAATGATGTTGGGCCCTCGATTTGACTAGAATGGTGCCGCTGTGCAACTGCATGCTCTAGATAGGGTGGGAACCTTTCTCACCTCACGTCATTCGAATAAGCCACCAAGCTTCCACCGCATTTCAGGTAGAACCATCACATGCAATTCATCCGTTCTGCTGCAGGCCATAATTTACTTCAGTGTTCTTCCGGAGCACATCGTCATTATTTGAAATGCATCAAACTTTTGTACAAAAGTGCCATGTTTTCTAATAGACTTGATATATACCTATTGTATAGAAATGTCTTTGTTTCACTGCTTTATAGTGGTCCGTGTCAACACTCGAAAAGCATTGCATAATGAAGTTATCATGTTCCGGTATTATTACCCCCTATACTTATGTAATCCTCCCACCGGGAAAGGTCCAATGTAGAAGAGCCGTAAGGCGATTTGATAAAATGAATGAATGAATGAATGAATGAATGAATGAATGAATGAATGAATGAATGAATGAATGAATGATAAAGTCATACACACCAACGTGAAAAATCAGCCATAAAGAGTTGACGCAGCCGGCAGCCGATGTGAGTTGCCGTGTTAGGGAAAACAGAGACGAGAAAAAAAAAGGTGCTACCAAAAAATGCCCGGAACAAAAGGTCGTAAAGTAAGGAGCAATGAAGAAATAAACAACAAACCTAGCGAAATTTGTGGTGCACAGAAGTGGCAGGGCAACACATGCGACCCTGATAGGGGAATCCAAAGGAAAACATGGGTTGCAGCGCACTCTGCGAGAAGCGTTACTCGAGGCAGAAGTTTTGAAAGAATAAATATTTGAAACAAAGCAGCATGCTTCAAGTATCGATAGTTTATACATGCGCTGTGTGCATGGAATTTATACGCAAACATCTGCAGAAATGTTCGCGTACACGGAAATATACGTCGCCATAAACTCACCATCATTTTCTCGACAACTTGTTTTTGCTCCAGAGGCAAATCAAACTGGCCCTGGCGGAGAAAAAAAAAACGATGGTTTGGAACTTCCTATATGGCAGTGTGCCAAAAACTGCACTTTTCTAGCTCATAAAATTATCGTAACGTTTTATATTGACTTCCTGTTTTTTTCTTTATATTATTCTGTGAATGAGTTTGTTAGCACGATGCATAGCAATAAATAACGAATGCTGGTTTTCCCCTCTTCATGTAGACCTCGTAGCAAGGTTCCTTCGGGGCATTTGGAAATATTGTTGATCTTTCCTCCATAGGAATCGGTATAACACGAAAGTAGAACGTATCTTTAAGGTGCATTCACACGACGGACGAAATCGTGATTCGACCCCTGGGACTACGTACTACGCCATCATACCTCACCCGTTTCCACGTTCCCACTTTGGTCCGCGCAGAGCAATTTGTGAAACGATGGAAGCCCAAATCACTGTTGGGATCCTCGAGGAGCAATGCCAAAATCTTAGCTTGTAGTGAATTCTCTCTTGTGGTTACCCCCAAACACTCAAACCAGGTCGCCTGCTACACTGCCTCGCCCAGGAACGCCATCTCATCCTTCTTAATACTCCTGACACCCCTACTCGAGCGGGCACTGTTTCACAGCGTTCCACTACACCCGATCTCACGTTCTCTCGGAGTTCCCTTCCTTTTCACTGGCAGGTGTCCGCTGAAAATCTTTTCAGTGATCACTTTCTCATACACATCACCACCCCTCTTTCCCACAGTAGGCGGAAACAACGAGTCGCTCACACTGACTGGGAAGCATTCCGTAATATCCTTTTGTCTGACTCATTTAAAACTTACGACGACTGGACGCCGCGGATCTCCGCGACAATGACATCCTGTAGTCGCCGCGCTCGTTTTCATCTCCCCATTCCTGACCCTGATCCTCACTTCCTCCGCTTATGGCGACGTCATGAACGTTTGAAACGCGCTCTCCGCTCCCAGCCACACAACGTCCAACTTTCCTTCCAAATTGATGCTCTGCGGGCTGAAATTATCGCTTACGGCGCTTCTCTCGAGCACTCTCGTTGGAACAAGCTGTGTGACAGCCTTGACTCCGCACTGCACTCGCGCTCTACATGGTCTCTGTTTAGGTCTCTCTTAGGTACCAAGCCTGCCGTTTCTCCCACCCTAGCCAAAGTTCTCGCTCAAGGGACTCCATCTGATGTGTTTGAAAACTTAAAATCTCTGTATCTCCCCCCCCACACACACACACACACCTTCTTACCCAGATTACTGTGGCGAAGCTAACCCAGTCCTGAACCGCCCATTCACGCTCAAGGAGCTGGAATCTGCCTTAGCCACTCAATCTACCCGCTCAGCACCCGGTGAGGATGAGATAACATATACTACATTACGTAATCTCCCCGACAACGCGAAGGAATTTCTCTTACACACATTCAACGAAGCATGGAACAGCGGCTGTCTTCCAAGCTCTTGGACATCATCTCTAATTTGCATGATTCCGAAGCCAGGAAAACCTCCATCTCTCTCTAACCTTCACCCTATCTCTTTAACGTCATGCGTTGGCAAGACTCTTGAGCGAATGGCCTTGATTCGACTGTCTGATTTTATTGAGGCGAAAGTGTTTTTCCCTCCTTCTCTTATTGTCTTCCGACGCCACGTTTGTGCGCAGGACATGTTCCTTGTTCTTCAGCATACTTTTCTTTCACCTTCTCGTAGTCAGATCCATGCGCTTGTAACCGTCGATGTACGGAAGGCATTCGATGGCGTGAGTCATGACCACATACTCGCTCAGCTCTCCTCCCTGTCATGTGGCTCCCGCATGTATTCTTACATCCGGTCATTTCTTTCCAATCGAGTTGCTCGCTTTAGAGTCGTTACTCATTTGTCTAACCCACACTCCCTCACCCGCGGCACTCCTCAAGGTGCCGTACTATCTCCTACTCTATTTAATATGGCTATGGCCCCCCTTGCCTCCAAACTGTCCCAAATATCTGACCTCCGCCATATTTTTATGCAGACGACATCACTCTCTGGTGTACGTCTGGATGTCCCGTCCACGTGCAGGATACTTTGCAACGTGGCCTGGACCTTGTCGCTTCCTTTCTCGCTACTGCTGACCTCTCCCCTG
The DNA here is from genome assembly GCF_043290135.1 of Rhipicephalus microplus. Classification (NCBI taxonomy): domain Eukaryota; kingdom Metazoa; phylum Arthropoda; class Arachnida; order Ixodida; family Ixodidae; genus Rhipicephalus; species Rhipicephalus microplus. The sequence goes on from NW_027464594.1 coordinate 4,312,904, forward strand.
CACCGGAGAAATGTGAAGTACTTTTGCTAAACCGGTCTGCGTACCAGCGCTCCCACAATACCCTCATCTTCCTATATCTTTCTAGCTCTCTCATCTCCACTGTTCAGCAATGCAAAGTTCTTTGCTTCCCTTTGCACGCGACAAAGAACGCGCAGGCCCTACATCACGCTGTGAGGACTTGCCACTCAGTGACCCCCCCCTGCGACGTGTTGTCACTCGGCAGTCGGGGCTCCACGAGGCTCATGCGTGCCGGGTTGCACATGCGCTTGCCCTTAACAAGTTCTTGTACTTTGTACCATATGTTCATTTCACTCAAACGCAACTCAACACACTCGAAAGAGCTCTATTAGGCCTCTACAAGGCAGCTCTAAACCTCCCTGTCACTACCTCTACCACTAAGCTCTTTGCCACAGGCCTCTTCCATCCATTACGTTCTCTTATTTCTCTGCACCATGACTCTCAGATTGCGCGTCTTTCTCTCACTCGTCAAGGCCAATGGCTATTAGCCCAAGCCGGTATCCCTCACATTCTCGTTTCCGTTCCCACCTTGCCTTCTGCCGCTAGCACCGCTGCTTCTAACCTTCGCATCCTTCCCCTCCCATCCAATATGTCTCCCGTTCTTCACGCCGTCCGGCGTCATGTGGTAGCACAGCATCATTCTCCTCCTCTCTCTACACAGGGAGTTGCCTACATGGATGCCTCATACATGGCTCCTCGGGGCTCATGTGGCTAAGTTATCTACCATTCACACCTTTCGGCACCTGACACGCATACCAGCGGACCATACTTACACCCGCCAAATGTACTTTCGCTCGAGGTCCTTTCCATGGTCCACGCCATGCAGTCATTTTCCTCTCTCCCTTCTCTCCCCGAGTACACGATTTACTTCGACTCTCACGCCGCCATCCGTCACATACAGAACAACGCGTTGCCCCCTGCTCTTCAACAGGAGGTCGAGCGAGCGGCCTCTGCTCTTCAACCCTCCACTGTCTTCCTCCGCTGGGTTCCTGGGCATTCGGGTATTAACGGCAATGAGCTAGCTCATCAGCTTGCCCGCGATATATTGCACCGGGCACCGTTCATTCCCTGGCCCACACCTTCGGAAGACAGTGAGAGCTCCACGAATAACGGTGGGCAGATCTCCTTGCGTCACACTATCAAGGAGGTATATCTCCAGCTCCGGCTCGACAAGCGTCTTTACCCTCCCCCTCATCCATCACTCACTGCGCTCGAGGCTCGAACTCTACGGCACATCCAAATGAACTGCCTGATAACCCCCTCTTGCCTTTTTCTTTATAAATATAGGTCTAACCCCTGCTGTCTTAATTGTCCCTCCCTATACGCTAACCTGTCACACTGCCTGTTTTACTGCCCAACTGCTCAGCAATCCAGCTATTACCCTCCCCCATCTCTTTCCATCATCTCCTGGCTCGACTGGATCGGCACCGAAGGGGAAGAATAACAGCGTCGACTGATCGCACAGGCGGTCGAAATGCTCGGCCTGTAAATTTGGCTGAATAAAAATCTATTACTACTACTACTACCACTACTACTACTACTACTACTCTTGTTGTGTGAATGCTGGCTGCGCAGGGTTTTTAATCACGTCACGTGTCACCTGATTGATCGGAACGCGATCACGTTCATCGTGTGAATACAGCTTCGAAGAAGAACTTGAATGTTTGCTGTACATTGAACAGAGCTTGCACAATGTCTATTCTTCATCGTTCAGCGTGGATGATCCCATGCACGTTGGCGCTTAGTGATACATCTGCATTTCGTCGTCTCACGTCCATGATCAGTGAATAAACACTTTTCTGGTAGTTTTAGTAGGCAAAGGTGGGAGCGCAATCAGAGAGGAGCATTGCTGATTCGACGCAGAACTTCAACTAAGGTAGGACGAGAGAGAAGTGCAACGCACGTCCTGTATCCCATTTGGCCCAGCCGCGATTTTTCTCGGCTATTACGCCACGTAAGTTTTGCCGCGTGTTCCTGGGCCATTTCAATAGGGATGGATGCTACGAGCGTGGCCAACGCTTCGGCTGAGGCCGCCACCTCGCGGTGCGTCACCAAATATTCCCTTCACATACTGGAAACATGCCGAATGAAGCGAACTCGTAGCGAATGACACGTGACATTTAATAACCACGTGAGCTATTTTCATGGATGCATCACTTCTCTCTACCTATTCTAGAAACTGACAACACCCGCCGAACGAGAGCACTGCTAGAGGAAAATTTTTGATGTAAAGACGCGCCTGTAAGGCCTCCAGAGAGTGTGGAAGTACTCACATTTTATCCGCATGCACTTTGAATCCATGCACTTTGAAACCATGCACTTTAAATCACACTCACACAGCAAACTAACAAAAAAAACACGGCTGATTTTTCCGTCATAGGAATCAGCGTAACATGAAAATCTTAACTTAAGTATAGTGCTCATTGTGTAGTGATACATCAGAGCTCGCAAGATTTCTATTGGTGTTTCGCAGCTATAGCACCGTTTGACGAGAAGCCATCCATATAGTTTCCTAAAATTAGCTAGAGGGAACTCTGGCGCTGTGATCGTTAAGCAACCATGGAAATTGTGGTACAGTGTACTCGAAGGTAATTGTGGGTATGACATAGATTTGCCTAGTCTTCGTGCTTGCAGGCGGCTAATCGCATTTGTGGCTTCGTTTATTGCTGTAGTTTGTTTGTTTGTTTTTCGAAAAAAAAGAACGCGTCCTTTTGAACATCGTGACCCGATGTGAAATGGTTATCCTGAAAGTTGAAGGTTGTGCGACGTAACTGCCGAACTTTTTGCTGATTGTCGTTTTGTGACAAAGCAGCTTTAAGCCAAGCGAATCTAGAAGAAACGTAAAGTACGCAGACTAGACCAATCCATACCCATGATTCTCAAGCTCGCTGAAACGTCATGCGTTGCAACTGCCATTGCACCAGCGTTTCCTCTAGTGCATAGTTAGGAAACTCTATGGACACATCCACGTTGACGCTTAGTAGCACGTCTCCACCGTGGTTAATGCCACCCATGATCATCATTTAACCATTGTTGTAACTGAAGTCATTAACATATCCCTGAACACAGCGTATCGTTAAACGCGCACAAATATAACATCAACAAGCCCTCACTAAGGACTGCCACTCGTTATGCGCGTCTTGAAATGTCTTCAGTTATGGAGAGACACAGCATGGTGCGCACTCCTTAAACTTATGCCAACGCTCTCGCATACTACGCTTCAGTGACGCGGGATAAGGTTCGTAGCTTGAGCAGCTGCGAATCCAGAGAGGGGGGGGGGAGAAGAGACACAGCTTAGCTGTTGTCTTAATTTTCTTTCCAATGGTTTCGACCGGTGGGCCGGTCTTCGCCAGAGTTTGCGAACAAGTGCGACGCTGCGAACACGTCAGGGTTTGCCTGAAGGCTGCAGTGACAGTGATGGCAGCTGTGTTACAACCGACAGCTGTCAACATACAGCAGCCAAGGGAGCCACCAACTTTCAGTGCACTCTCGTGTGAAGGACCCCAAAATCTGGCGGGAGCATGGTCAATTACCCTCTGGGCCTGGATCAGCATTTCATAGGTTCTTCGACTTACAGGTGAAGGCAGAAAGTTCGCCGCACGTTATGCCGAAACAACGTGTTATTTTGGGAAATTCGCACGCCCTAAGGAAAGGCGGGTAAATATTAAAGGGGAGATATACGAGCAGAAACAAGAAAGAAAATTGGTTCTTACAAGCAAGAGCTACAAATTTTTGATCAAGAAGTTTCGCTATTTACCGTTAAAAATTCCATGAAGTGCTTCATCAACTGTATATGTTGATGTGCTCTATATGCGTCAGAACCCTATTCGAGACGCATAACGCCTACACTTATTTAATCCTTGTATCAAGTTACCTGAAATACCCTGTATCTCAATAAATTTCACCGCCAGTTGAATCATGCGCACCGGCGTAAGTCCCGACGCATATAGAACACAGGAACATTGTCTAATTTTGTTATGCTGCAATAAGTCGCAACCTCTGTTTTTTTAACTGTTTATTTTCTGCTAACTTTTTTTACCATTCTTGCAGGATGGCTACCCGCCAAAGTGGTATAGTGGCCGTGGCGATTCACTGCTCGCCCGGATGTCGCGAGATGTAATCTCGCCCGTGGCGTATACATATTGAAATGGGATTGATTGATTGATTGATTGATTGATTGATTGATTGATTGATTGATTGATATGTGGGGTTTAACGCCCCAGAACCACCATTTGATTATGAGAGACGCCGTAGTGGAGGGCTCCGGAAACTTCGACCACCTGGGGTTCTTTAAAGTGCACCCAAATCTGAGCACACGGGCCTACAACATTTCCGCCTCCATAGGAAATGCAGCCGCCGCAGCCGGAATTGATCCCGCGACCTGCGGGTCAGCAGCCGAGTACCTTAGCCAATAGACCACCGCGGCGGGCCATTTAGAAATGGGAGAGGTGCGATATGTCTGTTCGCTTCTATTTTAGTGCACACCAACGAACCCCAGTCACTTTAGATATAAGGTGCCCTCCACTGTACGTCGTGTGACATGGACCAATCTTTCATTAGGACGTAAAACTCTAACAATTATTATTATTATTATTATTATTATTATTATTATTATTATTATTATTATTATTATTATTATTATTATTATTATTATTATTATTATTATACACAATGTCCTCTAATGTGCCGCTATGTATTGCGAATAAATAAGTAATTTTGTTGAGTAGTATACATGTAAAGAAATTTCGTCCGGAAAGATACATCCAGATTTACATTATAACGCCACAAACTTACCCACTGAGTCCAAGCGGCTTCTTGAATGCAAGGAACAGTTTCCTGCGCAAAATAACATAATGAGTGAAAAGAAAAGGTATCAATGCTAGGTGAACACTGTAGCATATTTCGAAAGTTCTGCAGCCGAGTCAATGGCTGCAAGGCATTAGATTTCTCCGTGTGACCAGCAGCATCGCTAAAAACTAAGGTGAAAGTGTTATATGCTTCATAAAATGCAAAAATTACGCTAATGTGTCCCGCGTCGGGATCGTCAATGAGAGCGGTGAAAAAAAATCGGCATCACATTATAACGTCGTGATGACGAAACAGATTGCTTAAAGTTGTCACGTCATCCCAAAGTCTCATATTGTGACGTCACATGGAGGCAGCATCATGTGACATCATCGCTTGGTGAATTGTGGGTATATCACCGAGGCAGTGTGAAACTATGGGTGAGGTGTGGAATCCTTTCAATAGGTGGTGGGGTGAATAAATACACTGACTGACCTGAAAAATTCGGCAGATCCCACGCACCTTGGAATCGAAGTTACGCGAAGCATGCGGATCGAAGGTAAGTGTGTTGTAATTCTTGATTGAGCGAAACGTTACGACTGGCGATTAAGATATGTACGAATGTTGTACGTGCAGGCGTATGTTAAACAGTCGTATGTTTACTGTTGCGTAACGATGCAAAAAACAACATGGGTTGTAGCAACACCAGAAGCTGTAAGATGATGTGTAATGCTTGTGCCAGCGAAGATGGCGGCCCTGGACATTGCTAGACAAATGAGCTTCAATAATAATTGTCGGGGTTTAACGTTTCAAAACCACCACAGAGATATGAGGGACGCCGTGGTAGAGGGCTCTGCAAATTTCGACCACCTGGGGCTCTTTAATATGCGCATAAATGTAAACGCGCAGGTCTGAAGCATTTTTGCCTCCATCGAAAATGAGGCCGCCACGGCCAGGATTCCATTCCGCGACCTGCATGCAGGTCGGCAACCGAGTGCCTTAGTACCTGCTTCTTAACCGTCGGATTGGCTTCTCAAGAGGCATCGCCGAGTCGAGTGAAGGCAAAGTAAAGGTACGGCTGACAAACTTCAGCCACGAGTATAGGCACCTTTTTTAGCATCACTACAACGGTCGCCTACTTCGAGAAACTCGTGGACACCAGAAATGCTTTTGCCCTCTGTGATGCTACCGATCTTAATCTAACAGATCACACTCCTAAACCAATTTTGACGTAAACCCAGCCCCTCCGAAGTGCAAGCAAGATGAGCTCAAAGCCCTGCTTCTGATATTGAACTACTGTTTTTCATCATCGTCAAGAATTCCGCAGTGCCCGGTCGCCAAACATGGCATCATAACAGAAAAAAGTGTGGGACCACTTCGTTAAAGCCGATACAGAATTTCAAAGCGAAAGCACGAGGCTGTAAAAAAAAACGAGTTGACGGAATGATAAGTGACTGCATCAATCAACCAAACTCAGGCTTTAAAATCAGTACCGCCCAGTATGGCTATTCCGACCTCAAGCTTCGTTACAATAAATTATTTTTGAAAAGCAAATGCTACGCGTACGACGCTACATGGGATTCTGTTCATGAACTCATTCAGAATGGAACAGGTGCTGGATTAAACCTCGTGAATGCACGACGTCCGGCGCAGTAGGAAAATGATGAGGGAAGTGGCCCATCGCCTCATGCAGGCACATTTTTCCTAACCATTCTTTTTACAAATACAAGAAGTCTTCTCAACAAATTCTTTTCCTTTTCACAGAAAACGACACGTGCGACGCGAAAATTGTCACCCTTACGGAATATTCACTTTCTGCACATGTGCCTAACTGTGATATATTTATTGGCTCCTTTATTTTAACTGTCTGCTGGTGTAACCACATTGAGCACCGAGAAGGGGGCGTCGTTCTCGCCAATTCAAAAGATTTTCCGTTTTTTTTTTTCATATAAACATTAAAACTGATCTTGAATGCGCATGGGCTTGCCTAAAACTCAGTCATACAAAGATAATCCTTGGCGTATCCTATCGCTTGCTTTCATCATCTGCCACCTTCATCGACAATCTACATGATGATATATTAACCTCGTTTCTTCTCGGTTTCCCTCATCACCTTTGTTTTTATTGAGTGGTTTTAACTTACCCAACCTCTTGTGGAACACACATGCACCCGGTATAACGTCCTTTTCAACTCAGGTGAAAGAATTTTGCGAACTCTGTTCCATGTTTTTTCTTTATCGACTCGTTACCGAGCCAACCAGAATTACTTCCACCACTGCGAGCACACTTGACTCGGTCTTAACTAGTCATCCAGATCAAGCTTCCCCTATAACTTTTCCACCGAATATTAGCGATGATTCTTTAATGAGCTTTACCATTGGCGCTCGCGCTCCTGAAACAACTAAGATTAAGAAACTTTTTCGTGATCATAACTGATTGATTTGTGGGGTTTAACGTCCCAAAATCACCATTTGATTATGAGAGACGCCGTAGTGGAGGGCCCCGGAAATTTCGACCACCTGGGGTTCTTTAACGTGCACCCAAATCTGAGTACACGGGCCTACAACATTTCCGGCTCCATCGGAAATGCAGCCGCCGCAGCCGGGAATATAACCCGCGACCTGCGGGTCAGCAGCCGAGTACCTTAGCCACTAGACCACCGCGGCGGGGCTTTTTCGTGATCATAAGAAGGCTAATTTTGAGGCAATTAACAATGCATTGGGCTCATTTCTCGACAGTTAATGATAAACTTTCATACTCGTTCAGTTGAAAATAATTGGAGTATTTGTGCAGATCAGGTACGCCTGTTGACAAAAAAATCACTCCTAATCATACAATCATTTCCAACACAGATGTCCCTTGGTTAAAATTATACATCAAGCGTCTCTCAAAAAAAAGGCTCTATCGCTCAGTTAAATCCTCTTTAATCAATCACGTCGGGAATCTTACAAAACTGCTAATCGCATATACTTATCTGCAATAAGGGAGCTAAAGATTATTAGTTAACCCAAACCCTACCAGACATGATAAAAACAGACATTGGCAAGTTCTGGTGCGTCATCAACTTCCTTTGCGATAGCACTATCATCTTAAAAGACACAGAAGGCAACATGATCCCAAGTAACGCTTGCGCGATCACTCTTAACGAAACGTTTTCTAATACGTTTAGGGGTGAAGCTCCTTATGGCGTGGCTTGTACGTCCCCCATTGTCGTAGTGCGAAACCTGTGGAACATTCCCGCATACCAGTGGCTCATACCGGCCCTGGGTCACATATTCATCTAAGCGGCAAAGGACGAAAAGAGGTCTGTGGTTCGTCCTTTTTATGGGGTAACTGCATTGCCACAACCATTACTAACCAAAGGATGAACAATTCGTATTTTCGGGAGTAACTGTCAAAGGAAGAACTGTTTAGTCCTCAGTAGTTTTGAGGAAAGAAATGTGGAGGAGTAAAAGTTACCCCTGTATGAGAGAAACAGACTGCGTAGGGACGAACTGTTATACCCACCAGTTGCTCCTTCTCGAAAAGAAAATCAATTTATTACAATTCTTGGCTTAATTACCCAGAACTTGAAGGTTGATGCATGGCATTTTATGACATGTACAATCAATACACAAGAAGTGGATTCTGAACTAAACTACGAGAAATTTACGACAAACCCACAGGTTTTGAACTCGTGACCATTGGATCAGCAGTTGCGTACGCGAACCATTATGCCACACCCCAGTTCACAACTGAGCGAAAATTAACGGGGAATATGTAGGCACCGTCTGACCGCTGCGCGTTCTGCAATGCTTCTCAAGCTATAAAAGATTCCTTATTGGTCTTAAGCTTTCAGTATTAGGCAAGCAATAATTCGGTGATAACATTTGAAAGAAATTTATGTAGCGCGAGGCGAAAAAATGGACACAGGAAAGAATAGACTGAGAAGACAGAGCGCTACTAGCAACAACATGTTTATTTTGACCTCCAAGCCGCTTTTAAGCCATAATCGTCAGGCGAGCAAGCAGATAAGCACGTGTAATTCAGATACATGCACGACAATGCAATCTACCTACAAGAAAAAACGATAAATAGGACCACAAAAAAACCTCACAGATAAAATCACTTATCACTGCGTACGCAGGAACGCCAGTTCCTTGGGTGACAAGGCAATTGAAGGCTTGCTAATACATACATCTGCAAGAGCATCAATAAGTTCGGCTTCTATGATCAACCGAGTCATCTCATCCTTATGCCGACCAACACTGATTGTACTGTGGAACAAAGGCCGACAGCCACACGCGTGAATGTGAAGAGCGAGAAAACCTTCTGGCGGCACTTTACCCGCCTTGTAATTGTGTTCTCTCAATCACTCATTCACACACCTACTGGTTTGGCCGACATATTTTTCCCACATGTGAACAGAATAAGATTAATGACGAACGAAATGCACTCCACAAATTCGTGTGTATGTATTTTTGTGCACAACACCCTTTCCCCACGTGACGGATCCGTCAGCGCACACAATTTCCCAAGTTTATCACGTACTGAAAATAGCACCCCAATACTGTCCCGAAGTGCCACTTTCTTAAGGTTATGTGACAGCTGGTGAACATATGGAATTATGGCCGTGCATCTTGATTTTGCCGGTGAATCGACATGAACATTACATTGGCTTGACCTTGCACGAATCCTTTTCAACTCTTTTTCCGCAACTGAAACTAAAACATGATCCGGATAGCCCAATCCTTGCAAACGTGTGATCGGATTATGGAAACTCTGCTTCATAAGGTGTGCACATGACTTGTTCAATGCGTTTTTGAGGCAAGTCGTCGCGATGGCTCTTTTGGTTAGTTTGGAATGACCGGAATGAAATGGGAGTAAAGCTTTCTGAGCACGCGGATCATAGCACCAGCATAGCTGGTTGTCAGAACACTGAACACCTAAATCTAAAAACCTTATTCGTCTGTGGCTAGGCCATTCTACTGTCACTTCAAGGGGCTTAAGACAATCACGAAACACATTCAACACACTAGTACTCTCACTTTGGAAATTTTTCCCCGAGCTGTCAATGAAAATAATAAAATCATCTACATATCTGAACTCTTTTTTAGCCGTCGTATCTGCGAGACGATATGCCACAATTCTATCAAGTTCTGCCAGAAACAGATTGCTCAAGACAGGCACGATGCAAGAGCCGATACATGTGCACGAAGACGAACCCTGCTTTTGCAAAGGAATATCATTGTTCTATTTAATGAACGTCGAAGTAAGATAAAATTCCAACAAGGTAAGGAAATTATCAGCGGATTTATCAGACTCAGAAGAAAATTTAACAGCACCAAATTCATCAATGCTACTTCCAACACATTTTAGCATTTGTGGATGGGGGAGGGAATAGTACAGGACTGTCACGTCAATTGAGAAGGCTCTTAGCCCTTCATTTTCATGAGCTTCCATGAACCTTAAAATACTATCAGAACTCTTGACCAAAAACGGATCTCGGACTTCGAGAAGATTGAGTTTGCCTAACAAAAAGCAGCGAGTTCTTTCTGCCAAGTACATATTTCCGAGACTATTACTCCAAAAGGAGTGTTAACTTTGTGAGTTTTTGCATTAAAAAATACATCGAGGCTATTCTTCTTACTTTTTTGAATACTTTTTAGAGTTCCAACTACGTCCATGTTTTTGCACAATTGGATAGCCTTTGCTTTTATTTGTTCAACGATACGCCATCTTTTACTGGGAACACCTTAGAAATAGCATCATTAGCTTTTTCCAAGAATCGTGAACGCGAAAACACTGCGAAGCCACCTTCCTTATCTCCCTGCAAAACACACAGCGAATTATTGTCCAGGTACGACAAAACACGCTTAACAAGAATGTGAGAACACACAGGTTTACAACGCGAAATAGCGTGTACTCCTTCACAGGTAATCCTTTCCTCCTCACCTTCAGTCGCACGACGTGCCACCTGACGAACGACAGACAGGAGTTCAGGATTTGTCCTCTCACTTTGAAGCCCGAACTTCGGCCCCAACTCTAGGACTTGAATGACGTCATCAGGAAGCTGGAGGCCTTCATGAACATGAACATTTCCCTTGGCCATCCGTCGAACACTGGTGACTCGCTCACGAAGATAGTGCAGCTGAGGCATCCAAAGAGCTTCGGTAGCTTGCCCAGCCAATTGCAGGTACCTTTTAAGCAGAGATCCAGCGACAGATGAATCAAAGGAAGTATGAAGATGTGCAAGAAGACGAATCCTGTGCAAGTGAACGTGGCAATACAATTCAGCGCGTAAAATCTTGAGAATCCTTCTTGTATGACCAAAGGAAGGCGAAAAGCCCCCGCAAAGCACGAGGACTTCATCCGGAATAATACCTTTGCGGATGCAGAAACTGAGCGTACGCGCCCTGCACGTCGCGTTGACGATGAAGCCTACAATACAGCTTGGGTCTTGAGGAACAAATAAAAAGTGGCCCGTTGTACGAGAAATGTAGTCGACAAGAGTGGCGATATGGGCTTGTTGGTGAAACATTTGAAGAAATTTTGTCTTCTCAGTCTATTCTTTTCTGTGTTCGTTTTTTCGCCTCGCGCTACATAAATTTCTTTCAAATGTTTCACCAGCAAGCTCATATCGCCACTCTTGTCGGTGATAACGTTAATGAAAATGTGAAATGCGTTGAATAGGTATTTCTGTGTGCGTGGTTCGGGCTCATTTGTGTGCTTGATGAGCGTACACGTATATATAAATGTTTAAGTATATGTTGCTGTCGCTGTGTCAAGCTTGTTCGCTTCATAGAGTACAGAGCGTGGTTGGTAGTGTCGTTCAGCAAAAATGTCTGTTTAATGATAAAAAATAAGGACGTTTAAAGAAACAGTTTATTGAGCGACTCGTGTCAATTTTGCACAGTCGTGCGCACACATTAATTCAGCTCCTTTTATTAGTTAAAAAAATATACACTCTAGAAGAAACAATAAAAAACAACGCTTCATTCGAATGGATGCTGTCCAGCTGACTTCACGAAGTGCAACCACTCTATAGACAATTGCAGAGATCGTGTTCATAGCTGCAAGATATTGACTTTCCTCGGAAGGCGCAACGCTTTCATTCATCGATTTCCTGAAAAAGCAATTGCAGAAGCATTCATTATTTCAGACAGAACTGTTCGTGCACTTGTAGTTACGTCCAATTGCGTAAAAATTAGGCGAAAACTGCATTTTCACAGAACCCGTCATAATGCAATGGAACAGTTCAAAACGTGGTATGAAGCTACTCAAAAAGCCCGTTCTCGAGTTTTACGCTTCGAGCTTTCACTGCGATACGCGTGTGGGCTTACTTACTTATCAATGAAGCTTGCGCTTCATTTTAGAGATTTAAAACTAAAACATACCCAGCATCGCTACAAATGAGCGAAATCGCCGACGTGGTCACCGACTGCCTGTGTTAGCGGTGTCAAGCCAAGCTATAGGCATGCAATGTTAAAAGCTTACCTTCCTTAACTAGTTGGTTGCCTTGTAAAAAATGACATTGTGCGGAGTTTAGGTCAATTTTCTTAAAAAGTGCAGATATCTCTGATGAACACTGCTTATTTGTGCTGCACTGAAAGCAAAGCAATTTATGAACAGCTGTACTTGCTACAGCTAATGGCTACCACGTTTCGATGGCTCACGCACATTTGTAATTCTAAAGCAGACAGGCCAGCTCTCGCAACGCTGTGTAGCGCGAGCTCACTAATTATGCGGGTTTTCTTCGCGAAGAACGTGAGTGTTAAACAAACAATGCTCGTTATATATCAGCAGCATAGATGTAAATCTCACGGAGTGATGGCCGCCTTGTTTACACTCACCTCTCAGGCGATATTCCAGTCGGCGCGCAGCAATTTGATAGCGTTGCACTGCATTCCAGTATTCTAGCCCAGGGATGATTCAGTGCACCACAACAGACAGCAATCGCAACCACATAACGGTATAACACATCCACAACACACCGCTACACCGAAGAGGGTTGCCTTGACGAGAACGACACGCCGCGCATTGATACAACTTGTGCGCGAGCACCTCTCTTTTTTTTTTTGAGGACGGGGGTTTTTACACATTTGCTTATGTTTATGCTATATAAACAATCCTACTTTGCTCCTGACGTAGTTGCCGTAGTTCTCATGACCATTTACACTAGCTCAAACAGTTAACAGCTCATTGCTTCAGGTAACTATTTGCTTAAGCGCATGCTGAGCATTCCTTCGGGACCACCTCTGCGCCAGCATGTTTCGCGGTAGTAAGCGTTGTTATACATTGTCTAACAGTTCCTGCCTCTATTTTCACACGGCACTCTCATCTTGCAGTTAATCTCCCTACAGACTAACCGTTGGTTTCAGAGACCAAATGTAGCAGTTACTCCAATTTCGCTCCTTTTTTGCTCCTTTGCGGCTTAGAGTGCGTATGTCCACATGTTACGAAGAACGTATCACGGCGTCGTTATCGCGCTCACGGTGTTAACAAAGTGCTTACGGCAGAAATGTGGTACATACTCTCGTTAGTCCTTGGATTGTCCGCTGGATGGTGGTACTTGTATATGATGAATATATGATAAAAAGAAGCGAGATTGCGCTATATACTTGAAGTGTTCACTGGATGACGGACGCACGGATGGACAGACAGACAAGCAGACAGACAGACAGACACACGGACGGACGAATGAACGCATGTACGCACGCACAGATGGGCGCACGCACGAACGGACGCACGAACGGGCACACATACGGATGAACTGACGCATGGATGGATGGACGCATGGACGGACACACGAACGAACGCATGAAAGGGCTCACGCACGGACGGATTGACGAACGCTTTGCCCCACTCATCAGCAGTCATTCCGTGGTTATGCTGTAATTTTTTTCTGTTTCAAGCAACATTCACCTACCGGATACTGACGTAATGAACTATCTTATAATGGATCCTGTAACAGCTCATTCATCTGGTATTGCTAAACTTATTGATAAATTGCCCTCTAAATCAGCTCCGGGCTTTGACGGCATCAACGTCAAATTTTTAAAAAGCACTAACGTCTTCAGCTCCACCATATTGACCAAAAATCTTTCAGCAATCCATAAAATCATCTACTCTTCCTTTGCGAAAAAAATAGGGAAGGTTGTTCCTCTGCACAACTCCGGCAGTAAGAACAACCATGAATTACCACCCGATCCCACTGACCAGCACCTGTTGCAAACTTCTGGAACACGCAATTTTAACCAAACTGGTCAACTTCCTGAACTCCAACTCATTTTCCATCGCAGCTCAGCATGGTTTCCGCAAAACACACTCAAGCGAAACACAAGTAATATTATTCACTCATGCACTACATTGTATTTTAGATGGCACCTCATCTGCTGACCGTGTGTTTTTAAATTTCAGTAAAGCATTTGACAAAGTTTGCCATCAACTACTTCTTTTCAAACTAAGTCTTTTAAATATCGATTGCAGCTAATTGAAATGAATTGAATACTCTTTTGTAACCACCATCACTTTGTTATTCCTAATAATCATAACTCACATTTAACTAAGGTTCATTCCGGCGTTCCTCAAGTGTCAGTACCAAGACCACTTCTTTTTCTAATCTATACTAACAAATTGCCATCAACGTTGACATCTCACGTTCACCTATTTGCTGACGATTGTCTAATTTACCATGAACTAATCAGTTCTGACAATTATGAAGCTCTTAAATCAAATATAAGCCATTCATGTGATTGGTGTAATACCTGTCGAATGCTACGAAATATCAACAAATGTAAAGTTTTACGTGTTCACAGAAATTCTACCACCCGTCTATTCTACCATATGAATACTATACCCTTAGATCCTGTGAATTCCTATAAATACTTAGGCATTCGTGTAACTTCAGACCTAACCTGGTCTCTTCATATTGATTACATAGTCAGTAGAGCTTACATTACGCTTGGCTATTCACGTCCCATATTTTCTAACACCCCATGGTCCATGAAATTACCACTTTAGCAGCTATTAGTGCTCCCCAAATTAGAGTACGCTGTATCAGTGTGGGACCCACACAAGGAAAACTTCCTCTTCTCTCTAGAGCCTGTTCAAAATTATTCTGTTCGATTCATTTATTCTAATTAAAACTAGACTCCCAGCATATCGTAAATTAGGGCGAACCCATGACTTCCATGACTAGCATAACGAGGAAGAATAGCTCGCTTAACTCTGTTTCATAAGATATGTCATCATTTGTTTCTTCAAAATGACTTCATTTCACAGCCACATTACTTATCGCACCGTGTAGACCATCGTCTCAAAGTCGGAATTCAAGCAATAAATACCTGCCCCTTTAGTCATTTCTTTTTGCCTACATCATCTCGGCAATTGAACCACCTACCCGGTGAAATAGTCGCCATTATTTATTTATTTTTATTTAACAATACTTTAGGTCTTCTGCAGACCCGTACAAGAAGAGGGCATACATCATCACAGGTAACCAATTAGATACAACGTTCAGAAAATACAATATTTTGAGGGACGATACGCACAACAGCGAAACACTTACAATAGCGCGTACAACAATACTACATTGATGCTCTTCCCATACACGAGAAGACGAGGAAAAAAATTATAAAAACCACGTACTACGCATGAAAAACAATATATATATATATATATATATATATATATATATATATATATATATATATATATATATATATATATATATATATATATATATATATATATATATATGTACAAAAGATTACAATGCACCACTGCAAAACACGTTTTTCGTTATCGCAACAACAAAATTGATAACAAAATTTTTCGCGAAGCTGTAACTAACATTGATTAACTTGAAATTAATGACATCTTCTTGTTGTTGTCGTAAAGCTGTATAAACAGGAATTAATGTCATGTTACCTTGTTTGTTCATATTAGTAATTGCAAAGCTTTTCCTTACTACATTGTACGTACTGCTATTTCTGGTCTATTATTTTATTGCATGGTCGTTTTATGTTCTTGCTGTGTTATTCACTACCCAATTTTGTATAGTTTCCCATTCACTCATCGCCTTTGTAATGCCCTCAGGTCTTGAGGGTACAATAAATATATAAATAGATAAATGAATATTATATACATATATATAAATAAATAAATCCAAGGGTCTGTGGGTGTCTCCCGTGGTATTAATCAAAATGATAGACGGAACACTATGCTTCGGCGTCGGCTATTGCCGGCGGAAAAAGATCACGAAGAAGGGCGTGTAGCTTCTCTTCCAGATAGATGGCGCCCTTGATCGACTCCACAACGCGAAATACTTTTCATCAATTGACCTAAATACAGGCTGCAGGCAAATCCATGTAGACACAGAAAAGACTGCCTTTACAGCACCAGACAGCTTCTTCGAGTTCAAGGTCATGTCCTTTGGTCTTTGTTGGGCGCCTGCGACGTTCCAGTGTGTTAGGGACCCTGTGCTAGCTAGACTGAAGTTGGAGACTTGCCTCGTGTACTCGAATGGTGTCGTCATGTTTTTCTCGAGCTTCAACGACCATCTTCGGCACTTTGCCGTTGTACTTCAAGCAATCAAGACCTACGGACTTACCCTGAATCCAGAAATGTGCCGCTTTGCCCACGAGGAACTCCTGTTCTTGGGCTACGTGATAAGCAAGTCAGGAGTACGCCTTGATTCGCAGAAGGCAGCCGCCATCGCTACAATGACACCACCCGCAGACAAGATGGCCGTGCGTTGAGTTCTCAGCCTTTGTGCCTACTCCAGGCGTTTCGTCAAATATTTTGCACCAATTTTCGAGCAACTCACTAACCTTACCTATACCGACGCCGAGTTCAAGCGGGAAATACGGCAGGAGGAAGCATTTCAAGAACTAAAATGATGCCTGCAAACGCCTTCGTTACTTTGCACATTTCGACGAGCACGGTACACACAGACGTAAGCATCGTAGTTGTCGTCGTCGTCCTTATGGAGAGGATGAACGGACTGTAAAGGGTTATCAGTTATCCTAGCCGGTCACTATACTAGACGAAGGCCAAATATTCCAAAACAGAAAATAATGCCTCGCCATTATCTGGACTACGTCAATGTTTTGCCTCTACCTCTATGAGAGGCCCTTCAAAGTTGTGAGTGACTACCACACTTTATGTTAGGTAGATAACATGAAGAGCCCTTTAGGTCGTCTTGCAAAATGGAGTCTAAGGCTTCAGGGGTTTGACATCACCGTCATTTACAAGTCTGGACGAAAGCACTGTGACGCCGACTGCTTGTCTCGCAGTCGTGGTGTTTACGTGAAACAACGTGGTACTTACATTAAATGGTAGGTTTGGAAACCTCCCCTGGCATACATCCGTCAGGTCGCAAAGGCTCCGAATGAACTGAAAGACAGTAATATTTACCGATGTAATAATACTTCTTAATAAACTGCAGATAGGATGGGCTTTCTTCTCTAGGGATGATCTTTCTATTGTCATTATACTTGTATGCCTGGATAGTCACGTTTAGAAAAGGTGGGACTTACATTTGTATATACTTACACGATTAATCTTACGATACAGTGGGATCGTCCGTCCATGTATAATCGGGAACTGCAATGTATTAGCCTGCAAATACGAGCAGGAGACCATTCCTAATCGCAACGAATAAAAAACAACACGCGTTGGAGTTGTCGTTACGCCTACGTTGATTGATTGATACGTGGGGTTTAACGTCCCAAAACCACTATATGATTATGAGAGACGCCGTAGTGGAGGGCTCCGGAAATTTAGACCACCTGGAATTCTTTAACGTGCACCCAAATCTGAGCACACGGGCCTCCAACATTTCCGCCTCCATCGGAAATGCAGCCGCCGCAGCCGGGTTTGAACCCGCGACCTGCGGGTCAGCAGCCGAGTACCTTAGCCACTAGACCACCGCGGCGGGGCATTACGCCTACGTTGAAAAAATCTCAAGTGAATGATCACATGTCATTGCGCCAAATTATCATTCACACGCATATCGTCCATCGCGTATGATAGTCTTCATATCATGTCCCTTTCGTCGTAGGACAGGCCCCAAAATCAGTGGTAGCGGCTGCTTCTTTAGCGAGGCATTGATAAGCTCAATTTTTCGTATGCTAAAGGAGATCATCAACACACATGACGAAGACTGTAGTAGTCTGTACAATCGTAGTACACAGGCTTAATGTATGGTTGGAAACTCTGTAGAACATGTGTCTTATACGCCAAACAGCGTCATAGAGTTTTTTGTCCAAATTTTCTGCGGTCATTCTGCAGAAACCTCCAACACAGATTCACCCGAATACGTTAATTCCGACAGGTTGCGGTTTGCCGCATCATGGTACTGGGTCTATTTTACCTGCATTAAAGCAGCCTCGCTGAAAATTACGAATAGAAATTCGAAAGTATCCGTGTACTGTATGATGTGCTAAAGCAAGCAAACTGTATTTTCTTGTGCACTCTAACTTTTTTGTGTTTAGGCTAAAACAAGGTGGCTGTACACCACACTTAGAGGGAGTGTATCACCCCTGTAAAGTCGTTTGCGTCTCGTGGCGTACACGTGTACCGTGCTTAAGCCACATTTAGGGATAACAGCTATCGAGCGGTGGGTGGCGCAGCACTCGCACGCGATCTCCACCATCATAATTATTATGGTTAGCGTGGTAGCGCCAGCCGTGACGCCTGTCGGCGAAGTTAGGTGGGTGGACCGAAAAGCTTGGCGAGTATCTCGGCGCGCGGCGGCTGGTGCGAACGGTTGCGTTCCGCGGTGTGTCCATGGGGACGACACCGCGGGTCGTCTGCCGTTGGCCCTCGTGGCGGGTCGAGCGTTGGCGATGCCGCTTTCGTGCTACTTTGTGTTTGTTCTTATGTTCGGATGAGTGTATTGAAATATTGTGTAAGGTTTTTTCAGCGATCACTAGCGATGTACTCATTCGGCTGGCCATATCGTCGATGAAAAAGTAGTTCACAATATGTGTTTTTCTGCTTGGGTCTGACGTCGTTTGCTGTGTTCGTTTGCTTCGAGACCCCACAGTTCGAGACCCCACAGCTTCCCACCATATACACCTGATTTTCAAGCATTTTTATCATAAAGTTTATTATGGTTTATGCTGGAATTGTCAGTAAAATGCGATATTTTGATGCTGAATCTCCTCAAAAGCTCCTTCTTCACTCTTTCTGAAGTAAGCCGACGAAGCACTTCATTAGTATAAAGCACGTGGCACGTCGATATCATTTGACAGCTAGATGTCTCCTCCGAACCTGGCAGTGAAATATTGGCTAGACCCCGTGAGTTAGAGGGAACCTCCGTAACATCAGGGCTTATCTTGGCCATGTAGCACGTAACATCTAGCGAACGTCGGTGAAAAAATACAATATTTGGCACATACAGCTCAATAGACCAAATATGATTAGAATGTTTTGCACCATATGTGCTTTTGTCTTGTTTATCTGAAACCTATGAGCTATAAGAGACAAATATTTCTTCACTACATTAATTAAAATACCTTCAGTGAGGTCGCAGAAGCAGCAAGCGCCAAGAACGCGAGCCCTACGTGCTCCCTTGGTACTCGTTTTGTCAGATTTTTTTTTAGGGCAAAGCTCTTAAGGCACCGGTTCCCGCGTTGAACGGTGCTACCATTGCTACTGCCATCGCTGAGGTAACTGATAGACAAGAAAAAATAAAACAAGACAAAATGCCTAGGATTTAACCCGGGCCCCCTGCGTGGCGGTCAAGTATTCTACCACAGAAGGACGCTGGTGTCTGAAGCTAATTTGCGTAAACACTCTATACAGGCGTCACGGTGGACAAGGAATCGCACTAACCTATGTAGCTTGGCAGAAGAGCAAAATAACAAGTCATCACACAATTCTTCTCGAGTCACGAGTTTGTAGTTCAATACTTTCCACCTACTTCAAGGTGTTCGGCCGTAATTTGTTATTGTCTTGAGCCGCATGCAATATGAAGGAAGTGCACAAAATATTTGACAAGAGTCTATCTGATACCTCACTTAGCATTAGAAAAACGAATAAAGTTGTAGCGTAGCGCTAGAGGCAGCCATTCGGCTAGGGGAAAAATTGACGGGTGCCAGTGGCTTGTGGCGCGCGGAGCCTAGAATGTCCATTTGCTTCTGGATGTCTGGACGCCATGGTCGCTGCTCGACTTCGGCACCTCGCTTCCTGTACATCTCGTTCTTTTCATTGAACCAGCGACGATGGCACGTCTACGTCAATCGCTGTCACGTCACTACAAATTCATAGTGGGTGCTGTCATACTTCACAAAAATCAAGATTTATGGCGTAGTCGATACCTCTTCGGCCGATACTTTGCGCAAATCCAAAAGTTCAAGCGCGGTTGTCCAAGCCCCACACAATACTGCACTCAATCTTTGCATTAGGCATTGTTGTAATCGTCGGTAAGTTTGTGTTCGCTGCTTTAACTACCAAAATTAGGCTTTCATGCTGCAGCATTTGTGGGATCATTATTTTGAATCATCCGTGATTGCTTTTATCACCGTCATTTGCTAAGTTTTGGCGCCGTTAGTTCCCTTCTTTGGTTCAGGACGACGCTTGCCTTATTTTCTACACCGAGCTTTGTTAACTTCCCTGCCTTTTTTTTCATTTCTCTCTCTCTCTCTCTACTCGCGTTTCGCAAGCTCTTCCTAGTTTTCTTACAGCATATCAGACTCTTTTGTCGTTCATTCCACTAACCCGCCTTTAATTTGGCGTGCATATTCTTCTTCAACTGAGCCACTCTTTAACTTCTTCGTACCATGGCAAACGACAACCTGCGCGTTGGAATTCGTCCATGTGTGATGTCGCACAAACGGATTACCTTGTTAGTAAGTTCAGGGCTTGGATTTGGCTTCAGCTTCTGGATGTCACGGCTGCAGTTTCGAAAGAAATGATGTGTCGCTCGACCTATTTTTGCTGCAGAGAAGAGCGCTGGGAAAAAATGAGCAACAACGTGAACAAACTATGTGCATCACGAATAAGTGACATGTTTTGTCAGTTTTATCCCGTATTTGACTTACATTGCAAACTTCGCAACATGGTAGCTCTACGCTTAGTATTTCAATTTGTAGGCTTAAATATCGATGAACTACGTTTAGTAAAAGACTCGTTGCTCACAACAGGTACTGAATCTATCTGCTGGCTCTATCCTAAAGCTTGAAATTGCTGAGGTGACGACGGGGCCATCAAGCCCAGACCTTCAATTTCAAATGAAAAACATGTTTAACGCTTCTTTGTTTAGCTTTTTTCCCCGCAAATAAAATCAAAATATGCTTCTGGGCCATATGTATATACTTTAAAATACTCGATAGTATGGATTCAATATTCTATAGAGGAATAATACCAACATACAGGGCAAGTGCTTGTTCTTTGTATCAGTGTTCATTCTGTCTTGTGTTCATCCGCTTTACCCAGCATTTACAAGCGCAAATTGAAGATTTTTAGCTAAAACTTGCTCTTCCCGTTTCAAAATTTCAACGACAGAGAGACAGACGAAAAGGAAGGCTGAGAGGTTACCCACATATTAGCATCTGCTTTTCTACCCAGCACTGGGAGTTGGGAATAGGGGCAAGAAAGAGGGGGCAGAAAAAGAGAGACAAAAAAAATGGCAGAATCCACGTACAGAGAGAATCAATGATATGCGAAGCACGAATAAGAAAGGTTTATAAGCCACTTTAAAATCAGCACAACGTTACGAGGTGGAGGTAAATGATGCCGTGCATGACTACCGTGTCATGATTATCATGATTATCATGTTTGGATGTGCCATTTACCTTCGCCATCCATCAACGTCACGTGATACCAAAGTTAGTATATTTAGTATAGTAAATGCGAAATGGTTCATTTCGCGCCGATGTGCTATCCTGACAACATTGCGTCTCCCTCTTTTCGTGACGGAGAGATGGCGGATGAGCTGAAACGCACATGCGTCAAAGCAACGCAGCGCGGCGCGCGCCTGCGAGTATATAGCAGGACCGGCGCCTGGCGTGGCAACGTCGGCATGACGCGACGAAATAAGCACCGGTGAGCACCGCATAAGCACCGCATCACGTTGAAATAAATTAGCGCCTTCACTGTGGCATGTAAGCATGTTCTCACATGACACGATTCTCATGAGTATCATGTTTGAACCAGTCGCATACCTTCGTCATCCATTGGCGGCACGTAATACCAAATTTTGCATATGCGAAGCTAGCGAAACGGCCGCAAGCGCATCATCAGTGTGGCATGTGGTCATGTTGTTACATGATACGCATATCGTGATTATCATATTTGGATGTGTCATTTACCTATGTCGTCCGTTCGCGTCACGTAATAGTGAGTTTTGTACATGTGAAGCTAGCGAAACGGCTGCGAGAACATCATGAGCGTAGCATGTAGTCATGTTGTTACATGACAACGCATCTCATGTTTATCATGTTTGCACCAGTATCATACCTTCGTCATTCATTCACGTCCCGTAATACCAAATTTGGTATATGCGACGCTAGCGGAACGGCCGCGAGAGCATCATGAGTGTGGCATGTAGTCATGTTGTTACATGACATGCATGTCATGATTTTTATGTTAGGGTCTGTCGCTTGTGTTCGTCATGCAATCATGCCATACCATACCAGTTTTACAACATGCCATGTGAATGAAACCACCGCAAAAGCTGCAAGACCATGAAATGTAAACCATGACATTCATGACATACATGTCATGATTTTCATGTTACGACTAGTCAAATATGTTCCTCATACAGTCATGTTATGCCATACTAAGTACGGTATCGATACCATTATCCAAACGGCCAGAAGAGCTAAAAGACGTAGGCGGCTAGATAGATAGATAGATAGATAGATAGATAGATAGATAGATAGATAGATAGATAGATAGATAGATAGATAGATAGATAGATAGATAGATAGATAGATAGATAGATAGATAGATAGATAGATAGATAGATAGATAGATAGATAGATAGATAGATAGATAGATAGATAGATAGATAGATAGATAGATAGATAGATAGATAGATAGATAGATAGATAGATAGATAGATAGATAGATAGATAGATAGATAGATAGATAGATAGATACGCTCAAAGTCGCCAAAGTTCGCTAAGACATGTTTCGCATTTTAAAATGCATGTGCATGCAAGAGAAAACAATACACACACACGCATGCACACACACACACACGGAGGGAGAGAGAGAAAGAGAGAGAGAGGAGACACAACCACACCCACAGGAAGGGCGTTTTGGCTACAATCGTCCAGAGAGGTTGATTAACCACAAAAAGTGCAGTATATAGCACTTGCGAGACCTTCTTTTGTGACGTTGCATCCTGCCGATGGTGTAACAATCTGTCCACTGACAGAGGTTTGTTATCTAACATGTTGAGCTCGTTGAAAGGTGCAGTCGCTGTGCACTATTCTGCCGGCAGTCACAAAAGATATGTTGAATAAGTTTTTCGTTGCCACGGTGATCACAGGAGGTGGTATCGGTCATTCCAGTGCAGAAAGCGTAGGTATTGGTAAACGCAACGCCCAACCATGGCCTACACACAAGGGTCGCGTCCGCTCGGCGAAGCTTCGACGGTACATCAATACTTAGCGTATGGTCAAACGAGGGCAGTCGGGCAATCTTGAAGTGCGGCTGATTCCACTGTGACGTGGTGCGCTGACGACCAAACCAGTGGAGCTTCCGTGCAGCACCAGTCCTAGACAGCGGAAGTAGTACCTCATTGTCTTCTGCGGGGGCTGAGTGGGCAGCTTGATTGGCCCGTTCATTGTCGATATAACGCAGTGACTGGGTAACCACTGAAATGTATTCTGGTGCCATTTCTCAGGTGGTGTTTAAGCTGTGCTGTCTCTAGTACCTGCTACTTGTGTAGTCCGTGGCGTAAGACTGACAGTAGACACTGCAGCGCCACTTTCAAGTTGAACAAAATAGTCCACTTGCGTGTTGGTTAAGTAATGACGAATCGCAAATGCACTGCGAAGAGCTCCCTATACTGCTATCGTTGATGTTGTTGTGTGGGTCGTCTTGAATGTAATCGTCGTGATCAATCTTGGTATCATGACTGCGCTGAATGAGCTGCTCGGCACAACGGATTCATTAGTGTAGATTTGAATGAAGTCTGTGTACTTTTCATACAAGAGGAATAGCGAGAGCTGCTTAAGTGCTGGTGATGACAGATCGGCTTTTTTCTCTGGACGCCAAGTATGTACATGTTGCTATTTGGTAGAGCGAGGTACCATGGAGGAGTCAGAGGTCTAGCGGCAGGAGTGAAAGAAATTGGTATCGATTCACCATGCACGGTCACTGTTTGGCAGTAAGATGTGCGTGGTCGGTGCGCAGGTAGGGAAGCTAGATGATGGTGGAGTTCAAGCAAGGTGTCGTATATGTGTCCCCAGCGCTTCAACATCAATTTGAGTCTCGATGAGGTGGTCCCTTGCGATGACAAACAAATTTCACTGTTTATGCACTTTGAGACAAGTTGAGACAAACCCAGTGTGTTTGAGGCTGAACGCTTTGAATCGTCTGTAGACTTATTTTACTTGCGTTGGTCAACGCAGGAAAGCTGTACTGAAGGAATCTAAGAAGAAGAAAAAGAAACCTGTATAATCGCAACATAGCGGCTAAGGACATTCCCCATCTCTTTCCAGCGAGGAACTTCAATTGATGACAGATGCCTCTCAACTACTTTTTTTACGTATAGTACATGAGAACTACACGAGACGTCTCTATCAACCTAGAGATATTGAACGCGCTCACCGCATAGGGCATTTTCAACCAAGTAAAAATAGACCCATCATTGTCCGGTTCTGCCATTTCAAGGATCGAGAACTAGTGCTGTCCAACGCCAAAAAACTAAAAGACACCAATTACAGCATTAGCGAAGATTTTTTCCCCAACACACGCAAGGCCCGTAAGCACCTCATTGAATTTGGTAAAGCATCTCGCAAGGCCTATAAACTTCGGTACAACAAACTAACCATTGATGGCACCACTTACGTTTTCGATCGCTCTTCTGAAAAAGTAATCCCCCTTCACCCATAGCTACCACCTCCCACCTCAGCGAATCCTAAATTAAACCCTGAACTTTTGTCAATTGTACACACCAACATTAGAAGCCTCTTGCCGAAACGCGACTCGCTCTTTAATCTTATCTGCACGACAGAATGCAACTTTGTTCTCTTAACTTAAACGTGGCTAAACCCTTCAATAAGCGATTTCGAATTAGCACCATGCTTTCCTGGCTTTAATATATTTCGGCGAGATCGTGATGGTAAGCGTGGTAGTGGCGTCCTGATAGCTGCTCACAGTCGATTAAATTGCTCCCCAGTGGTCATCCCTTCCAGCCTTGAATTACTGTTTGTCTGCTGCAGAAATTCATATCCTCCGGTTATCATCGGAGTCTGTTACCGCCCCCCTGACGCTGATGCTTCATTTATCGCTAATTTCCACAATGCTCTTAACTTCCTGAATGCCTCTTATCCTAACATACCGGTTATTTTAATCGGTGACTTTAACTTCCCAGGAATAATCTGGTCTAACCTCGCGCTCACGATATCTAAACACACTATGGAAAGCGACTTTGTTAACACGTGCCTAACATTTGATTTATCCCAACTTGTTTCATTCCCAACGCAAGCTACTGAGCACTCTTCAGATATTCTCGACCTCATTTTCACGTCACACCCCGACAATCTTGCATCCCTAGTTCCTCTCCCAGAGATTAGTGATGACGCTGTGCTTCACGCTTCGTTTTCTAATCAACTACCAGGCAAAAGCCATTCCAAGAAAACCCTCACACTCTACGATAAGGGTAACTATGCCGCCATTAACAACGAACTATCCATATTTTGTGAATGGTATTTAAACGACTTCTTCCAACGCCCCCTTGAACCTAACTGGTCTTTGTTCAAGTGCAAAATCCATGATTTGATCAATAGATTTATACCCACAATTACAATTACGGAACGGGCGTCTTCACCTTGGTTCAACATATCTCTTAAGCGTCTTAACAATAAGAAAAAGCGATTATATCGCTCGGCTAAACTCTCTAACAGCGCGAGCGCTTGGAACAAGTACCGCGGAACGGCCAAGTAATTCGAATCACTCGCTGCAAAGGCTAAGCGTTCTTTTTTCTCTTCTACATTACCTAATATGCTACGAAATAACCCTAAAAAATTTTGGAGAGTCATTAACCCCAACGCCACAAAAACGTTATCCTTGCTTGATGAACACGGTGATCCTATTCCAGAACATGTTACCCCTCAAGTACTAAATAGTGCCTTCTCTTCCGTATTTACCCCTGACTCTTCAGCCCGCTTCGAGACTCCCCATTTCTTGATCATCCTGTCATGCCAGGCATTACATTCGATTCATACGGTATTGCAAAACTAATTGACGAATTGAAACTAACGTCATCCGCGGGAATGGATGGCATCAATTACAAAATTCTTAAAAACACTAAGCCTATAACAAGCATTATTCTTTCGCACATATTTCAGCAGTCCATTTCATGCGGAGTGGCTCCGGAAGACTGGAAGCTTGGTAAGATCGTTCCTGTCCCGAAAAAAAGTCTTTCATCTTCACCGAGTAATTATCGCCCCATATCCATCACAAGTGTATGCTCTAAATTAATGGAACACATAATTTATTCCCACATAGTAATTTTTCTACGTTCAGTACAATACTTTCACCCTAATCAACACGGTTTTCAAAAAGGACTTTCATGTGACACTCAACTCGCCCTGTTCGTTAACGACTTGAGTTCTAGCCTGGATAATAACATACCTGTAGACGCCATTTTCCTTGATTTCGAAAAAGCCTTTGACAAAGTTTCTCATAACAGATTATTTTTGAAGCTTTCACGTCTTAACCTTAATTGTCTTGTTTTTAATTAGATATGTGACTTCTTGACTAACCGTAAGCAGTTCGTTTGTGCTAATAACTATCGCTCCTCCCTATCCGCTGTAACCTCCGGCGTACCTCAAGGCACGGTCCTTGGTCCTCTACTATTCCTAATCTATATTAACGACCTCCCCAATAACTTAGCGTCTAACATTCGTCTGTTCGCAGACGACTGTGTCATTTATCGTCCTATTCACAATCCTAACGACCCTGTCATCCTACAGTCTGATCTTTGATTCAATCATGGTGCGAAAAATGGCTGATGTCCCTTCACATAAAGAAAACTTGTGTCATTTCCTTCCATCACCGTCAATCCTATTCCTCCAATAAATACTTCCTATTTTATTCTGAAATAACAGCAGCTAATTCATGTAAATACCTCGGTATCACTCTAACTTCAGATCTGGCCTGGTCATCCCACGTTATGAACATCACTAATGACGCCAACCGCGTGCTTGGCTATCTCCGAAGAAATTTATGTCTAGCCCCACTTTTGTTAAACTTTTACCCTATCTAACACTAGTCCGCCCGAAGCTAGAATACGCATGTGCCATCTGGGATCCCCATCAAATAACTCTTATTAAAACGCTTGAAACTATCCAAAATCGTGCAGCCAGATTCATTTATTCTGACTATTCCTATCTTAGCAGCGTCACCGAACTAAAATCTCAAGCTAACATGGTTAACTTACCTTCACGCCACAAAATTTCAAGACTGTGTTCGTTTCACACATTTTATCATGCATTGCACCTAAACCATGTTATCGTTCCAGCCCATCGTCTTTCATGCCGTATCAGCCATTCGAAGGCAGTTTATCCACCCCGTGCGCATACCACTGCCCATCACTCTTTATTTTTATGCAAACATCAACAGAATGGAACGATCTTCCTGCTGACATCGTGCACCACTCCAGCCTCGCCAATTTCAAAGAAGCCATCGAACAAATCATCTGTTTGTGAACTGTCTACCCCCTCATGTAACACCCCTTGACTGGGGCCTTTGAGGTATTATAAATAAATAAATAAATTATCTTGTGTCAATATCAAGGAACTTGTACGATTGTATTTAGGTTATCCTTTTGCCACCTTTTGCCACCTTGTATTTAGGTTATCCTTTTGACCAGGATGAGGTTCGAAAGACCAGCTCCCGGTACGCGTTCCGAGCTTGCCTGACTGCGTTCGGGTAGGACAATGTAGAGGCCTGACAGTTTATCGTCAAACCTGCCACTCCATTTAGCCGATGCTATGAAGGGAGGAGGTCAGGTGGGCAGATGAGATTAAGAAGTTTGCGGGTATAAATTGGCAGCAGCAAGCACAGGACCGGGTTAACTGGCGGAACATGGGAGAGGCCTTTGTCCTGTAGTGGACGTAGTCAGGCTGACGATGATGATGATGATGATACTGTGCCCTCTCCTCGTGCATAGTGTGGTGTTTTTTCTCGCCTTCGTGTGTGGAGCACCTAGACCATCGAGCGCCGTATTGGCTGAAGCCACGGACAATGCGTCCAGTGTTGGCAACGCAGAGCTAGATAAGCGGAAGATCTTTGTATATTTTCAGTCAGACTTCTCTAGTTCTACTTGATCACTTCATCACCTCCTTTTGAATTCTCAGTTAAAAACCATGTAAATAAACTGTTGTTGTTATGAGCACCTCAGCTGACTTGTTGGACGATGGGTCCAAGGACGGGGGCCCGCTACCAGATTGAGACCCGTGGGAACCGGCGTCGCAAAAGCCGCTACCTCTCAGAGCGGTCTCTTTTTGTGAGAACCGAGGAAGGTGACACTCTACTACAGCCACGGTGATGTTCCCCAGGGTTGCGTACTGTGCCCTGTGCTCTTCAACCCGACGCTTATTGATCCCCATGAACACTTGCCAAGCGCATTAAGACATTAGGATTGTCAATGACCATCACATAGGCAATCACAATGACAGTCACCGGTTCAGGTGACTGGTAATCATTTTGTCCTTCTGTATGCGAAGGGCTTTCTTACACACGGCACCAACAATGAAGGTGTGGATGAAAGCCCTGGAGTCTTTAAATATATGTTCATGTTTGTCGTCCAGAAGGTCCAAGGCAATGGCCACTTCCTCGGCCACACACGACGACTGTAAAACTAAAAGGGTGTCAATGGTACAACCACTGTGGTGGATCAACACTATCGTTTATTTTTTCGCACAAAGAATTCCAAGCAGTTATTACATTAGTGTTCCAATGTTGCCTTTCCGGGTGCTGCGTTCTCCTGGTTGTAACTTCGTTTTCGACCGACCAAGACATATCTCGCATAGAAACTCCGCTGTTACGTTCCACCTTTAGGATGATTCCCGCATTTCACGTTGCGAACAAGCCTTCCGAGAAGGCCCAGACGGCCAGCTGGCTTTTCTCGTGGCGTTTCTTGACCCGCTTGGTGGCTTCACGATTGAAGTATCCACCAGAAGTGGTGAGGGTGACATATGTTGCGCATTTTGATGTGCCGATACAGTACACACGACCTCCCAGATCAGTATTGTTCATCGAAAGAAGGTGTCTATGACGTGTGGGTGCTCAACGTTTATTTTTCTGCATTCAACAAAAGTACAAACTTCTACATTAATTTTAGATAATTATACATTCGTTGACGATGTTGTGGTCTACTTCGTAATTCTGTCCGTTGGCAATGTCGTGGCAAAGTGTGCCGATGCGTGCGTAAGTGACCGCGAAGTCTAAGAAGAGTAGCGAGTGTTGTAGCAGGTGCTGGAGCAGCTGCCAAAGCCAACGGCTTCATCGCCGCAACAGTTGTGGATTTGCTTCGGAGGTTTGCGCGTATTTACGATGTCGAGAGGCATATGACACAGCATGTGCTTCAGAGACGCCCTGAACTGATCGGGCGGGAAAAAATGCACCAAGTGACACTGCACGACTTCTTCAAGCAAGAGGTTTGAAATAAATTGAGTTCCTCTCAACACTACTCTAATTTCTTATTCACCCTTCCCCCCCGTTTCTCTGCTGTTACATTCTGCAGCTCTTAGATTTCCTTTTGTTTTCTTTGGTGTTCCCATGAAAAAATAATCAGCGTTGTTTTGTTCTATTACTGTTTAGCCCTCTTTTGCTGAAACTAGTGTTTCACTTTTTTGTTAGGTTACAGAGCTGAATGGAGCAATGCTCTATTGAACTCTGTGATATAATGGGACCTGTGATTTGATGTAATCTAATGGAACAGCCTTGTTTACTTCAGCCAATTTTCTGTAATTATTGTTTCTGTCATCCTATGACCCTTTTTTCACCATGACGCTACTTGCATCTCACTCAGCGTCGCAGTTTTTTGACATTTAATAGCCGTATTGAAGAAGATTCTGCTGGGTCACGTAGTCATCGAGTATATACGATGAGACAGCGCAATTAATGTGACGTGATTGTCCACCCACGGCAGGCGACAAGACAAGCTCTTCAGTGGAAACAGCTTAAGTATGCAAGGGGGCCCATTCTCAGGAATTGGGGACATCTGAACGTGGCGCCAACTCTCGGCGGCAAGAACAGCGGCCTGCCATAACTGAATTGAAAATAAGTGTGAAAAATCGTATTTCTGGTAAATGATAGATGTCAACAACGACTCCCGGTTATATGTAGCAGAGATACCCTGGTAAATTATGGTGAAATCGCACCATCGCAGCACAAAGCCTGTGGCTTCCCAGGACAATTGAACACCACCCATAGAAACATGGAATCTCATTTGCTGTGGGAAGCCACGCAGTTTGCGGTACGACACTGCAACTTTTCTAGATTGTTCAAGTGAGCATCTGCTGTATAAAACTAGAAGTTTTTTTTTTTTCTCGTGGCTAGGTTTTTTTGTGCGATATGACTTTTTTCGCCTATTTCCCATGCAGTCACCGCAGCGGTATATGAGAGACGGCGCTACGTGCACATATTCCTATATTCTTGTTATGAGGTTCATGGTATGCGTCAAGGTATGAAGTAATATATCACAACAGCAATGCTTTATTGAGATCTGTGACCTAACGCTGCGCAGAGCCTACAGGATTGCGGGCCAACGGGGCATGGCCCTTTTAACTGTTAACGTTGTTCGTCCTCAAATGAGTGTTAGTTTAGCGCCCGTGCGGGAGTGACGTTTCTATAATTTTGACACTGCCATGACCGGTAAACCATCATTTCGGTACCTGCTATGGTTTCAAGTATGCCACCATGCACTGTAGGGCTTTTGGGGAGGGACATGAAAGATGTCGGTTCTGGGTATAAAACACAAGCTTATGAATAGCAATGGATAGCAATGGATCAGTTAGTTGTCGGAGAAATTTTATTATTGATAGGTGTCACCTGGCTGAAGGCTTGATAGGGCTCCACGTCTCACAATAAGAGCTTCTTGAAGAGGCTAACGCGACCACATGGGAGCCACAGCGGAACGGGAGAGCCCTGAGGAAAATAAGCGTCCCTATAAGGGCGATCATAGGACGGCATCTTGAGTGCATGAAGTGGTACATGGTGGGCTAGATATAAGCAAGATATTGAAAGGTAGTGAGTGTCGTGACGGAACAAGTTGTAGGTGAAAGTGATGAACACAAAGGCAATGTTTCAATTGTGAATTTCACAAATGTACACTGAAAGCGTTTTCGTCGGTGTTCGGTTGTGACCAATGAGGATTTAAAAAATTGCTAGAGTGGAAATCATTGCCTATAAATGAAGCCGTGCCTCTGCAAATATGGCGGCTGCAGCGGCCATCTTACTAAGGGCATGGTAAAGTATAACTGTTAAGTGATTGAGAACAGAGCGTATCCCTCGCAAGCCCAACGAGTGCAATGTGGAAACTTTTTCGGGTCACACAGTGCTTCGAGTTCGTCTTAGTGTTACTAGTTTTCCTTAGTGAGCCTCTTACTGGAGGCAAAGTTCTTGGGAAGTTTAGTCACCCATACTCGTTTCTTTGTGTTATTGCGTCGGGAACAACTATCTTTTGATGTAGAACTAACGTAGCATTTACACTAACATATCAAAGCCACTTGATCTCCAAGTGAAGTAAGCACTATCAGAAAAGAGCATCTTTCCACCATCTTGGCAGTGGCAAAAGCCGGCTTCGCTTCTGCTGACAAGCATTGCGAAAGCTTCCACTCCAGCAATTTTAGGGGCGAAGCTCCTTAAAGCGGCACCCGTTTGTCCCTCGTAGTAGTGCGTAACATGTCTTACGCTTTGACCTGCAAGGGGGTGCCGGTGGAAGATTTCTCCTGCGCGTTGTTGAACAATAAAACATTCGCAGCGTGCGCGTTAAATAAAAGCCGAATTCTTTTGTCTCTCGTTCCCCATTAGCAGCCATTGGCATGTACATTGAGCACTATCTGACAAGAAAGGGTTGCTATGTTATACTCGCTGGGCCTAACCTCCTTGATTTTAGAAAGGTTTTGCGAGTGTTTAGCCGCAGTGCCGTGAATACAGTGAACTAGTATATACCATGAACTCGAAATGGTTAAAGGTGGGAAGTATACCCTAAGCGCAAGCCGTAAAAAACGTGTGCGTGTGCCACCTCTCGTTTAGTCCTTGGAATGTCCGCTGGATGGCGGTGTTTCTATATGCCGAATATATAACGAAAAGATGCGAGATGGTGGTACTAGGAGTGTTGACTAGATGGATGAACGGACACACAGACAGATGCGTGGACTGACGCATGGATGGCGGCACGGACGGATGGACGCATGGACGGACGCAGGGGCGGATGCATGGACGAACGCAGGGATGTACGCATGGATGGACGTGTGGACGCACGAACAGATGCACGCACGGGCGGGCGGGTGGATGGACGCATGGACGGTCACACAGATGGAAGCATGGACAGACGGAAGCAAGAATGAATGAAAGGACGGATGCTTCCCCTCCCTCTCCATCATTCACCCCGTGGATATGCTGCCATTTTTAATCCTCGTTGGTTGTGGCTTGTGCTAAGTACGTTAGCTTGAGGGTAGTCAATGTTTGGTAGTCAATGTGCTGATAGTGTTGGTAGTGAATGTGTTGTTGTAGGTGTGTGTGTGTGTGTGTGTGTGTGTGTGTGTGTGTGTGTGTGTGTGTGTGTGTGTGTGTGTGTGTGTGTGTGTGTGTGTGTGTGTGTGTGTGTGTGTGTGTGTTGGTAGTCAATGTTTACATCGTGTTCTCTAATGACAGCGGCTGCGAGAAGGAATAAGAAAATAAAAAAAACATAAGCAAGTAGCCAAGGCCTTTCTTTCTTGCAGCCATTGGCCTGAAAACGTAGCCAAATCGACACAATATAGATGAATCTGGTAATTTGGTTCCCATAGCGCGCATTTGCCACAGAAACTGCCCAAACTTTGCCGTACCGGGTCATGAAAATGATAATTTTTTATTTACTAGATATCGCAATCCTGGACAGTCCATCTGTAACAATGTTATTTGTGATAAACTTGTGCACACTGCGAAGCGCCGCATCGGGCACCATGTGTGTCAGCAGGATTTTTTTCTTGGTGAGTGCACACCGGTGTTGTATCGTGGCTGAAGAAGGCGGAGAGCACTGGCCTGGCTTGGGCGGGAGGCAAGTGCCCCTTTTGCACCCCTCCCTCTCTGCCGATGACCAATGCCTGGAACGTCTCCCATGGTAGTACAAAGCAAGCATCACTTCACCACGACCATGCAGCAGGAACAGACGCAGCCCTTGTCCCCTACCCCTATCTTGGGATGCAGATATCTCTAATGCGGACCTGATCGACTACTGCCAACTCGTGGTCCATCTTCGCTTGTAGGGCCAGGTGAGGGAACTGCTGCAATAGGAGCCCTCATTAAGTGGCCAGCCTTTCTGTCCATAAACATTCATTCCATCTCACCCCTCTTGTAGTCATTTAGTCTACACCTTTCATTCTGTGGATATTATTACGTATAATTTGAATCCGAGCATGCCCAACGCAGCAGCGAATGAAACCTATGAACTCGTGTAAAAGAGAATAATATATTCTAGCTACTAAATGAGCAAACTAGTTCCTGTAGTGCCGGATCACCGCACCTGCTCGAAAATGTCGACGTTTATGTCATAACGAGCATCGCTTCAGAAGGATCAGAAAAATATTCGGCAGATCTCACGTACCTTGGGAATCGACGTTATGCGAAGAATTCGGACGGATGGTGACCGTGTTATCATTTTTAGCGAACGACGCGTAATGAAATGACGCTAAATATATATTTAAAGTTGCACGCACAGACATATCTTGACGAATTGTAGATGTTTATTTAATCAGGTTGCACTTGAGCAGCAATTCAAACAGCATCATTAGTATTAGCAACACCAAAAGCAATAAGCCGATATGAAGCGTTAGTACTCGCAAAAATGGTAGCCCTGGATGGTAGCCCTACATAAATCAACTCCAGCGCACGGCACCCAACTACACCTGATATTAACCCGACAATAAGGCTGTATCAAAAGAGTACATGTGAGAAATACATACAATCAGATAGCCTGCACTGCCACCAAAACCGACGTTTCGTGAACATTAGGGTCTATTTCAAAAGCAGGTCCAAGGCCTGACGTGGCTTTGTGGTACAGAATACTTAATTGCCACGCAGAATGTTTGGTTTCTATTCTTGCTGGGACGCCAACAATAATTATTTGCATGCGTGTTCTCGTCGTTTCTGGGTAAATACTAAGATTTAATCACCTGCGGCCCATACTCGCATACCAGTGGCACATACTCCTCCCTCCCCCCCCCCCTCCGCCAGTATACCCCACTGTCTGGCGGGAAGTGTTTGACGATGTACACGACCGGATTGGGATAATATTCATCTGTTGACCAGTGCGTAAAGTTAGTCGTACCATCTTTCACTCCTATATTATTTTTGGTTCACGCCAAGTAAAGGGGATGATCACGAGAGCACCCAGATGTAAGCGACTACGCAGATAGGCACCAAAATTGCTTATTGTTCACAAAGAAACGCTTCGCGTATAAAAATATCTCACCCTCTTTTGGGTCCACCTCACATTCGTTTCCTAAGGTTGCCATCAGAAGTAAGGATACTAAAATATGCAAAATGGCCGACAACATCTTTCAAGGGATGCCTTCCAAACTTTGAGGGATAGCGAACACAGGTTCACTTGATAAGGTATAGCATTATTTGAAATGTCTCGAAATGAGCTTTTTTTCTCCGATCATGCATTTCTCGTGACAGGAGGAAGATTCTCGTTCGATCATTAATTTCGCCCAAGTGCAAACGAACCTACTCGACAACAGCTGGGACGCTGTTTGCGTAGCTGCCAGATGGTAAGCAGACGTGAGTCAACAAGTTTTTGCGCCACAAAAGCGCAAAAAAAAATATTGTGTTATTTTTTCACTCTGTTTCACAAAGATTTCGTGAATTCAACATAACGCAAACTCGTGAATTACCCACGTTGCTCCACGCTGTGACACAGCGATTCTGTTCGCGGGTAAGACAACTTTATTGGTCTCAAGGGCGACCTCTGGAGAGGCTGGAATAGCTGTCATTGTCACGTATGGTAAACTAAATTAAGTGATTCACCTATGCCATCGTCAGTGCGGCGTACTTGCTTTCAACCGCGAGGCAGTTCATTTTTTAGCCTACCGTTTTGTATACCACTCGAAGCACAGTTCAGGACGCATTTGAGTGAGCCTAACGTGAAAATGACCCTTCCAAAACATCGTAGCAGTGATATACTTGACTATATATTTGACTAATAAAACTGAAATTTGTGAAACAACTCAGCGTTCATACTCTGGCGTGCAGCTCACTCGGCAACCAGATTTTTTTCTTTATTTCTAGCGTTCGTGCATTCACAAGAATATTGCGTCCGGAATTGAAGCTAAAATGTTCGCTAAGCACGAAAGTGTAGTTCACGCAAAGGTATTCATGGCCTTTGTTTCCGGCAGGCTGGAAAGAAGGATTCGCGAAGCTTGGCATCGCAGCAACCGATCTTCTCGTCCCTTGCATGGCTAAAGCCACGCATGATGCGGTCTCTATTTCTCGCACTGCTTTGAATGTCCATGCATACTCCAAAATCAAGAAGCAGCGGGATGTAAGTTCGATAAAGCAAGAACGGGGAAGCAACCGAGCATTCATTATCGCGTGTGAGGGCAAGTACTCTCGCAAAAACGATTCTGTGCACTGCTTTGGGGCTGAAATCTTCAGTGAGTGTGACCTGAAGTTTTTCTGGAATGTACATATAATGAAATTGCAACATTTATTCACGCCAGGCTGGTGGCCGTTTTCCAGCTGTCGCTAGCTGTAGATGTACGGAAGGGTGGTGACAAATATTTTGTCTGACGCTGATCTTTTCCGTCGCATATCCGGACGTCTCTCCTCCTGTTATGATAGGCTGAGCTGCTGGTACGTGAAATACTGATGCCTGAGACTCGCAGAGTAACTGAAACTAACTACACCGGGCGCGAAGAAGCGCGAGTAGTGAAAGCTTGGGTAAGGAAACAAAAATATATGGTGGTGAAGTTCCACTTATTGAAACATATTCGTTCTAAATGTTCGTCCGGTAATAACTCTGGTAAATGTCGAAGGCTGCACAAAACACAGTAGTTGTAAACAGCAACGTTATTGCGGCAAAAGTGCTGATGGATACCGTCATGAAAGGCCACACGAACGGTCAAAGCACCGTCTGCCTTCGTCCACTTGATACTGCTCTGAAAACTAGGGCGAAGTGTTGTCGTGAATCGTGCCTCCATGTGGAGGTCCACTCAAATCGAAAGTTACCTCTCGGCCGTGTACTTTCCGCGCAAAAACAAGAAATAGGGGCACGCCATCGCACATGCCTTAGTAAGCAAAAATTTACGCCAAATGTGAGAATGCTTTGGTGTACAGACTACCAGCTAGAGTGGAATGAAAAAACGTTTACTACAGCGAAAAGAAAAAAAAACATGGATTAGAAGCTGGTGGGTGGGACCTCTAGTCCAGGACTCCCCTGGCCTCCGCAGCCCGCCGCACCTGGTCGAGGAGCACACTTGGTCCTCCTCCTCACCGGCAACCAAGATCTCCCACTGCTCAGTCTTGAATTTTCGAGCCGGAATATGAGGCGTGTTAGTTTGGGTTCAGTAAATAATTGTACATGGCTAATTTAATTTTCGTGATTGAAAAATTGCGCTGCAGTTGATGCGAATGATGAACTTAGGGAGGAGACATGAAATGAGGTGGAGGACACACTAATCTCAAACTATCAAGTGAAATTTATTGAGAAAACTTGGAGGATAGAAGGACATCCAGGAAAGAAAGAAGTTGGTTTACAATGAAAGTGAGGGTGGCAATCTTGCTCAACAGTCTTGAGATGCTACACGTGATTACGATTAAGAAAATATCTATCTATCTATCTATCTATCTATCTATCTATCTATCTATCTATCTATCTATCTATCTAGCCGCCTACGACTTTTAGCCCTCCTGGCCGTTTCGATAATGGTATCAATACCAAACTTGGTATGGCATAACACGACTGTATAAAGAACATATTCGACTAGTCATAACATGAATATCATGTCACGTATATCATGAATGCTATGATTTACACTTCATAGTCTTGCAGCTCTGTCGATGGTTTCATTCACATGGCATGTTGCTAACCTGGTATGGTAGGGCATCATTGCATGGCGAACACAAGCGACAGACTCTAACATGAAAATCATGACATGCGTGTCATGTAACACGCTAACGGTAAGCTATAACTATCTATTATGTGCGTCTTGACCAGCGCATCACATCCTTCAAATCGTTTTACCCTTCCACACTAATTTTGGTTCCCGCCAAGCTAAGGGGGTGATCACGTGAGCACCCAGACGTAAGCAAATAGATAGATAGATAGATAGATAGATAGATAGATAGATAGATAGATAGATAGATAGATAGATAGATAGATAGATAGATAGATAGATAGATAGATAGATAGATAGATAGATAGATAGACAGACAGACAGACAGACAGACAGACAGACAGACAGACAGACAGACAGACAGATAGACAGACAGACAGATAGACAGATAGATAGATAGATAGATAGATAGATAGATAGATAGATAGATAGATAGATAGATAGATAGATAGATAGATAGATAGATAGATAGATAGATAGATAGATAGATAGATAGATAGATAGATAGATAGATAGATAGATAGATAGATAGATAGATAGATAGATAGATAGATAGATAGATAGATAGATAGATAGATAGATAGATAGATAGATAGATAGATAGATAGATAGATAGATAGATAGATAGATAGATAGATAGATAGATGCCAAGATTACTTCAGTACGCAAAGAAATGATGTGCATTTCTAAACAATCCACAATAGAATGCGTTTTGAACCAACCAAGGTCCTCTGAGTAGTTGTGAAGTTGTCTTACACAAAGCCACACTGGCGCTTGAAACTATTCTACAAAGAGACCTTATGCAGGCTTCGTGTCGGTCATACAAACGCGTTAAAATATGTAATACGGCATCTCAGAAAAACAAAACCAAAGAAATCACGACATATCCGCGGAGTGAATGATGAGTGGGGCGAAGCTTCGGGGGGTTTTAGAGGAAAACCATGAATCGTCCGTCCGTTCAGTGGCCGCGTGCGTCTGTCCATCTGTCTGTTTGTCCATCTCTCTGTTTGTCTATCTGTCCATCCGTCCGTCCGTCTGTCTATCTGTCTATTCATTCATCTGTCTATATGGCCGTTCACCCGTCCATGCGTCCATCTAGTCAACGCTCCAAGTACCACCATCTCGCATCTTTTCTGATATACAAGTAGTGTCATCTAGCGGGTATTCCAAGAGCTAAACGAGAGCTGGCTACCTGCTACAAACATCGAGGACGCACGACCCACGTCTTACGGAGCTTCGCCCCTAACAAAGACGGTGTCGCACAATGCCAATTTTGTAACGAGTGGGTCACTAAATGCCTCCTAACTATCACAAGAGGCTCAACCATAATTATCTATTGTCAGTATCTACGGCTTCAACAAAGAGCACCCAATGTCTTGCAGGTGTGTAGCGGGTACCAAGTTTTTCCGAAGAAAAATAATGGCATAGTGAACGCTTCATCACTGAAGAAAATTTATGAATTATGACGTGGTGGGTATTTCACAAGTCTACTAGCATAAGGGGCGAAATAATCGCGTCGACGTATGTAGTGTAGCTTATCAAAAGGGTAAAATAATGACTGGGCTTGACGCATTGAGAATTACGTCACTAGAGGAAGATTGAAAGCTTTCAAGTCGATAGAAAAAGCTGAGCCATTATTCTTGACTGTCACCAATACTTGTATCATGAAAGTGCACAAACAGCTTTACAGATGCGCAGTACATGCCTCATTTCACCAATAATGACAAATGATTAAACCGGGGGTGCTTCCCTAGTTCGCAAAAATTATTTTAACTTATGGCGTCGCGGATTCCATGGAAGTTTACTTGTAGTATAGTTGTAAAAAAAAAACACTGCTCTGCTGCAAAGCGAAGCAATGAACACGATAGCAACAATTTTGAAGGGCACGTGCAGAATGGAAAGCAGATCGAAGCTTTCCCCGTGCTTCTCACGCACAAATGACGCACGAAACACATTCACAGGTACATATTCATGCGAATAAGCGTCTCAGTTGTGACTTCGCTGTGTCTGAAAAGCGCGTCCTTTTTGCAAATGGAAATTCCAATGATTGCAGTGACCTTTGCACACCCGGCAATTTCAACATAATCGTTCCAGGTAAAGCCCGAAGCCAGCCAAGCCGTACGATCTTCCCCTCCTTCCCACCGCGTGATAAGAACACGCGAGGGAGCGCCGCTTCCTTCCTGTAAGCAGAGCAAAGTACGCGCGGGAGATTAGAGTGCGCGCCACCGCGCGATGTGGTGACGTGTGCTATTGCGCCATCTTGCTGGTAATGAATCGGCGGTGGTGACAGGTGGGAACTAGACTCGAAGTGCGGGCCGTATACTGCGCGCGTGCCGCTCCTCTAGTTCGGCCGTGCCATCTCTCGATTAGTCCTTGGAATGTCCTCTGGATGTTGGTACTTTGTATGACGAATACCGTTGCTGTATATGTTGCCTTTAGGTGGCAGAGTTGCGCCACTGTTTTTCATTTCATTTCATTTATTTGCTCTCAAGGCACTGGGCATTACAAAGAGGAGTGGGACAACAAATATCAATAAGAAGTAAAACAAAACAGCAGGATTAAAATAAATTATAATGCACTTTCAAACATGATTGATTTGAACGCGTTGGCGTCTGTGATTGAAGCGATCGATGCGGGAAGGTGGTTCCAGTCAGTACATGTTCTAGGGATGAAAGAGCTGAAGTGCTGGTTCGTATGGCAGAAGGGAACCCCAACCTTGTATTGATGGTCATTGCGTGCTGATATCTAGGCCGGTGGAAGAAACAGTGAATCAGAGAGGGTTCTGTTAGTGTGATAGATCTTATGAAAGAGAGGTTTTACAAATTTAGTTGAGCCTTCATTAATGTGACACTTGCAGTTCGAGAGTAATTGGACAACATGAAACGTGCTGAGCGATTCTGAATGGATTCAATGTTGTCTACGAGCATGTGAATATGAGGATCCCAGACAGACGACGCATATTCAAGCTTTGGCCGCACTAATGATTTATACAGGAGAAGCTTTAGGTTAATTGGAGCAAGAGAAAAATTTCAACGTAAATAGCCAAGAGTTCGATTACCGTTGCATGTTATGTAGTCAACGTTAGCCTACCATGACAGGTTGTTAGAAATGTTAACACCAAGGTACTTGTAAGAAGAAACGTTGTTTAGGGGAGTGTTATTAAGTAGGTACGACGGGGACGCAACTTTTGAAGGGTTACGAGCTATCCTCATTCATTTGCATTTATTTGTGTTAAGTTCCATTACCCAATTATTACACAACGAAGAAATATTGTCCAGGTCAGATCGCAGGGTGTCAGTGTCGTTAGAGGTCAAAATTTCACGGTAATTAACACAATCGTCCGCAAATAACCTAATGGAGGAGGAAATGTTATGAGGCAAATCATTGATATATATTAAAAAAAGTAAAAGACCCAAAACAGAGCCTTGAGGCACACCTGAGGTTACGGCACTAGGAAGAGAGTTACATTCATTAGCAGTCACAAATTGCTCGCGGTTATGAAAGAAGCACTCGATCCATTTTAAGATGTGTGGGTCAAGATGTAGTTTACTTAACTTTAAAGTAGTAATTCGTGACAAACTGTGTCAAATGCCTTAGAAAAGTTGATAAATACACAATCAATAAAAGTACCACGATCAATAGCAGAGAACAAATCATTAGTAAAGCATAAGAGCTGAGTTTCACACGAGTAACTTATTCTAAAGCCATGTTGAAAGTTAGTAAAAAAAGAATTATTCTCAGGAAAGTTTACTAAGTTGCAGTAAATGACATAATCTAATAGCTTACATGGCATACTAGTTAGTGAGATGGGTCTATATTTGTGGGGATCGTTGGTGTTGCCTGACTTGTGAAGAGGAACCACCTTCCCCACTTTCCAGTCGTTTGGCAGGGTACTCGATTCCAAAGACTGAAAAAATTATGGACAGTATTAAGGACGAAAACAATGCGGTGTTTTTGAGAAACTTGGCGTTAATTCCGTCCTCTCCGAGAGAAGAAGAAGGCTTGAGATTTTCAATTAATTTCCTTATGCTTTCCCAATCGAGGTGTACTGGCTCCATTAGATCGTAGTTGTGAGTAGACAAGTTAGGAACATTGGTAGGCGCCACGTTTACAAATGATGCGAGAACACTGTTAAGAGCTAGGCAACAATTTTCTCTTGGAATAAATGATTCGCTCCCTGCAACTAGGTCGATTTGTTTTTTGTTATTTCCACCGATTACCTGCCAAAATCTACGAGGATTAGTTACTAACAAAGAAGGCAACGTTTGTTCAAATTATGAGTGCTTGGCAAGTGAGAGTGTGCGTGCGTACTCATCGGCTACACTACGATAATCATCCCATCTTTTGATGTTGCCCGTAAGCTTTGCACTTCGAAAGCTGCGCTTCTTTTTATTAAGTAGCCACCTTAAAGTAGGCGTGAACCAAGCAGACCGATTGTTATCGGTTATTTTACGGCGCTGTATGAAGCGGTCGGTAAGTTCTTCGATTTTATCTCTAAAACGTAGTCAGTTTTCGTTTAGCGAGTGTTGAGAAAAGCTAGAAAAAAAATTCGCGTGATAATGTCTCCAGTTCAGCATTAGTTAACGTGTAGTCAGCTCTCCCGTAATCTCTGATTATTTTTATAGTTGTCCTAATTTTTGACGGCGTGTTCGGTACTAGAAAGTGAATGGCAGAGTGATCGCTGAGACCTGGCACTACTGACAGAAACTGGATGAGATCAGAGTTATTTGTGAACACTAAGTCTAATATGGTAGAACTAGTAGACGTGATACAGGTTGGAGTATTAACCAACTGGCTAAGGTTAAACTCTAAGCCTGTATTCATAAAAGAGGTGCATTCGAAATTACTGGAGCCAGGTAAGGTACAAGGCCAATTCCAATCGATGTCGGGGGAATTAAAATCGCCTAAAAGAATTATATGCGGGGTGAGAAACCGAACATGAAGCATGTTGAGTGCATCGTACAAATCTGAAGAAAAACCAGCAGGTACATTAGGAGGCCGACAGCACGCACAAACGAGAGCGTCTTTATTGTGTAAGCGAACACTAACGCACACTAATTCTAGAGGGCAAACGAGAGCTACGTGCGATGAAACCAGATTGTCTGCAACAGCTATGAGGACACCGCCTCCGGAACGCGATCCACGATCGCATCGATAAAACTTGTATTTTTTTTTCGCAATTTAGAATTTCGGAGCTGTCTATTTCCGCGGAAATCCACGTCTCTGTCAATACGATGACGTCTGCAAGACAGGTGTCAATCAGAGATGACAGGGTGTCT
The DNA here is from genome assembly GCF_043290135.1 of Rhipicephalus microplus. Classification (NCBI taxonomy): domain Eukaryota; kingdom Metazoa; phylum Arthropoda; class Arachnida; order Ixodida; family Ixodidae; genus Rhipicephalus; species Rhipicephalus microplus. Next base: position 4,355,481 of record NW_027464594.1, read on the forward strand.
CACTTGGCCATTACACTTCTCACATTACTAAGCAGAAAGGAACAATTGTGTTTGACAGTACCACGTCGTGGATTTGTTTTTTGCTACGAAGACGCTTGGACCGACGAGCTAGGAGGACTTAGGTTAGTGTCGTTTTTGTTGTTATCGTCAACTGGAACAACAGACAAGACACAATCAGTGACTGGGCAGTACACGTAACTTTTCTTGTTAATAACAACCTTGTTGTATTTTACTGAACACTTTTGACCGCTGGCTTTACCGAAATCAGTTAGTTTTTTTCCTGGCTGTCCGTGTGGCTTTACAGAAATATTCGTTAGTGTTAATGTTCGTACCGCGCAACTTTGTTTTTTGGGAAAAAATGTTATCTCTAACTTTGAAGGACGCAAACCGTATGACAAAAGGGCGGCACTTGTTTGGTAAAAATGCTCCTAGTCTGTGAGCTCGAGATATCACGTCATCTGAAAGCTGCATCTCGAAAGAACTTGAAAGAATTGCCCTAACCTTTGCTTCTGTGTCTGACCATGTTTCGGCTGCAGCATCAGTAATTCCGTGGAAGATTAGGTTGTCTCGTCGCGATCGGTCTTCGTAGTCGTCAAGTCATGCGCGAAGAGCAGCATTCTCACTACGAGCCGCTGACGCAATCCAAACTGAACAATCCGAACGCGATCCCTCGGATACGTTTTCCAAAGCGTTCAACTTTTCTTCAAGGTTTGCTAAACGTGTTGTAAGGTCGGACACTTTTATCAAGAGCCTTTTGGTTATTTTTGACTACTTCAATGGATGCTAGAAGATTGTCCTGCCACTCATCGAGGTGCTCCGTTAGGCGGCCTATAGCTAATAGGACTGCATTATCCTGTACTTTGGGGTCTGGCTTTGGGGGACCAGGATTCAGTTCAACGTCACCTCCTAACAAAAGCAATTTCACAACATGAGCACAGCAGTAACCATTAAAACGTGTGGGCATGGGAATAGCAGCAAGCATACGTTATTTGACGTATGCATGTGGGAGGTAGTGGCCAGATACTGCACCAGGGTGGCCAATCCTTGTCTGGTGAGGGAGTGCGTTCCCGGCGGTGGTTACCGGTGAGGCCGCACCCCAGGCCTCTTAATGCAGTTCCATGAACACGCGGATTTTTTTAAAATCCGGTTGGGAACTGCGTGGCACCGGGATTTGAGCCACGGACCTCTTGCATGTGAGGCGGATGCTCCAACCACTACGCTATCGCCGCACCAACAGGTAACAAGAACTAAAGGCTCCAGATGAGATCACGTGCTCTAGACATAAGAGAAAGAAAAAGAAAGAAATAAAGAAAAAAGAAAATGACGACGCAGCGGACACGCGCCGCAGATTTCGTTTTAAAAAGACGGAGATTAAAAATTAACTCGGCGTATATTAAGAAGTTTGCGGGTATAAATTGGCAGCAGCAAGCACAGGACCGGGTTAACTGGCGGAACATGGGAGAGGCCTTTGTCCTGCAGTGGACGTAGTCAGGCTAATGATGATGATGATGATGATGATGATGATACGTTATTATATCTTTTACAGTGAATATAATAACAACCAACCTGGGTGAAAAGAAAGACAGAAGTGGTTTTTAGCGACCATCGTCGCTGCTGCCATGCCATGCCCACTGAACGGGTGATGCTTCGAGGACGAGTTTATGTAGTCCACCGTTGTCACTGTCGATGTCCTTGCGGCCTTCCTCAAACGCTCCGGTGTCGCATCACACAGTGGGTGAGGGGGTCTCAGAAAATCAGCGCCGATATCACTGCAAGCCTCCGGAAGAGGGCACGTGCCAGACTTGGGTACGTGCGCGGCACAATTCACGCAGACAGGGATGCACGTTCCGATGACGAGGGCCCACTGGGTGAAAAGACAGAAGTGGTTTTTAGCGACCATCGTCTCTGCTGCCATCTCATGCCCACTGAACGGGTGATGCTTCGAGGACGAGTTTATGTAGTCCACCGTTGTCGCTGTCGATGTCGTTGAGGCCATCCTCAAACGCTACGGTGTCGCATCACACAGTGGTTGAGGGGGTCCCAGGAAATCAGCGCCGATCTCGCTGCAAGCCTCCAGAAGAGGGCACGTGCCAGACTAGGGTACATGCGCGGCACAATCCACGCAGACAGGGATGCACGTTCCGATGACGAGGGCCCACTGGGTGAAAAGACAGAAGTGGTTTTTAGCGACCATCGTCTCTGCTGCCATCTCATGCCCACTGAACGGGTGATGCTTCGAAGACCAGTTTGTGTAGTCCACCGTTGTCGCTGTCGATGTCCTTGCGGCCTTCCTCAAACGATCCGGTGTCGCATCACACAGTGGGTGAGGGGGTCCCAGGAAATCAGCGCTGATATCACTGCAAGCCTCCGGAAGAGGGCACGTGCCAGACTTGGGTACGTGCGCGGCACAATTCACGCAGACAGGGATGCACGTTCCGATGACGAGGGCCCACTGGGTGAAAAGACAGAAGTGGTTTTTAGCGACCATCGTCTCTGCTGCCATCTCATGCCCACTGAACGGGTGATGCTTCGAGGACGAGTTTATGTAGTCCACCGTTGTCGCTGTCGATGTCGTTGAGGCCATCCTCAAACGCTACGGTGTCGCATCACACAGTGGTTGAGGGGGTCCCAGGAAATCAGCGCCGATCTCGCTGCAAGCCTCCAGAAGAGGGCACGTGCCAGACTAGGGTACATGCGCGGCACAATCCACGCAGACAGGGATGCACGTTCCGATGACGAGGGCCCACTGGGTGAAAAGACAGAAGTGGTTTTTAGCGACCATCGTCTCTGCTGCCATCTCATGCCCACTGAACGGGTGATGCTTCGAGGACGAGTTTATGTAGTCCACCGTTGTCGCTGTCGATGTCGTTGAGGCCATCCTCAAACGCTACGGTGTCGCATCACACAGTGGTTGAGGGGGTCCCAGGAAATCAGCGCCGATCTCGCTGCAAGCCTCCAGAAGAGGGCACGTGCCAGACTAGGGTACATGCGCGGCACAATCCACGCAGACAGGGATGCACGTTCCAATGACGAGGGCCAACTGAGTGAAAAGACAGGAAGTGGTTTTTAGCGACCATCGTCGCTGCTGCCATCCCATGCCCACTCAGGTACCGATCGCCCCGCCCGCACGAGTTCAGCGCTCTATTCGCCGAGCGCAATCATGTGGTTATAGGTGGTTCATTTGCACTAAAGGGCGATGATGCAGACGACGCCGATCTTTCGCACATTGCGGGCGGATCAAGCGTCGTTGACATCGGCTGTTGTCGTAATTCTCGCGGCGTTTCTTCAGCAACTGTAGGCATGTTGCCTGTTGGTCGCGAGAAATGTGGTAATAAGTGCATTCTGTGTTGAAGTGTACTACGTACAGTCCATATACTTTTATTTATTAATACCTCAAATACCCTAGCTTGGGGTTTTACATGAAAGGTGGGATGTTATAAAGATTAGACGCAGGTGCTGCTGGTGTTTTTATAGAAGAATTAGTGTTCAGTGAGGAAGGAATAAACGCTTGCTCATGGTCGTCGCCAGGATTTTCTCTTGGGGAGTGCAAACCATTGTTGCATCGCGGCTCAGGGAGAGGTAAAGCACTGGTCTAGATTGCATGAGGGCAAGTGCTTTTGTGGCTTCAGGGAGGCAGGTGTTCCTCTTACACCCACCTGCTGACACCCATGCATTTGGCTTCTTTTTTATCTATACATCATTCAAAACTTGTTGTAGTTGCATTACCCACAGGTGCAGAGAATACGTTAAACAAGCAGAGCTGGTTAACGTGCGTCACATTCACACGTCCAAATTGGTCTGACAGGTGTATCTTCAAAAATAAAGGGATAAGTAAATTAACGTTTTCGCGGCGGCAAGGTGTTTCAGGTAGCACGGGCATTTACTGCACCTTTCAAACTTCAGGCGAAAAAAGTGCTGGACGCGACAGGGCTGCTAAACACCTATACACATAAACTGTAGTCAACCGTGATTGTAATACGGGCGTCATGCGAGAGCCGCGCGTAACGCAGGCGTCACACGACCACTCTCGATCACTATCCAGCTCGATTCAGCGGAAGGCTACAAACATTTTAGCTAGCTTTCTCACACAGCTAAAGAATAAGCCTAATGCTGCGAAGAAATTATATTCCTGACTGGCTCGATCACTATCAAAAGTGCAAAAGTAGTTTCATACCTGTGAATGGGAAAAACAGCGGAAAAGAAAACGAGGCTAATCTGTGGCCAACTAAAAATATACATCTCACTGGTTCAACGATCCGGCGCATTTTGTTTCATTAATACATACCAACAACGTAAACAATGAATCAAGGCTAAGAGTAACTAAAGCAACAGAGTTTTGCTCGAATCTTCAGAAAAACACAAAGAAAGCGAAAAAAATCAAAGCAACGCCAGTACCCTGAAGCATGAACGCTGCTCCTATGTAAGTGGTGGGTGGCTTTTCCGCAAGGCATTTGAACCCAAGATGGCGTACCTCGGCGCTACGCTACTCTACTACCAAAAGGTAGCATATATTTATCATATATTCATCAATAAAGTTACTGTATATTCGCAGGAACTCTAATGATGAATATACGATGAAAAGAGGCGAGATGGTGGTACTTGGAGTGTTCACTAGATGGACGGATGGATGGACACACACACGGACGGAGAGGCAGACAGACGCATGGACGGACGGACGCACAAACGGATGTAGGAACGCACGCGCGGACCCATGGGCGGACGGACGTATGGACAGATGCACGGATGGACGCATGGACAGACGGATGGACGCACAGACTGACGGACGTACGAACGGATGCACAGACGGTCACACAGTCGCACACATGGACGGACGGAAGCACAGATGGATTGACGGATGCTCCTCCCCACTTATGCACTCCCTGGATAGCCGTGATTTAGAAGGTCGCGCTGACTTAGAATATCATGCACTCGGTGGGTAGCCGTGATTTAGAAGGTCACACTTAACCTTCTGCTCCTTACACTTTCAGTTAGCCTTCGCAGAACAAAGCCTCCGAGCAATGGTCAGACTCTTCAAGCTCATCTCATTAACATTTCAAGTAAAATGACATTAGGCTAGCCTGCCTTCTTTTGTAAACTTGATGTGTAGGATATAGTTTAAATGCACAACTTAAGTTGCCGTTTTCGCGTTCTGCAGCTTCATATTTGTGAAACAAAACTGTGAAGAGTCATTGACTTGATTTCAACTTATGAAAACGCAATAAGCCTGTAGTTTTTTTAAGGGCAGTGAAACTAAGTGTTGCTCGCTTACCACCATTTCTTTTCTCTGGGTATATAAAAGTATGAAAAGCATACTTCAGTCCATTAGCAGTTTATTTTGCGGACTGTCCATCTTATTCGGAACAGCACCATGATTTTCACTGAACTTGTTTTCTTCTCGTTTGTGCTCTCTTCAAAAGGTAGGAAAACCACTGCATGTCCAATACCTTTAACACTGTAGCTTATTAACGCCGTCGTTAAGCCTGCGTTGGGGGTGGCATTCTCGTTTGCAAATCCTCACGGGTATGTTCTAATGAAATTAGGCGAGCTCTAATACTCACCTTTGAACCAATAAAAATTAGGTTTTCTATGAGCAGAATGTTTGAGCGATGGCTTAAGTCATGTGCTCTCCGTTACAAGATAGATAGATAGATAGATAGATAGATAGATAGATAGATAGATAGATAGATAGATAGATAGATAGATAGATAGATAGATAGATAGATAGATAGATAGATAGATAGATAGATAGATAGATAGATAGATAGATAGATAGATAGATAGATAGATAGATAGATAGATAGATAGATAGATAGATAGATAGATAGATAGATAAAGTTTTTACATACTTCAATCCTTAAAATCGCAAATTGATTGTGCGGAATTCCGCTACACTAAGTGGTGGAATAGTCGAGAAAGGGAAATCAACAAACATTTCTTTGTAGCATGAAGCCATCGGAAAATACGTACGGATTGGAAAACTATAAAGCTTCTTAGTATCAGAAAAAAACATCCTAGTCCGGAGGTCACATTGAGCTAACCATGAAGTTCGGAAGTTGCTTTGCTCGGGCGAATCAATCGACATTTCGAAGCGCATGGACACGACATATTGCAAATCGTAGCAGCGTGATCCCACAAAAGTCCAGTGCAGCTTCGTCCCGCAGCTGCATAGTTGTCAGTTTTTTTCTTAATAATTCTACCGATTTGCTGAATTCTGCCTAAATGATTTGCAATAATTGATGACCGTGTGCTTCTAGTGGGCAAATATTTCACCCTCACACCACAAATTGCTAGCTTCCTTGTTAGCGCCATTGACAGTGTCCGGCCCTGGCTGGAGTTGGGCTCGATTCGTTCCGCGGACCACAATAAATAAAGGCAACTGAGATTTCTTCCTAATATATTTGTGCGGGTGTTCTTGCTGCCTCGTGCCAGAAACGCCTTCATCCACACGTATATTTCACATTGTAGGATGTCGTGAGAAATGTTTGTACAGCTCACATTCATCGACTTCAATGTTTCCAAAATTAGGCCATTCAGATCCAACCATTCATTCGTCTAGTCTCAGATATATATATATATATATATATATATGTATATATATATATATATATATATATATATATATATATATATATATAGGTATGGGATATGGCACAACGGTATCGTTGTCAACAAGGATAAATATATTTATTTCCCAACAGTTTCGGGAGGGGTCCTCCCTTCATCAGGGGATGAGTTATGTATAACTTATCGCCTGATGAAGGGAGGACCTCTCCCGAAATTGTTGGGAAATAAATATATTTATCCTTGTTGACAACGCTCCCGAAATGCCATATCCCATATATATATATATATATATATATGTGTGTGTGTGTGTGTGTGTGTGTGTGTGTGTGTATACCTAAGGGCTCGTTTTTCCGTATTTTTACACATTATTAATCAGATCTAACAGACAATAATGCCAAGGAAAGTATAGGGGAAGATATTAGACCAAATTGTAATGTAAATATGAAGAAAAGTGGGTGAAAAGATAACTTGCCGTGGGCAGAATCCAAACGTGCGACCTTCGAACGACGCGTTCGATGCTCTACCACTGAGATACCATGACCGCTACCCATGTGAATGTAAACGTGAGAGTGTCAGTCAGCGCTCTATCTATTATATATATATATATATATATATATATAGGTTAGGCTATTCAGGGAATGACCACGCCACAATAATAGTTTCTTTGGCTCATTGGTAGAGTACCCACTACAGGTCATCCAGATGGGGCGGGCACATGCGTAGCTCCACACTTTGTTGGGGGGCACTGCTTCAAACCATGCACTCGTTGTGCAACTCACATATTTGACGCCTGTCGTAATTTCCGGATACCGCCACGGAATAGTATGTACTTAAGGATACTCTTTTCACTACACGACATTATTATAACATTTTTTTTTCAACAGTTTCACCCAAAGACATGTATCTGTGATAGAACACCTGCTCACCACGAAAATGACGCGGGCTCGTTTATCACTACGAACAGAATTTTTAATCACTATATTTGGAACTTTCGTGATTTTTGGTCACGCCAAAGATAACGATTTTCCCTCACAACTAAAGGCACGTTTACACTAGAGTGGCATGACACTGACGCTGACACGAGGTTGACGAGTCTTCCGCCGATGATGTCACCAGACCATTTGGTAACACTAGGCTGACAACGACGATTACGTATCGAAAGGCAGCACGTCGTCGTAGTGTAACGTGGTGACAGGCTGGAAGCACCAGCAAAATGCATTGACAGACTTGTTGGCATGTCGTCGGAATATCAGTGGGGTTCTTCGATTTTCAGGCCTCTGGCAGCTCTCTAGCAGCCAGAGCTAGCCAGAGGTCAGTCAGCTAGTTCCGGTCTGGACAGGAAACAGCGTCGTGGTCACGTGTGTGAGGAACCCGATACAACCCGAAGCTGCCCGGAGATTGCAAAATCGAACGCTGCGACAGTCATCGTAAACGTAAACAAACTCTACCGTCGTGGCAGCAAACGAAACAATGCGCCGCATGTGTGTTTATTTTTTCTTGCATTGTCCGCTTGGAAATGCGTAGCTAAGCTCGCCAAAAAGCTGAAATAGTATCCTCGAGCGCACGCATTTGGGGTACGACTTCGTACGCTCGCACGATCACTCGCCACGTCCGCGAACGAAACAGCCAGCTGGCGCACGCTGCCTGGAGAACGATGCAAAGTGAGCTGGCGTGGCGCTGACGGCTTAACAAGCTCACGTTTCTTTAGCACATGTATCAGTCACTGCACAACACGATGCGAAATCACGTGAAAGTGATCGTGTCCCCAAAAAAAGCTTAAGGATATACACCTGCTCAGCTATCGCGTATTATACGTCGCAAACACACGTTGACCAACTTACGTTTTCGTCTAAAGTTTAGACGTGCGCAGGTATCGGTACCACGAGTGCGCGTCGTATATAAAATAAACATTCGCATGACAGCTTTTCGACTCATTTTAGAACTTGCCTTGGCCTGTTTTCCAGTCCTAAGTGGCACTTAACAAATGTCATGTATATCAGCTTTGATTTGGCCAACTAGGTTATAGTACATACTGCGCGGCATTATTATGAAGAGGTGAAAAAAGACAAAGCCAACGATGAAAGGGGCAACTAAAGGGTGTATACATTTCTGAATCTATTATTCTTCGTTTTTTTCTTCTCGCGTCGTATTGTATAATATCATACCCCATATGCTGGCCTATAGATCTAAGTGGGTTTGCACGCCATTCGCGATCAGCGAGCAACACCAACAGCCGCGATCTAGGGTCTTCTATTACCATCGAAGATCGCCCCGCCGCGGTGGTCTAGTGGCTAAAGTACTCGGCTGCTGACCCGCAGGGCGCGGGCTCGATTCCCGGCTGCGGCGGCTGCGTTTCCGATGGAGGCGGAAACGTTGTAGGCCCGTGTGCTCAGATTTGGGCGCACGTTAAAGAACCCCAGATGGTCAAAATTTCCGGCGCCCTCCACTACGGCGTCTCTCATAATCATATGGTGGTTTTGGGACGTTAAACCCCACATATCAATACCATCGAAGATCAATCGAGTAGTCCGGACAGAGGTTCTTAGAGGTTCACGCACGCAAACATACGACGGAGCGAGCTAGTTCGATCACAATCGTCTTCGATAAGTGCACAAAATTCAGGCATGGTTCCGCAAACGACCACTACGAAAAAAAGTAAACTCCGAAGTTGTCTCCGTGCGTACATCTAAAAACGTTGGTGCATGCGTACGAACGTGTAGTACATAACTTGTGAGGCATGTGCGCGACGCTGTCAGCAGGCAACAGTTAACCACGTTGTCCTCTGGAAGAAGCTTCACGGGAGACATAACAAAAGTGATGAACAGCAGCTTCACACACTCGCCGCCAATCCTAATCGCCTCATCTCGCAAGGCGGAACAGGCTTTATAAGATAACGCCACGCGTAATGACAAGCGAAGGCGCAGTCCTCAAGCGCCCACATTGCAATCCATCGAGTCTGCACAAAGAAGGCGTCGAATGCGCATCGTACCTTTTCGTCGTCTGCTAGCCCGAAACCTGCCCAAAACCTTCCAAAACGTTTCCATTACTAAATTGTCCTGGAAGCGTCTGGCGACCCTCGGGTTCCCCACGGGTCACCAGAACCGTCCAACCTGACAAAAACGAGCGCCAACCGGAAGTGCGCTGCAAACGTATGGAGCAGCCCGAGAAAAACGAGAGCGCTTTGGCTGGCTCTGGCAGCCCGTGGGTAGCCAGAAGGGGAAAATCGAAGAGCCCCAGTGACCGAGCAAAAATGTGCCGGTGTCGTTGCTTCTAAGGACGAAGGGGAAGATCTTGGGGGCAAATAACGAGGTTTCACACGAGCATTGGTGGTCATCCTACGCAGCCCTGGGAAGTCGTTTCTTCACTTTCCCTTTGCCTGTGCCCACCCTCGTTCTTCGACGCCGTGGAGGGTGGTGGGGGGTACGCTACGTAGCCTTAGAAGAACAGTGGCAGAACAGGAAGCTCGGCTGAAAATGAGGAGTAGGCGGTACTCTGTTTCAATTTCTTCGTGAAAGTTCATTAGGCGTCGCCACCCGTGCCTCCGGTGTGACAAGAGAATTGGCTGATGATAGGTTGTGAGCACGACAAGGCGCAGACCGAGTCTTTCACAGACTATCGGTGGACTGTTGGCGTCGTTGCAGCGTAAATAGGTCGCGACAAGACAAAAGCCACCTCCGAAGATGGTCGGCAAACCAAAATGTAAACGCGCCTTAACGACGCACACGCTGACGCCGACAGCCATGCCTACGCCGGTATTTGTGAATACCGAGTTCTTGAACGCTGTCGGGTTAATGTATAATTTTAAGGGCGAAGCTCTTTAGGATTTGGGCTTGTCCAACGTTGTCCGTCGCAGCCAGCCCTACTACTTTGAGTGCTCACTAGATGGCACTGCAGCGATCACTCTCATCTCTTAAAGGCTATCTATAAAGGTAACAAGGCCGTTATAAAGTGGGAAAAACAGGCATCCAAGCCTGCAGAGGTAAAATAGGACTTAGGCAGGGGTGTTCTCTGTCATCTTTGTTATTCATGATGTACCTACAAGGATTAGAGGCCAAATTAGAAGGAAGTGGACTGGGCCTTAACCTCTCTTTCGTCAAACAAGGAAAACTCATTGAACAGGCACTAACCCACATTGATGTACGCAGATGATGTACTAATGGCCAACAACAACGAAGATTTGCAGATATTGAAGGACATTTGCGGTAATGAGGGAGATAGGTTAGATTTCAGATTTAGTAAGGAAAAATCAGCAGTCATGATTTTTAGTGATAATGAAGGTAGTGAGTTCAGAATACAGGAGGTGACGCTAGAGATAACAGATAAATACAAATATCTGGGCGTATGGATAAACAATGGGGCCGAGTTCCTAAGGGAACACGAAATATACGTGACAACTAAAGGTCACAGGAATGCAGCGGTGATGAACAAAAGGGGAATGTGGAATTACAATAGGTATGATGTTGTGAGAGGAATATGAAAAGGGGTCATGGTTCCTGGTCTGACGTTCAGCAATGCGGTCTTGTACATCAGAAGTTCAAGCAAGATTAGAAATTAAGCAACGTGGAATAGGTAGGCTTGCCTTAGGAGCTCACGGGAATACACCAAATCAGGGAGTACAAGGTGATATGGGATGGACATCATTTGAGGGCAGTGAAGCTAGCAGCAAGATAAAATTTGAGAAGCGATTGAGAGAAATGGGGGAGGAGCGTTGGGCTAGGAAGGTATTCAGCTATTTGTACATGAAGAATGACGATACAAAATGGAGGAAGCGAACCATAAAATTGACTGGTAAACACTTAGTCAACATCAGGGAGCCAAACCAAAAAGGATTATCGGTTAAGAAGAAGGTGAAGGAAGCTGAAACCGATATGTGGAGAATTGGCATGATTAAGAAGTCCGCACTAGAGATCTATCGAACTTTTAAGCAGGAAATTGCCAAGAAAACGATCTATGATAATACTCGGAGCAGTTCTCTACTGTTTGAGGCCGGGACGGGAGTACTGCGAACCAAGACATATCGGGCCAAATACGAGGTGGTAAACACGGTACGCAGTTCGTGTGGAGAGGAAGAGGAAACTGCCTAACACTTGATAATGTTCTGTAAAAGGCTACACCCTATAGTTCAGGATGATGGCGCAGTGTTTTTCAAAGAACTGGGGTTTAGGGACAGGGAGGGCGAAATAGACTTTAAGCGGGTAATGAACTAAATTGAGGTTATCTGATTGGTGACTATAGTCAAGGAACTAGTGAAAATTAAACCCTTCACTGCAAAGTACGAGTCCTCAAACTCACTATTTAAAGGGAAAAAAATAAATGTAGCTTTTGTTTCACTAAGTATTCTCTGTTGATATTACAAAAGCGTGCTATACGTGCTATATCTAACACTCCCTTTTACGAAAGTGCTCGACCATATATTTAAAATGTACAAAGTAATGCCTATAAAACTGTTATACAGACATAAGCTATGTCTAGAGATATTACACCAGTATAAACTAAATACATCACTATTCTTGGACACATATTATGTGAAACAAACACCATAAGAGCTGAGAAAGAGCCTAATATACAAATATAGATCACGCACGAACTACGGTGACCAGCGATTAGCGTCACCAATTTCAAGCATTCTAAACGAACACCCAACTATACTACATTTACTGGAAGACGGAAATTCAGATAGATCATCTAAAAAATAACGAAAGAGTTTATAGAGGATGAAAGCGATGCTTTTTTTTATTTCTGAAATTTGTAGTTAATGATGTTTTTGTATACGTTGCACCTTGTTCATTATTGTCCTTTTGCCTGTAGTTTATTATACTCTAATTTGTCTTGTGAAGCAACTCGATTTCCTAGTCAAGATGTCTCTTGTTAATTTATTTGATAGAAAACATGCATTTGTTTGTATTTGCCACCACTCGGATAAGGACTGTTTATATTTCTATTCTTTTATTCACACTTCTGGCAGTTCCTGTTCTACTATGGTACCCGTGTAAGATAACACGTGATGTTGTACTTTTCTGCGTACTGTACTTGTGGTATGTTTCTGCTTTGTTGCCAGGGTGGCACGACCAAGTCAGGCACTTACTTAGCCTTTAGTCGTGTCCCCCAAGACAATCTTGTTCAATTTTGCCTTGAATAAAGCAAACCAAAACCAAAGCAAAGCAAAGTATCACGGCTTGGTGGCGTTAGCCACCGCCCGATATAAAGGGTACAGCCATATCAATCCATCCATTTATCCAACACCAGCTTGTTCACGCGGCAGCAACTCCAGAGTGGCAGGAGCTAGTTCATGGACGAAGTGTTCAACCAAGACCTGGCCTTCATGCGGGGCATACCCAACACAGTGCAATACTGGTAAAAACACCGCAAGGAGCTCTTTGCCATGATTCGCCAGCTGGGCGAACTGCACGCGTTCTTCACGCTTCGGCCAGGGAAGTACACTAGGACAGGTTCCTCGGAATTCTGGAGTGGGATTCACAGTATAGCGTTGCACCTGCGGAGCTTCGCCCACTCATCATTATTCACTCCGTGGATATTCTGTGACTTTTTTGTATTTCATAGCTCAGTTGGTTTCGCACTAAAGGAAACATTTTACTACAACATGTGTGTCCGAATTATAGCAACCACACAGTCACAATCGCAGCCATTCAGTTTTGAAACACCACATGGCTTATTGCTCAACAATTATCAATAAGTGCGTTTAAAGATAGAGCTTGTTCAGTATATTCAACTCTCTGAAGCAATTAGTATTCTTATAATTTTTTATTTGTGCCCTTTTCGATTTTTTTGCCTGTTGCCCGTTGTCAGAGCTAATACTGATATGTGTTCGTTTTACTTCTGTCGTTCTAAACATGTGCGAGTAGGTTTGCGGTCATTCACCTGTAGCTGTTACCGTGTGATTTTCTAACGGGCTTGTGTCATGTGCTTTTGGATAACGTTCTTTGTGCATTTACATGTGTACATTTTAATTTCTGTATTGGTTGAACTTTAAAAAGAATATCAGAGCAGTGAAGTACAACAAATTAAAAATCAAAGGTGCTGAAAGTGCTTGAAAGCATTCAAAGCAGAAGAGCAAAAATAAATGTACTATGATGAGCATTATCACCACCAACATGCGAGCACTTGATGAACAGCCACAAACTTCATATTCTGATAGTGCTGTTAAAAAAATAAAGGGCGGCTCTCTACCGCACACTATTTACCCTCCCACCACGTGGCTGTTCTTATGATGCGTGACATATATGAAGCAAATAGCAGCTTGATATTCGGCGCTAGTTGTAGCACAGGCGTTCATGAAATACCAGTACCACTTTTTATTATCTGATTTTGCTTTTTCTTGATTTTAAATATTACACAAACGTACACAAGCGAATGGAAATGTATTATTTCGCGCGTGGCTACAGAGGGCGCACTGTCATGTGCTGCTTGGTGTACCCGCGCTTAACTTATTTATTTATTTATTTATTTATTTACAGTACCTCAAAGGCCCCAATGAAGGGGTTTTACATGAGGGGTGGGCTATTACAATCGGTTAAAGGAGTAGATGCTCGATCGCTGCTTTGAAGTTGATGATACTGGAGGGGTGCGCAACGTGAGGAGGAAGGCCATTCCAATCTTGTGCGGTCTTGACAAAGAAGGATGAAAGGTGCGCAGTGGTGTGAGCTCTTGGCAGGTAAACAGCTTTCCTGTGATTGATGCGGTCTGAATGACGATGGGCTGGCTTGATGGTGGGAGTATGAGGCGATCCATGATAAAAATTGAGAAACAGGCACAGACGAGCTATACAGCGGCGTGACGAAAGGGTAGCGAGGTTAGCACGAGATTTAAGTTCGGTTACGCTTGACTGATATGAATAATCTGAAAAGATGAATCTTGCTGCCCGGCTTTGCACTGTTTCAACTGTTTTAGTATTGTTACTCTGATGAGGGTCCCAAACAGCGCATGCGTATTGAAGTTTTGGTCTGATTAGTGTCTGATAAGCGAGTAGTTTGACAGGGGTAGGAGCTAGATGAAGGTTTCGGCGCAGACAGCCAAGAGCACGGTTTGCTTCGTTAGTAATGTGCGTTATGTGAAGGGACCATGTTAACTCAGAAGAAAAATGGACACCTGGATACTTGTATGTAGTTACGCATGAAATTTGAGTGTTGTTAATGAAGTATGCTGGAGATGGGTAGCACTGTCGGTGATGGAAAGAGACTAGTGACGTTTTGTTTGCGTTAAGGGACATTAACCACGTTGTACACCAGATTTCAATTTTATGAAGGTCAGATTGAAGTTCATGAACATCTGATGTGTTGTTAATTGGGCGATAAATGACACAGTCATCGGCGAAAAGTCTGATGTTAGAAGAAATATTATTCGGCAAGTCGTTAATACATATGAGAAAAAGCAAAGGTCCTAGAACCGTGCCTTGAGGCACGCCTGAAATGACAGGGCGTAAAGACGAAGAAAGATTATTTGCGTAAACGAACTGCTGGCGGTTAGTTAAAAAGTCGCAAATCCAATTGAAAACTAAGGGGTCAAGGTTGAGACAAGAAAGTTTTAAGAACAAGCGTTTATGAGGAAATTTGTCAAAAGCTTTTTCGAAGTCTAAAAAGAGCGCGTCTACTGGTATATTTACATCAATGCAAGAGCTAATGTCATTAGTAAACAGAGCTAGTTGAGTGTCACACGAAACACCTTTCTGGAAGCCATGTTGATTTTTATGGAAGAAATGAAGAGGTGCAAGAAAGTTGACTATGTGGAAATAGATTACGTGTTCCATTATTTTAGAGCATACACTTGTGAGCGAAATGGGACGATAGTTTTTGGGTGAATACGAATTACCATTCTTTGGGATTGGAATGACCTTGCCTACCTTCCAGTCTTGGGGCACCACTCCAGATGAGAGTGATTGCTGAAAAATGTTAGATTAAATCACACTTATTACAATTTTAGTGTTCTTCAATATTTTTGTGTTAATGCCATCTATACCCATTGATGAAGTAAGCTTTAACGAGTCGATTATCTTGGAAATACCATTGGCATGAAATACGACTTTCGACATGATCGGGTGGCATACAGGAAGGGCATGGGGAAGGTCACCGTCAGGTTCTATGGTGAATACAGAGCAGAAGGTTTCATTTATTACATGCAAAGTGTAGTGTTCAGGAATTGAAACATTTTGTTCATCGCGTAGTGTAATGTTCCATGAAGGGGTAATAGATGATGAGTTAATTGTTTTCCAAAATTGCTTAGGATTTTTTCGGAGCATATCAGGTAAGGTAGAAGAATAGAAGGAACGCTTAGCTTTAGCTGCGAGAGAATCAAAAAGCTTTTCGGTTGCCTTGTATTTGTCCCACGCGTACTGGGTGTCTGAATGCTTAGCGGAGTGGAACTGGCGCTTCTTTTTATTTTTAAGACGTTTTAGTGAGGCGTTGAACCATGGGGATGTTGACCGTATGGTTAAGGTGACGGTGGGAACGTGAACTTTTATCAGGTGCTGTAGTTTGGTTTTAAATAGGTGCCAGTTCGTTTCGACAGTGCGCATAAAAAAATGGTTAGAAAGGATTCAGAGAAAGCTGTTAGTTCATCGTTTATAGCTTTGTAGTTGCCCTTATCGTATAATGTGATTGTTTTCTTAATTTTCTTGGGATTAGGTAAGTAGCACTGAAAGGTTGTCTGAAAAACAGAGGGATCGCTAATGGCAGATAAATATGACACTGTACTAAAATTATCAGGGTGAGACGTAAGCAATAGGTCTAGAATGTTGGAGGAGTGTTCTGTTTGTGTGGCAGACTGTGACTTGTGGCAGACTGTGATACCTAATCAACAGCAGTATTTTATCTGCAAGGGCCGGGTGTGTGCGAGGTATAGTGCCGTCCACTCTTGGTACAAACACGACGCAGCGTGGCCGCAGGGCGCCAGTGTACACGGTGCGGCCGCGCATCGAAGCGTATCGGCGCAGGCGCACAGGCACAGCGTGAGCTTCTGTGACACGCTCACGCGCCATGCTAGCTTTGAGGTCAAGAACGCCTATGTATCAGCATGTCTTTAGTAATTCAGTGCACCGCAAGGACGTTGCAGGAAAGCGCACTTCACTTACTGCATTGTTATGCAGTTTTTCGCGAACTGGGGAAGTGGCTCCTCCTCTCAGTGCCATAACCCTTGTTAATGAATTGCATCTTGCAAAATTGCTTCGTGGTATTTCGGTTTATAAAAATGAATACCTCAGAGCGGCTTTGCGTATATAGGAGGCGTTGTACAAGGCGACTGCGGATAATTTTGACCAAGTTTGCATTTTGTAGCATGAACTGACATCAGGCAGCTCACGGGCCTACTTGACTGTCATGTCCATGCACGTTCAGCCAAACTGGTTTAGTTTCGGTCGCGCAACACAGGCGCAACACTCTCTATACGAGCATATCACGAATAGTCCAGCTTTTTCAGGTATAGCCTTCTAAGAAACGGGCTTCACGCAAGCATGACGATTGCCTTGTCAGTATGTTGCATGATTATGCCTAACTCCCCGTTCGCAGAGCCTTGCAGGTTTATTGTTTGGAGCTAGTTTTTTTTTCCTGCTCCAAGTCATACTTCCCGGAAATGAAGTTACGCTAACAATGACACTTTGCAGTCAACACCCCTTCACCCCACGAACGGCTCCTCGGTTCGTATTAGCCGTTCTTGAATTCTTCTTACCATCCATAAACAAATTGCCTCGTTAAACATCGTGCTCAGAAAAGTCACCGATGTTCGGCAACTTTGCATGTGTAGTTAAATCCAGACGACTCATACAGCATCCAGCCGTCCATCACATCCGCTTATAGACACCGTAAGAAGTAAGGAGAATTCATTCCCTGATAGGCTGAACGGGCAGGGCTGCACGTCTACTTTGCACATTATCCTAAAATTTCGTAACCTCTTCTGAAAAATTCGCAAGACGCCTCCAAAGATATTGCGGTTGATGCTATCATGAGTTGGACATTTCGGCTACTGCTAGCGATGCTTTGACGAAGCTCCAATTGTTTACTATGCTATGTGCCTCGATAAGCACGAATAACAATGGTCGCTTTGTGTTTGAGCGCTTAGACCACGAAGCGTCTTTTTACTCGTCGTATTTTATTTGGCTGTGGTCCCCTCACCATACAGGGATTTTATTTATGTATAATGCTATATTTACTTCATCAACATTGTACTATATTGTGTGAAATTTAAATAATGGTGTCGTAGGTTGATGATAAGCATGGGTGATAGAAATTCGTGTTACTGTATATGCTACAGCATATGAAGGGCATTAGTCGAAATTATCGAGAGACATCTTCAATAACATTTCTCATATATGTTCAGCGGCTTTTGGATTTTAAATTCATTATAACGAAGCAATGTCGTAATATTTAAGAAAGCACACAAAAACAACGAAAATTGTATGAGTGAAAACAGAAACAGGCCAGAGGTCTCAAACTCACCTCAACTAGTAGCCCGAAGTCGCGAAATTACTTCATCCTGCAAGGGTCTGGACAGTGAAGAATACGTTGAAACAAAACGAAACCTAACAATATCATTTGTAAAAAACAAACGCATTTGCCATAATTCATATAAGGAACATTCCTGAAGAGAACTTGTTGTCAGCATTTGAGAACATACCGTTACAGATCTTCGTAGTGACAGATCTGGAGCGCAGATTTCACAATATACTAGATTTCGTTCCACTGTTAACATTCGATGCATGGGGACTGCATGGACTGCCTCACGAAAAAAAATGGCTTGAGATCAGGTCCGTCTCTGTTGTTTACCCGAAAAACGCGTTATCAGTCACAATGGCCGCGTAAACAACGCGATCGCTTTTTAGCAACGTGTCAAACATTTTATTCTTGAAGAGGCTGTGGGCCATCAGTGAATCGTCCGCGGGCCGTATTCGGCCCGTGCGCAACATGTTTGTTACTCTTTCTTTGCGCATAAACTGTGAGCGACGCTCTGCAGTAAACGACGCTCATATATTTCAAACCAGCAGCAACGGCGTGACCGGTTAACCAGCCACCGAGCGCTGATGCTGATGCTGATGCTGATGACCTCAGATGGATGGCGCTCACCAAAAGAGGGAGATGGGCCAAGAACCGGGCGGCAGGATACTTAAGTGAAACTAAAATGAAATTAAAGTCAATCTGGAAAATTAGTTTAGAGATAATAAGACAGCTAAACAAAAAATTTTTGCTGAGCAAGCGGTCAAACCATCTCTTGTATTTGACAAACATCGCTACGAATTATAAAGATCTGAAAAAGTCAGGGTTCACTAGCATGGTAATTTTTTAGCTGCATTGATGTAATCATTAACAGTGAAGCATATATGCCTGTGGCAGTAACCAAATAAAGGGCCGCCAAGTGATTATAGTGCTGGTAGATTTACTTGTATTCCTAGCTTTTGCAATGGGGCTCTAAAAATCTTTTTCTCTAATAAGAGTAATGATGACAGAATAAAAAGAAATGTTCAATTGTTTAAATTTCGTTGCAAAAAAAATGCACAGCGGTGACGCCTTGAGTCGAGCTTTGTTAAGGTAATAATTTAGTTGTGGAACTGCACAGCACAATCTGGTATAAGTGACCTCTAACTAGCGAGATACACACCACTGTTTATTCAAGCAATACCTCAAACGCTTGAAACCTTTAAATTTATCCAAATTAACTATTCTCCATTGCAGACAGGCATTTTGGAACCTTAGCGCTGTCAAGTAAGCCGTATCTGGCAAAACTGGGATGGTGGGCTCACTCAAGGGAAACTGCTGCTGGAGACAACCCTTCGTCCTCTTCGTCAGGCACACACGTGACACGCCTATTGTCCCACGAAATGTCAACATGAATGTAGCATGATCTCCGGTGGCAGGAGCGCCGTCTCGGCGCATCGAGATGTCAACGTCAGTGAGATGTTCAATATCGATGGTCTGTGGGGTAGTTGAAGGCTATGAGGCAGCAGGGGCAGTTTTTTTTCTGCCCCGCCGCGGTGGTCTAGTGGCTAAGGTACTCGGCTGCTGACCCGCAGGTCGCGGGTTCAAATCCCGGCTCCGGCGGCTGCATTTCCAATGGAGGCGGAAATGTTGTAGGCCCGTGTGCTCAGATTTGGGTGCACGTTAAAGAACCCCAGGTGGTCGAAATTTCTGCAGCCCTCCACTACGGCGTCTCTCATAATCATAGGGGGGTTTTGGGACGTTAAACCCCACATATCAATCAATCAATCAATCAGCAGGGGCAGTTTCATATGTCACTGGAGTAACCTCACGAAGGACTCGGTATGGACCTGCGTAACGAAGTTTTTCCGAAAAGCCAACTTCACAGGTCGGGGACCACAGCAGGACCAATGAACCGGGTAAAAAGTGCATGTCGCGGGGCCTTTCTTCATACGAACGCCGCTTTTTCTCTTGAGAGGCCAAAGGTGAGTGCGGGTGTTTTCGCGTGCATGGGCAGTCTGAATGACAGCGTCAAGGACATTAAAGCGGCTCGTCGGTGTCGCGGTAGACGGAATGACAGTACCTAGAAGTAATGTAGGTGCTCAGCCAAACAACAGAAAAAATCGAGAGTACGCGGCAATGACATGGCGAGAAAAACTGTATGAAAATGTCACGTATGGCAAAGCAAAGTCCCAATCAGTGTGAGTGGAAGAAACATACTTTGAAGTTCCCAATTCAGATGCTCCCTGAGTCCATTTGCCTGTGTTCGGTAGGAAGTAGTAAGATTGTGCCTCATTTCACATGACTGTAGGATATCAGCTATAACCTTCGATAGCAAGGTGCGGCCACGGTCGGTAAGCAGCAGGCGGGGAGCTGCATGTTGCAAAATCACGTCGTGTAGGAAGAAGTCAGCGACATCTGTGGCGCACCTTGTTGGAAGTGCTCATGTGGTGGCGTAGTGCGTGACGTAGTCTGTCGCCACAGCTATCCACGTGTTGTCAGAGGAAGACAAGGGAAAAGGGCCCAGGAGGTCTAAGCCAACGCGAAAGAAAGGTTCTGATAAATTGTCAAGTGGCTGAAGTGTCCGGCGGGAAGCGTCGATGGTGTTTTGTGGCGCTGACATTCATCACAAGCCGTAATATATCTTCTTACTGAGCTTGAAAGCCCTGGCCAAAAGAGGCGCCAGCGAATCCAATTGTAAGGGCATGACACACCAAGGTTATGGGCAGTTAGAAGGTCAAGAAGTTCATGGAGAACTGCTGAGCGAAGATGTGTCGGAAGGACGAGCCGCTAGGCTGGTCTATCTGGGTAGAAGTTCTGGTAGTGTAGAACACCGTCATAGAGGATGGATTAGTGATAGGACCTGTTGGAAAATGGTGATTGGAAATGTTCCATTATATCGCGGAAGGATGCATCACGGCGTTGCCCGTCACTAATGCTGGTCAGTTGCGAAACGGAAACTACGCAAGTATCAGTGTCGGTGTCAGGAATGGTGCTCAATTCATTGACCGGGAAGCGGAACAGGCAGCCTGCGTCCTGATGTAGGCTCCCGACTTGTACGTGACTGTATAGGTATATTTTCGCAGTCGCAGAGCCCAGCACTCAAGCTTCAGTGACGAAAGCCAACGTAGCGCACGGTACATGGTTCGTTATTACAGAGCAATTCGTCACATAGAATTATAGGCGTAACTTCGTGACTGCCCAAACAAGAACAAGACATTCATGCTCTGTAATCGACTATTTGTGCTAGGCAGCTTTGAGAAGGCGGCTAGCGTAGGCGATAACTCGGTCGTGTCCCCACTGGCGTTGGGCTAGGATGGCTCCAACCCCGGGCCCCTTCGCATCTGATCAGACTTCTGTCGGAGCGGGTGGGTCAAAGTCAGCCATTACAGGTGGAGTCACCAGGATTGTGATGAGGTGAGAAAAAGCGGCAGTTTGAGCGGGACCCCCCGTAAAGACACGCCTTTTTTTTTTGAAAAGGTCAGTGAGTGGTCGAGCGATTGTTGCAAAATCGTTCACGAAGCTTCTCGTATAGAAACAAAGTCCCACAAAAATCCACACGTCCTTGACAGACTATGGTACAGGAAAGCTCGTGACGGCACGAATTTTCTCCACGTCGAGCTGCACACCTGAGGCGTCGACAAGGTGGGCCAACACCGTAATCTGCTGGCGGCCGAAGTGACATTTCGACTAGTTTTGTTCAAGGCCAGCAGCGCGAAGGATGTCGAAAACCACTGACAAACACTAGAGATGTGTTTCAAATGTAGGCGAATATACAAGGACGTCGTGCAGGTAGGCACAGGCATATTGCCCACTTCAACTCTTCTAATAGTGAGTCCATCATATGCTCTAACGTACGTGCGGTGTTGCATAGACAAAAGGGCATCACCTTGGATTGGTATAGGCCGTCGGGAGTTACAAACGCAGTTTTTCTTATTCTTTCTCGTCTACCGCAATCTGACAATAATCAGAACGTAGGTCAATTGAAGGAAAGTACCCCTCACCTCCACCAATTACGTTACAGAAGAGAAAGGACGCCGTATCGACAAAGCTGTGGATGAAATTTATTTCAAACCAGCAGCAGCAGCGTGACTGGTTGACCAGCCACCAAGTTTGTTTGTTTGTTTGTTTGTTTGTTTGTTTGTTTGTTTGTTTGTTTGTTTGTTTGTTTGTTTGTTTGTTTGTTTGTTTGTTTGGAATTATGGCTCATACCTACACAGGGGGGATGGGCCAAGAAAGCGTAGTGCACTTTTTCTGTAAGCATTAGAACTATGTGTAAGAATGAATTTGTATTATCATATAACTAAGTTAAGGAAAACCGCAAAAAAAGGGGAAAATGGGGGAAAATATAAAAGTTAATTTTAGAGATAATGAAATTTCGGATGTTGAGATGACCACACAGCTGCATCTATTTCACCTAACCACCCAGAATGAACACTTCTTGATGATACAAAATAAAAATATTTCATTAAGAATTACAATTGGATACGTTTGAATGCCTAAATAAAATTGCAAACGGCATTTAAAGCGTCCCTGTGGCAATGATCCTAAACTGAGGCACCAAAGTTCAGTACATCTTCCGCCATTAATGCAACGCCTAATTTCAGAAAGGGAATAACTAGAAGTCTTTTTCTAGGTATATTGTTATGTGCTGCTCACGTGGATGACGAAAAGGAAGATAACTAGGTGGTGCTTGCTCTCGCCATCTCGGTTGTTTTTGCCATCACTACTGTGGACTGCAAATATTACGCCCTGTTCTGTCATCCTCCCCGTAACATCATTGGTGGAAGGTGCGAGGTACCCACTTCACGCAAGATGGAACTTCGCAGCGGGCGTCTTCTTGAACACACCATTATGTCGACGAACGATGCCGTCAATCCAGCCCCCGCTATTCCGAATTCACCGAGCAACGTTGCTCTGGCCCACCCCCGTGACCCTGGCCTCTTCTGCGGGACTGATAACGTGCACGTGTAGAAGTGGCTGGCCGACTACGAGCGCGCCAGCAAGACCACCCGCTGGGATCCCACTTTGATGCTCGCAAATGTCAGCTACTACCTCAGGGGCAAGGCCAGTGTGTGGTTCAACACGCACGAGGAGAAGCTGACCAGCTGGGAGGTATGCAAACGAAAAATGAAAGAACTTTTCGGAAAGCCCATTGCACTCGAACGAACCGCCCAGAAGGAACTCTCGTGCCCAAACCTCAATGGAGCCGTACATGGTGTACATACAAGATGTATTAGCCTTGTGCCGGCAAGTTGAAATGCCGGAAGCCGACAAAGTCAGCCACATTCTCAAAGGCATCACTGACGACGCCTCTCACTTGCTTGTGTATAAAGAATGCTCCACCATTGACGACATTATCAAGGAGTGCCGACGGTTCCAAGAAGCAAACAGCTGACGAGTCACGCAGCAATTTGTTTGGCTCCCTACACTGCTGCCACGTCGTCGTGCGAAGACGTCGAGATTCAGCCGTCGCCCAGTACCAAAAGCATCCTGCATCTTGTTCGCCGAGAGATCGAGGCAGCCTCTCCATCTACTCCCCAGGCTCGTTCTCACGAGGAAACCAGCCCGACAGTGTCACTAATTCAGGCCGCTGTGCGTGAAGAACTGGCGAATGCAGGCATCCAGCCAGTATGTGCCCTAAGTCGTCCCGCGGTCAGCCCTGCTTCACAATACCGGTCACAACAGACATTTTCCGGTACCGTGATCCCTACCAATGGCGCACGCGTGATGACAGGCCGATATGTTTCAACTGCAATGGCGTCAGCCACATTTCCCGCTGTTGTCGCTATCATCAGCCACCATACCCTTGTTCATCATACCGTCCAGACAACAGATTCTCCCCTTTTCACAGCCGCGAGGACCCACCAAACCCTAATGCCCGAACGTCGAATTCACGTTACGACCGTTTGCCATTCCCCCAGACCCAGCGACGTTCTCGGTCACCTATGCACCGTCGCTCCCCTTCACCTTTCTCACGCCGTCTCTCCTCGTAAAACTGACAAGTTGAGCTCCCGGAGGTGATGCTGCATTGACCTATTGACCCGGAAATCCTCTGTTAACTCTGGTAACTCGGCAAAATCTTTTGGACGTTGAAGTAGATGGCGTGCCTGTTTCAACGCTCATCGACACAGGTGCCCAATTATCAGCGTTGAACGCTCACCTTTCTCGCCGTCTTCGTAAAATTATTACACCCGCCTCATCACCTGTTGTTCGCGTAGCCGATGGCCGTACACGCACCATTCTTGGAATGTGTTCTGCGCGTGTGAGCTTCGATGATCACAAGACCTCGGTCCTCTTTGCTGTTCTGGACGAGTGCCTTCATGACCTAACTCTTGGCCACAACTTTTTGAGCACGCATTCATCCCTGATTGACTGTTTATCAGGTTTGTCACAACTAGAGCTTCCTGCTGTACCTGACATCACTATCGCGTCGCCACCACGTTTATGTGTCATTCAGTTTGTTCGCTTGCGCCCAGGTACCGCGACTTACGTCGCATTTAACGCAGGCCCACCGGTACGTGATGGCGACTACTTGATTACCCCCTCTTTGGACGTGGTTTTGACGCTACAAGTAGCTCTGCCTTACTCTCTTGTGACTGTGTCTGCAAACAACGCTTGCATACTTGTCATGAACTTTGGACGCTGCGCACAACTGTTTCCTGAAGGTATCACGCTGGGCACGACATCACCTTTAGAAGCTAACGACCCTGTTGATGTGGGACATCAATGGCCCTGGCCAATGATATGCCACAGCCACTTCCACGCAGCCCTGCTGCTAGTCCAACACCTCATGACTATTTCTACAACATGATTGCCCCGAACCTAGACCCTTCTCAAAGCCTGGAACTACGCCTTTTGTTGGACGGTCATACCGCGATGTTTTTCACCAAAACTTGAACAAACATCTCTGGTGACCCACCAAACTGACACCGCGGACGAAAGACCTATTCATCAACGCCATGACCGTATCTCGGCGACCAAGCACAGCGTCATTCAAACGGAAGTTGACAAGATGCTCGCTAAGGATATCATCGAGCCATCTTCGAGTCCTTAGGCGTTGCCCGTGGTACTTGTAAAAAAAGATAACACCTGGCGGTTCTGCTTCGACTACCAGCACCTCAACAAAATCACCAAGAAAGACGTCTACCCTTTGCCGCGAATAGACGACGCGCTTGATTCCCTTCATGGCGCACGGTACTTTTCTTTTATCGACCTTTTATCGGGCTATTGACAAATAGCTGTCGAATAAAATGATTGGAAGAAGACCGCCTTCATTACACCCGATGGTCTATATTTGTTTAAGGTCATGCCATTTTGGTTGTGCAACGTGCCAGAAACATTTGAGCGCATGATGGACTTCCTACTGAGGGTTTTCAAATGGTCCATATGCCTCTGTTACTTGCACGATGTCGTTTTCGCCCCGGCTTTCACCAGTCACCTGCAACACTTGTCGGCTATTTTGCAAGTCTTTCGCACCGCTGGTCTTCAACTCAAATCTTTAAAATGCCGCTTTGGCCACCGAGAGATCACCGTGCTCGGCCATCTAGTTGACGCTGCTGGTTTACGACCTGATTCAACAAAAATACTTGCTGCCACCAACTTCCCCATTCCACGTTCTTAGAAAGACGTTCGCTCGTTTTTCAGCCTGTGCTCATATTTTCGCCGCTTTGTTAGGAATTTATCAGTCATTGCGCAGCCCCTCACATGTCTTCTGAAAAAAAATACGTCCCTTTCTCATGGGGACCTTACCAGGCGTCGGCTTTTTCCCATCTCGTCGACCGACTTCCGTCACCCCCTGTGTTGGCCCATTTCGACAACTCTGCGCCTACCGAAGTACGCACCGATGCTAATGGTCATGGTCTCAGCGCTGTCCTTTGCCAAAATCAACGTGATCACGACTGCATAATTGCTTACGCCAGCCGCCTCCTCTCTGCAGCTGAGCGGAGCTATTCTATAACCGAGTAAGAGTGCCTTGCTCTTGTTTGGACTCGCCGGAAATTTCATCCTTATCTTTACGGCATACTCATCACCGTGGTAAGTGATCGCCACGCCTAATGCTGGCTGTCTTCACTCAAGGATCCGGCTGGTCAAATTGGTCGTTAGGAGTACACGTTCACTGTTGCATCACTGGGCCTCTTGCATCAACACTCTAAGCAAAATTAGCCGAAAAAGGAGTAACAGAGCCCAACAGGCGCGCGCGATGAACGAATAGACCATTGAGGAGCAACCACAGAGGGAAGCGTGCCGCGCGAAACCACTTACTCTCCAAACACGCTCCAAATGGATGAACCACCTGGGTATTGCAGGCAGCGCGAAAATCGTTGCCAAGGTGACCAGCCCTCTTTCTCCTCCTCTGGTGGCTCAGTCTTTCCCCATATTTCGCCGGCTACGGTTCGCGTTGCGTCGCACTCGGAGTGCTCCACCATGGCCGCCTGGATTCGACGATCTAAGAACTATGACGTGGTGCTTGGGTGCTTGTGTGTACGTTTGGATGAGTGTGGGCGGCTGTTTTTGCGTTTCGCTGCACCCGTGAAGTCTGGAGAAAGTGTCGGCACGTCACCATGCCGCGCTGTATATCTCTGACTTCAAGATAGTCACGACCAACACACGACAGCTACAGTTGGGAAGGCCAATATGACGGACGAGAAGACAACAGGCCTATTGGATATATACTTCAGTCGGACTCAGGGCAGAAAACAGCGTTGGAGTCTAAGGCAAGTAGGTTATCATTCTTTATTCTACTGTACTTGTCGCGTGTGTGATACGGATCACGCTTGCTGGCAACGGGCTCAGTCGTGTTGTATATCGCACGCATGAAATGCATCGCGAAGGTCAGCTTCGGCGTCTGCAGTACGCCTGTGCTTTGCGACCACCTTGAAATTGGCCGCCAATGCCGTCGGCCTCCTGTACGCTCGCTCATCGAGTGCTCACCTGTCTTCGCCGCCGCGATGAGCTCCGGGCTGACGATAATGGGCTGAGACCTCGTCGCTGTGTTGGGAGTCGTCGAAAACACGTTGCGGGCTCTCGTAAAGAGCTTGGTTGTAGTATGTCGCGTGCTGTAAGTGCACCAGCACGGGCTGGCGGGGCTTTCGCTAGCGTCGGAACTCACTGAAAATGGGTCACCATTACAGTTGGCTTTCCCGTCAGTCGGTCGCAAGCAGCTCGGCGCCGTCCGTTGGTCGCGGCGGCGGACTCGCGTTTGCGCCCTGCACTCGCTCGAGTTTGTGGAAAAGGGTCGCATTACCATCGATTTCTTCGGCGCTAGCTCCAAACCAGCTCGGCGCTGTTCGTGGTGGCGGCCAAGCGTACGCTCGCTCTCCTGTTAGAAGGTCGCTGGCGGCAGACACTCCGCGTGCAGCGCCGTGTTTTGTATCGCCTTCGCTTGCTCGAGATGAACGACGTCACTCGCTTAGGACTCGCCGACTTGTTAGCGGCACGGTGGTTCGCGGAGTCGTGGCTGCGGCCGCCACTCCTAAGCTATTGCGCTACGGGGATCGAAATGAGTCTTTGACGATGTGTGACATCACGGTGAAATAATTAGCATGTAATATCTCACGTATGTTTTCATTTCACCTTGCACGTATTTCTCATATGCATTTGTATTCATCCTCTGTCACGTGTGATTCCCTATTTTACATACTTATTGTGCAGCCGTGGGCACACACCGTGCTGAAGACTGTGTGCGCTGGCGTCTGCGATGCCTGTCATCCATCTCTTTTGTCAGAGCAGCTTCAGAAGGACTGTGCAAGATGTGAAGGTAAAGTTGTTTGTTTGTCATATTTTAACGCTTCTTTTTATATTAACGTGCACGTACTTGTCATATGCGTGCATCTTCATCTTCTCTCACGTGTGTCTAACTATTTTTACTATATTATTGTACGTGCGGCCGTGGGAACACAACAGGCAGGGGGCTGCGTGCGCTGGCGTCTGCAATGCCTGTGATCAATCGCTTCCGTCAGAGGAGCTCCACAAGGAACAAGATGTTACAACGAGACTGAACTTGTAAACTTCACCATGAATTCACTTAGCAGAATGGAGAAACTTCATATGTAGGTAGAAAAATAAAAGATTTCGATGTCTCACTTTTGTCTTTCGTTGTTGCCGTGACTGCGAAAGCAGTTACACATAGGTGGCTAACTACTTTTTCGCGTGTTCTTTTCTGCGCAATTTGTTGCTCACTGCGCAGAAAAACAGGCGAAAAAAGTAGTGGGCCTGGCGAAAAATAAACAAAAAACAATGTTTAAACTGAGGACAAAAAGTTCATCTGATTGGAGTATTTTATTGGATCAACCATTCGTCCGGCAAGGTGCAACTGTGAGGACTAACGGTTGCCCGGTAAGGTGTAATTCTAGAGATTAACAGTTGCTCTACAAGGTGCAAAAGTGAGGACTGAATGTTAGTTCGTTGAGGCAAATTGCGGGACTAACGTTTATTCCTTAAGGTGTAAATGTGAGGACTAAATGTTAGTCCCTTGAGCTTATTTGTGGGGACTAACTGTTAGACCTGGTGCCGTTAGTCCTAAAAGGAATATAATTGTTGTGGCAGCCCCATTAGTCCCCAAAAGGACGAACCACACAGCCTTTTAACACCCTTTTTGCCATAAAGTGAAGACGCCGACTGCCTGTTCCGTTATCCCGTCGACCCACCAGACTTTTAGGCGAACGATACCATTCCGTCTGTGCTTGCTATAACTGACGTGTTGAACATTTCTGCTGAGCAACGACGTGACCCGACTCTTCGCCATAATATCGACTGCCTCAACTCTGCAGCTCCCTATTCATCCCTTCCTCTCTTCGTTCTACGCAATGGAATCTTGCTACGTCGTAGTGTGATACCCGATGGTCCTGACCTCTTGCTTGTGATTCCAGCACACCTTCATTCGACTGTTCTGGCCGAGCTTCACGACGTGCCGATAGCGGGGCACCTCGGCGTTTCCCGCACCTATGATCGTGCACGACGGTGTTCTACTGGCCAGGAATGTACAGGTCAGTACGTCATTACGTGACCTCGCGCGATCTTTGTCAGTGCCGGAAGAAGCCAACGCTCCCACCTGCCGGCTGTGTTCAATCACTCGACGTTCCATAAGAACCATTTCATCGTGCCAGCCTCGACTTGCTTGGTCCGATCCCTACGTCTGTCTCGAGGAATCGATGGATCGCCGTTGCCACGGACTATGCCACACGGTTCACAATTACTTGCGCAGTTCCCACCAGCTTCGCGACGGGCGTAGCGGACTTGCTACACAACGTCATCCTTCATCACGGAGCACCACAGCAGCTTCTGACGGACCGTGAAAGGCAGTTTCTATCTCGGGTCATCAGTGATATATTAACGTCTTGCTCGACCAAACATAAGCTAACCACGGCCTACCATCCACAGAAAAATGGTTTGACGGAGCGAATGAACCGAACCATTACGGACATGCTGGCAATGTACGTGTCTGCCGACCACCAAGATTGGGATGCAGCGTTGCCTTTTGTCACATTCACCTACAATACGCCGCGGTGCAAGATGGCGGGCTATTCGCCTTTCTTTCTTTTATTTGGCCGAAATCCAACTTTGCTTATGAACACGATGATGCCTCCTTCGACATACTCACCCACTGAATACACCCAAGAAGCTATAGCACGTGCCGACCAGGCACGGAAACTTGAGCGTGTTCGGCTAACTGACTCGCAAGCGGGCCAAAAATCTCGTTATGACTGCCGTCACCAAAACACCTACTTTCCCCCAGGATCTCTTGTCCTCCTGTGGTCTCCAGCACGCCGTATTAGACTTTCTGAGAAGCTACTGCTCTCCTACCCCGGACCATACCGTGTGCGCCACCAAGTGACTGACGTCACGTATAAAATCAAACAATTGTCTTCGTCTTCGTCCACGGCACCCCCACAGACTTAGTTCACGTTGTCCGTCTGAAGCCTTACCTTACACCGGAGTCCCCCAACACACATGTATAGTGACCACCTTCACTACCGTCTTTCTCCGGCTGCAGCGAAGCGGTGCTTTTGCCGCAGGAGGGAAATGTTATGTGCCACTAACCTAGATCACGAAGAAGAAGAGGACAAGGTGGTGCCTGCTCTCGCCATCTTGGTTGCTTTTGCCATCACTCCTGTGGACTGTAAATATTACGCCCTTTTCTGCCATACTCCCCGTAACAGTATAGTATCAGCGACATGATAAAAAATAATGCTCAGTTGATTCCATTCCTCAACAGGATGCACAGAAGAGTGATATCACCGGACCAGCTTTGTGTAAATGCAGTTTTTAGGACGAACATGCCATCGAAATTTAGAAAACAAAACTTCGGCCTTTCTCGACTAACTCCACTGGGGTCGCCATACTTGAGGTGGCTATATTCTGTCCATGTAGTTATTGTTTCTATCATATCTGTGCAGATTGCTCATTTTCTATATTTTACTCTGGTAATATATTCAACCTCTAGCAGTACGGCTAATATTGGGCCATCAAACGCGGCCCTTGCTTAAGAATCGGCCAGTTCATTTTATCTCAATCCGCAGTGTCCTGAAACCGACAGTAACCTCAGGTGTCTCACCTGCGGCGGTACTAATGTTCTAAATATCCTTAGATCTCGAGAGTTCTCAGAAGCTGTCAGTGCTGCACACACTGAAAGGAAATCCATCATTACGAAGGCACTGTTTTGATTTGACAGAACTTTTCAAAGTGCTAAGTTAAGCGCCACGAGCTCAGCTTCAAAAACTAAATTAAAATCAGGTAGTCCCACCGAAAAGGACCAGTCAAGTAAATCCGAGGCAATGCCTACACCTGCTTTGTGATTATTCACTGAAGCATCCGTGGCTATTATATTATTTGTTTCTGCATGCTCCAGGTAATCTATTAATATGTTATTTAAAAATTTGAGAGAATTCAAGTAGGATTTTGGGGGGAAACATTACCATATTCAATTATAAAATTACAATTCGAGTCATTATACGGAATTACATTTTTAACGTTAATATTTAAATTTCGTAGTTTTTTTTTGTGCAAATATTATCTGGGGTGTGCAAAAATGTCGCCAATGAGCATGAAAAAAGGCGTCTGGGTCTAAGATAAAAGCATATTGCGACCGTCTTGTTGGTTAGCTATATATTTTAAAAATGCTTGTACTGTCAAACTGCGAGATCGACAAAGTAGTGTAGGCAGGCGCACTTGCTGATACAATACATTGATACACCCCTCCTTCACGCGCATGCCGAAATGCCGCCCCATCGCACTTTCGTCGCCAGACGCCACCACCGCCACCAAACCCACCGACGACCTACCGTTCGCCAGTGGGCCAGCGCAGTGCGCCGAGGATAATCGACGTTTGGCGCACCCCTGATCACCGCTTACTGTGCTACCTCTGTGGCGAGGCCGGGCATACTTGCCACCGTTGCCAGTACCGACAGATGGGACTGCGTGGCTTCGCCGTCGATGCAACACGTCCGCAGCCACGTGACATCGCCGACTACCTAACAGGAACTCAGTGGACACCACGAAGTCCTCCCCGTTCGCCATCGCCCAGCCTCCGCACGTCACCGCCCCTCTGGCAGTGCTCTGGCACAACGCGGAGTCGGTCTCCTAGCCCGTATTCGGGAAACTAAGGGCAGCAACCGATGGAGGTGCGGTTGCTGTGCGATGAACTACCGAAGATCCTCCGACGATGACGACGCCGCGACGGAGCTTTCCGAACACGACGCCAACCAAGCAAAGTCCTGACGGCGAAACCTCACTTACCGAAGGTAACCTGACGACGCAACATGAAAGCAGCGTAATAAGCCGACGCAGCTGTGATTCGACACCCCGCCCTAACTGTAACGCGAGACGGCGAACTAGCGACCTCGACGTTCTTTTCGACGGCCACAGTGTGACCGCTCTCGTCGATATTGGAGCCAACTATTCCGTCATCAGTGGGCCGTTCGCCGCGAAGTTGAAGAAAGTTAGGACAGCTTGGGAAGGCCCCGAAATCCGCACATCCGGAGGTCATCTCGTAACACGTGCAGGAATCTGCACAACGAGAGTCCCCATTAACGGCCGTATTTATCCTGCAGACTTCGTAGTCCTACAGCGTTGCTCGAGAGATGTCATCCTTGGCATGGACTTCTTATGCCTCCATGGTGCTGTCATCAACCTAAGAACAAAGTCGATAACGTTATCCACAGAAGAAGCACTACCGCCGCGCACGCCGTCAGGAAACCATGCCTTGAATGTGCTGGAAGAACAAGTTACCATTCCTCCTCACTCCAGCGTCATTATTTCAGTCGGCGCCCCTAAATCACCTCACTTGGAAGGTGTCGTTGAAGGCAGTCAGCATCTGTTGGTCACCCGCAATATTTGCGTCGCAAGAGGAATTGCAGAGTTGCAAGGAGGCAAAGCAACGGTTATGCTCACAAATTTCAGCAATGAATACAAACATGTGAACAAAGGAACGACGGTCACATACATCGAAGAAACCGTGGAAGCCACGAGTTCTTTCGCCCTCGCCGATTCTGCGGAACCTGCTCAGAGAAACCGAGCCCCTCCCTCAGCTTTCGACCTCAATCCCAGCCTTCCGAACCATAAGCAAGAACAGCTCAAGACCCTGATGTTACAAAATGAAGATTGCTTTTCATCGTCGTCAAAAATTCGGCCGACGCCAATCGCGAAACATCACATCATAACCGAGGAAAATGCCAGACCACTCCGTCAGGGTCCGTACAGGGTTTCGGGGCGAGAACGCGAGGCCGTAAACACACAAGTTGATGAAATTCTACGGGACGACATCACCAGCCGTCCAAGAGTCCATCGGCGTCCCCCGTGGTGTTAGTGAAGAAAAAGGATGGGACCCTACGTTTCTGCGTCGATTATCGTCACCTGAACGAAATCACAAAAAAGGACGTGTATCCTCTCCCACGAGTATATGACGCACTGGGTCGGTTCCATAACGCCAAGTACTTTTCGTCAATGGACCTCAAGACTGGCTATTAGCAAATTGAAATCGACGAAAGAGACCGAGAGAAGACGGCGTTTATAACACCGGACGGCCTCTTGGAGTTTAAGGTGATGCCCTTTGGTCTTCGCTCAGCGCCTGCAACTTTTCAACGCGTTATGGATACAGTACTGGCAGGATTGAAGTGGCAGACTTGCCTTGTGTACTTGGACGACGTCGTCGTGTTTTACTCGAGTTTCGACGAGTATCTTCGGCGCCTTGAAGCTTTACTTCAAGCCATTTACTTCAAGCCATTTACTGAAACCAGAAAAGTGCAGATTTGCGTACGAGGATCTCTTGTTTCTCGGGCACCTGATTAGCAAGTCTGTAGTTCGTCCCGATCCACGGAAAACAGCCGCCATCGCCGACTTCCTGCCGCCCACTGACAAGAAGGCGGTGCACCGATTTCTGGGCCTGTGCGCCTATTATAGGCAATTCGTGAAAAACTTCGCCCGCATCGCCGATACGCTCGCTAAGCTTACCAAGGCTGACGTGGAGTTCAAGCGGGAAACGCCGCAGGAACACGCTTTCCAGGAGCTTAAACATCGCCTCCAGACACCTGCGTTGCTTGCCCATTTCGGCGAATTCACCGAGACAAAAATACACACTGGCACAAGCAGCGTAGGTCTTGGCGCCGTTCTTGTGCAGAGGGCTGACGGACTTGAATGGGTTATGAGTTACGCCAGCTGATCGCTATCCAAAACAGAAGACAGTTATTCCACAACAGAAAAGGAGTGCCTCGCCATCATCTGGGCTACTTCAAAATTTCGCCCCTACCTCTACGGCAGTCCCTTCAAAGTTGTGAGCGACCACCACGCCTTGTGCTGGCTAGCCACCTTGAAGAACCCTTCAGGTCGCCTCACACGATGGAGCCTGAGACTTCAAGAATATGATATTACCATCGTTTACAAGTCTGGCACGAAACCCTCCGACACCAACTGTCTCTCTCGTGTGCCTGTCGACCAATCACCGCCCGACAACCCGGGTGACGATTACTTCTTGGAAACAATAACTACCGACGACTTCGCTGAACGACAGCGGGCCGACCCGGAACTTAAGGCCCTAATAGAATACCTCGAAGGCAGGACCGCCAAAGTCCCGAAGGTATTCAAGCGCGCACATGCGTCGTTCTTCCTGCGAAACGGTCTTCTCCAAAAGAAAAACTTTTTACCGCTTCGAGCCAAGTACCTCCTTGTGGTGCCTTCAGCTCTGCGACCAGAACTCTTGCAGGCCCTGCACGACGATCCGACGGCAGGGCACCTCGGTGTTTCTCGCACGCTCGCGAGGATACAAGAAAGGTACTACTGGCCACGTCTTACCACCGACGTCACTCGTTATGTGAGGACATGCCGGGACTGTCAGCGACGCAAGACACCGCCGACAAGGCCAGCGGGACTTCTGCTGCCAATTGAACCACCTCGCCGACCATTCCAGCAGATTGGTATGGACCTACTGGGGCCATTCCCGACGTCGGCTTTCGGAAACAAGTGGATCGTGGTAGCTACCGACTACCTCACCCGCTACGCCGATACAAAAGCCCTGCCCAAAGGCAGTGAGTGCATCCAAGGTAGCTAAGTTCTTCGTTGAAAATATCGTCCTACGTCACGGCGCCCCAGTGGTCCTTATCACCGACAGAGGAACGGCATTTACTGTTGACCTAACTCGAGCGATCTTGGCATACAGCCAGACAAACCACCACCGGACGACAGCGTACCACTCACAGACCAACGGCCTCACCGAGCGGCTAAACAAGACGATCGCCGACATGCTGGCAATGTACGTCGATGTCGAACACAAGACGTGGGACGCCATTTTTCCGTACGTGATCTTCGCATACAACACGGCTGTGCAGGAGACGACGCCGATATCTCTATACAAATTGGTCTACGGAAGGAGCCCGGCAACGACGTTCGATGCCATGTTACCCAACGTCACCGACGAAGAAAACCTCGATGTGAGTGAGTACCTTCAACGCGCCGAAGAAGCCCGACAACTCACGCGTCTCCGTATCAAAAAACAACAGACGACCGACAGCCGCCATTACAATCTTCGACGACGCTTCGTGGAATACCAGCCCTGTGAACGTGTTTGGGTGTGGATGCCGATACGCCGATGTGAACTCAGTGAAAAGCTTCTGCGACGGTACTTCAAACCGTGCAGGGTGGTTCGAAGTCTCGGCCCACTTGATTACGAGGTTGTCCCCGACGGCATCACGAACTCTCAACGACACCGATCGTGACCTGAAGTCGTCCATGTCGCGCGCCTCAAGCCGTTTCATGCGCGTTAACAAACTGAAACGTTTTCTGTATTATTGCTG
Source organism: Rhipicephalus microplus (assembly GCF_043290135.1). Classification (NCBI taxonomy): domain Eukaryota; kingdom Metazoa; phylum Arthropoda; class Arachnida; order Ixodida; family Ixodidae; genus Rhipicephalus; species Rhipicephalus microplus. The sequence continues at coordinate 4,390,747 of NW_027464594.1, forward strand.
TATTGTAATTTATTCATTGTACTTTCTTGCATAATTGTTGCACCTTCATGTTTAGTTAAAGCATCGGGACGATGCCTTTTTTCAGAGGAGTGCAATGCCACGTTCCATTCTTCAAGCTTTGTTATCGTCCCAATACACTACACAATTCTCAGTGCAAACCACGCCTGCGGTTTTCGAGAAGCTTCGGGACTGTAGTAGACAAACTGGTCAGGCTACAATTTTGAGTAAGTTAGAGGCCATCGACACCAGATTGGCAAAACATGAAGAAATGATGGCAGAAATTAATGGTAAATTACGTGCGACTGACGGTCAAATTACTACGCTCAAAGAACAATTAAGCGACCAAGAAAACGCCATTAGGACAATAGCAAAAGAAGTGAAGCAGCTGCATGACAAGGGCGTCGACTCGGAAAATAGAAGCCGGAGAAACAACCTGGTCTTTTTTGGGGTCAGCGATTCTGAATCAGAAACGTGGGAACAGTCTGAACTGCTGCTCAAAAACATCTGCAAAGAAAACTTGAATTTAGAATTGCAGCCAATGGAAAGAGTTCATCGTATAGGTAGTTATAATGTATCAAAAAACAGGCCTATTATCGTCAACTTTGCCTCCTACAAAGAAAAGTCCCATGTTCTTTCCGAAGCTAAGAAATTCAAGGGAACGACGTACAGTGTCCAGCAAGATTATGCACCTGAAACAAGATATATTCGGAAAAGACTTTGGGAATACGTTAAAACCAACAACATGAACGAAAAACATCGCGCTAGGTTGTACTTTGATAAGTTAATTGTGGATGTTGAAACATATAGGTGGGACAAAGAAAAGGAAGAAGTCGTTCAAATTGTAAAAAAATGACCCTTGCCAGAAAAAAGGGGGCGTCAAATACAACATCTGATAACACTGACAGTGAACTGCAGAAGCGTTTTCAATAAAGCTGATGAACTCGCGGCTCTTATCGATTCTGTAAAAGCTGATCTAGTATTCGGAACTGAATCATGGCTGGACCCTTCTATTAGAAATAGCGAGGTGTTTCCCAGCGATTTTGCTGCTTATCGAAAAGATAGATCCCGCACGGGTAGGGGCGTTTTTATTTTAGTTTGTCGCTCTTTAAATTCATCTGAATTAGATATAGGTCATCAAGAAGTAGAATCCGTGTGGTGCAAAATTACTATGCGAGACAATCCTCGTTTGTAGCAGGTACTTTCTATCAGTCTCCGAACTCGTCCGTAATCGCGTTAAAGCTTTTGCATGAAATTGTTTTGGAAGCTTCTTGTCACATGTTCATTTTGGCGGGAGAATTTAACTTGCCTGATTTATCTTGGCGTGACGGAACTTGTGAGATGACAGCGGGGGGAACCTTAAACCTTGAGATGAAGCACATTGTAGATTCTTGTGGGTTAATCCAATGTGTTGATGCTCCAACACGAGGCAATAGTACATTGGACCTTTTTTTGCAACTCGCCAAATATGGTGAATTCAGTAAATGTCGTACCAGGAATAAGTGACCACCATGCTGTCGTCGCCATTTCCCAAACGAAAAATGAAAAACAAACGAAACAGGAGAGGAGAACGGTGTACCTCTATGACGAAGGTGATTACGCTAGCATATCAAGGAAGCTTCTCGATCATCTGCCGCTTTTTGAATGTCTCTCAGATGACTGTGACGTACAAGAATTATGGGTTAAGTTTAAACAAAAAATCAAAGAGCTTACTGAAACCTACATACCCAGTGTCAAAAGCGGTAGACTTAGAAAGCGAAACAAACCTTGGACGACTGCTCGTATCTTAAGAATAGTAAGGAAAAGAAGGCGCATATATTTAAAATATAAAAGGACTAAACGCCATCGGCACTTTGAAAGCTTGAATGATGTGACTCGAGAGTTTAAGCTCAATATAAAGGTGGCTAATCGGCACTATTTTGAAAAACTTAGAAACAAAATAAAAACTAATTCAAAGGCGTTCTGGCAATACATGAAAGGCTATGGAGCAGACCCCTCGGGAATCACCAAAATTGGCTTCAATAGTGAGAAGTTATTAGACGACACTGAGAAAGCTACCTGTTTAAACAACTACTTCTTTTCCGTATACATGCCGAAATATAGCTCTAGTGCTTCGCAATGCACAAGTTCCGTGCCGAAAATGCAATCAGTAGAGTTAGGTGTGAATGGAATTAGGGCATTACTAAACAAACTTACCGGTAATAAGGCAATTGGACCGGACGGAATTTCACCTCGAGTCTTAAAGCAGTGTGCTGAGTCAATTTCTCTTTACCTGCACGTAATCTACACAAAGTCTTTGTCCTCCGGTGCCCTCCCAGACGACTGGAAAATTGCACATACAGTTCCTATTCATAAACGTGGGTCCAAGAAAGACGTAACCAACTATAGACCTATTTCACTTACGTCCATACCCTGCAAGTTATTAGAGCATCGTCTGTATAGAGAAATAATGGCACATTTATCAACAAACAACTTGCTGGCGTCTCAACAACATGGTTTTCGTAAGGGCTTATCTTGTACAACACAATTATTTGAATTTAACCATGATTTAGTATCTGAAATAGACAATAGCTGACAAATCGATTGCCTTTTCTTGGACTTCCAAAAAGCTTTCGACACTGTGTCGCACTTTTTTCTTTCAAGTAAGCTTGCAGCGCTAAACATTGACCGCGAAGTTCTGGTGTGGATAGAAAATTACCTTTCAGGCCGCCAACAGTGTGTAGTATTAAATGGCGAAAAATCAAGTTTCGTAAACATCACTTCAGGGGTGCCACAGGGCTCAGTTCTAGGGCCACTTTTATTTTTAATATATATAAACGACATTTGTTCAGGAATTGATTCTAATATACGGTTGTTTGCAGATGACTGTGTCTTGTACAGAAAAATTAGAAATGAGAGTGATGTTGCCCTGCTCTGAAGCGACTTATCGCGCATCCAAGAATGGTGTTCAAGGTGGAAAATTACATTAAAGCCAATAAAGGCATTCGTGTTACTTTCCCGCGTAAAAAGAAAACCAATTAAGTTAGCTTCAGAGTATGTAATCTGTAACAGTATAGTAACACAAAAACCGCATTAAAAATATTTAGGTGTAACTTTTTCAGCCGACTGTTCATGGAATGCACACGTTGATTCAGTTGTTGCGAAGGCCGCCAAGTCACTAAATTTTATACAGCGCAGCCTGACACAAGCACCGGCATGTTTGAAATCAACGGCGTATTCAACATACATTCGCCCTATGCTTGAATACGCCTGTGCAGTGTGGGACCCCTGGCAAAGTACTTTAAGTTACAAACTTGAAAAAATATAAAATATAGCTTCAAGGTTTGTCCTAAGCTGGTACTGAAGAAATGACAGTTGAACCAATATGAAAAATGAACTAGGGTGGCAATTACTCTCATCGCGTCGAAAGAAACTGCGGCTAAAGCTCCTGTACCAAATATTTCATGGTAAAATCGGCATTCGAAAATAAAAGTACCTTCACAGTCCTCATTATATCTCTTCGCGAAATGATCATTGTTTCAAGATTTTAGAGTACCGTACCAGATCTAATTTGTATGCTAATTCGTTTTTTGTTCGTTCCATTAGAGAATGGAATCACTTATCAAATGAACAAGTGTGCTGTATTAATGAAGATGTGTTTTTTTCGGCATTGTAACCCCTTTGCTGCAGCGCCTTCGGGCTAAGCGGAGTAATCATTGAATAAAGAATAGAGAATAAAAATCATTTCGATAGGACGCCCACTCCGCGAACTGTTTAGATTATTCTGGAACACTCGTCACCGCCAGCGATAACGCTAGAACATTCGATGACAAGAGTATAAATGCCGACGCACTTCGCCGCTTGTTAGTTGTTGATCCACGGCCGACGCTCCGTTCGCAGCTATCAGTCCAAGACTGCTACTGTAGTCCGACTTTCCGTTTACTGGGCACAGGTTCGCCCAAATCAACAATTTTTTATTCGACTCACAGTGTGCTCCATTAGTCCACGTTACGAGCCCGTATATATATATATATATATATATATATATATATATATATATATATATATATATATATATATATATATATATATATATATATATATATAGAGAGAGAGAGAGAGAGAGAGAGAGAGAGAGAGAGAGAGAGAGGGAGGGAGGGAGAGAGTCAAAATAGCCATTCTAAATTTAGCATCTCAGCATCTTGCACACACAAAAAATCACCATGCTTTTTACAGTAAGTGAACGTCTTCTACCATTTAAACTAGACTTACAACTGCTATTCTTTATGTCCTTTTGTTTTATTTTCCACAGGAACTAAACTAGAGCCAACTTGTCCGAATAAAACGAGGAACCAGCGTGTCCTGTGGAATTGTTACAATGATGGCACCTGTTACGAAAAGAGCTTCTATTACAATGCTAGAGAAGATAAATGCGAACAATTCGAATACAAGGGCTGTGGGGGAAATGGGAACAATTTTCCGTCGTTAGAGGACTGCACAAGCCGCTGCAAGTAAGTATATTGAAACAGCTGCTGTACTTGAACACCAAAATTTTCTCGGCCGGGGCTTGGTCACAGGCGAAGTAGTAGCTGTAGCGATTAGCTGAAAAAATAACGCTGATTTTTGCAGCCCAATCGGGAGTACAGTGCAGCGTTCGGGTAAAGAGAAATAGGAACTAAAGAAAATAGGGCTACACGAGAAGGGGATACAGTCAATCTTGCCCATATCGGGGGTTGGCCGATAATGAAGGGAGACCACCGAGCTGCGGGTTCTCAGTGGTAGACGGTGATCCCGGTCACTTCCACGAAATCCAAGTGGCTGGAGAAGACCAAAGGTTGACACGCGCTGTGAACAGCAGTTTGTTTGCTGTCGAAGCTGGAAAATTGTTGCCTGTAGGCAGTGGTGAGCTTTGAATGTCCTGCACTAGCGCTGGGCAAGCACAGAGAAGATACTCAAAGGTCACGGGGCAATGGTATTCATAGATGGCGCTGTCTAGAGAGGCTTCCAGGTCTATTTTATGCAGACGATATTGTGCTATTTCCAGACAGTCAAGACGATAAATGGTGGCTGGTAGATTTATGTGGAAGGGAAGGTGAGGCTCTAGGACTAGGATTTAATGCAACAAAATGTAGATTGATCGTATTCGATGATCACGAAGGCCAGGTGGTCTCAATACAGGGCCAAGAAATACCGAGGGTAGGAGAGTACAAGTACCTCGGGGTATAGGTAAATGAGAGAGATAGGTGTATGGAGGTACACGAAAAAAACATCGGCAGCAAAGAGAAAGAGGACTGCTGCAATAATGGAGCGAAGGCGTTATGGGGATACAATTAGGTACAAAGTGCTTCGAGGTTTGTGAAAAGCCGTAATGGTTTTAGGGCTTGCATTTGGGAACTCAGTGGTGTACATGAAGTCCTAAGTGCAATCAAGAAAGGATGTAAATCAAAGGGCTGTGGGGCGCCTTGCCTTGGGTGCTCACGAGAAGACGACGAATATGGCTGTAAAGGGGAATATGGGATGAACAGGCTTGGAAAAAAAGGAAGCCCAGAGCAAAATTATATTTGAAAAGAGTCTTAGGAAAATTAAGGAGAGTATATGGGCTGAGAAAGTGTTCAGGTATTTGCATAGAAAGAGCGTGGACACAAAGTGGAGAAGAACTAGGAGGCTCACCAATGAATTTATTATAAGGTTGACCATGTGGGCGATATGGTAACAAGGAGCATTAAGCGAAAAGTCAGTGAGGCGGAGAGGATTCATTGGATGACAGCGATGTAAAAGAAGCCGGCTTTCAGTAAATACTGAAGAGGCAAGAACGAAATTAGGTGTGAGAGGTTTTATGATAATTCAAGGGGAAGCACGTTACTGTGCAAAGCGAAGTCGGGTTGCCTTAGAACGCGTAGTCGTAAAACGAGATTCAATAAATAAGAGGAACATTGTACATGCTGTGAGGGAGCTAAGAAAATGATGGAACATGTTATGATTGAATGCTGCGGTGATATCCATCTAGTTATACGTGTGGGTACCAGCTTACTTGAGGGTTTGGGTTTTAGGGATGAACATGGAAAGCTGAACACGCCCGCGATAGAGGCAAGTAAGAAATGCTTAGATAATTGGTAGCAGAAAAGTAGAAATAAAGGACAGAATTAGTGAGAAAATAGGGTCATTCTGCCTGAAGAGGGGGAGAGATGGAACATAAGTTTGGATTCTTCTTTCTTCTTCTTTTTTCCGAAGTTTTTCTTTTCACCAAAACAAATACAATGGAGAAAAGTGGGGAGACGGCAAAAAAGCTGCAGTCATTGCAGCTTGACTAAGCACCGTCCACCCTACGTCAGCAATGACAGGGTGAAAACTAAATACAATAAGAATGAAAAAGAAAAACAAATATTATGGAGCAGGAAACCATTCAAGCAGAAGACAAAGTAAATGACAGGCCAAGGTATACAAACAAAAAGGAATATTTCGTAAACACATGAGCACAGTAATTCGCCAGGTATGCATCATCGCTTTCGTACATAAGAAAGGTACACAATGAGGTCACACAAAAGAAATAATAAGGAAAAATTATATAAAGGTACACAATAAATGATGCTTCTTTGGTATATTGATATTGATTTAATAGAAGTAGATAAGGCTGTAGGCCAATATAAAAAAATTCTTTACTTTTTTGCGAGCCTGGTGGCACACATGTCATCACCCCGTCATAAAGGGGTCGCTAATAGCGTTCATTCATGCGTAACCAAGGCGAGGCCACGCTGGGGGCGAGGAGGAGTGGCGCGCGAAAGGTGAGGCCTATAACAGTTTGCCTTCGTGCGTCTTCGATAGCAGCGCGGGGAGCAGCTCTGGCGGGCCGCAACCAGGGCCACTTGCTTTTTATCGTCTGCTAGCACCGAGGTCTGCTAGGCTCTCCTTAGAGTGTGGGTTGTTCTCTCTTCCGTGAATAGTACATAGTATGTACCCGTTCTAGTTTATGAATCGCTCAATATATGACGTTGTGTGTGTATAGGTAAAATTGTGTTCACTAGATGGGGGTAGGGTGCTCTTTTAGTTGATGGTTAAAGGAGGGGATCGACAGACAGACAGACAGACAGACAGACAGAGCTCCGCAGGGCGGCTGCCCACTTCGACGCAAGAGCATCCCGAGCTACTGCCATTTGAGCTGCTGTAACAGAGCGCTCCCACAACATACGCGAGAGTGTTTCTCGAGTTGCTTGACATAATTTGCAAGTAGCACCTGGGTATTGCGTGGGGAAAATGTACCCAATCGCACCGGACTGAAGAAGATGTCTGTCTGCAGCTGTCGTCAGACGACTGCCCGGCATCGTTTCAGCTTAGGGTGAGGTGGGAGCGATATCCACCGGCCTAAACTGGTAGTGCTTGGTAATGCCGTTATAGCTCTCTAAGGACGCGTTCCCACTGACCATTCTAGCCGCCGAAAGTGCGCCGAATCCGATTCGTCGGCGGGGAGTTGCGCCGAAAGGGCCCTCTCTACACCAATCACTCTCGGACCAATTTTTGCAGCGTCTGCTGCTGAATTGGTCACCGCATACCGATACGAGCACTAGTCAAGAAATTTTGAAAAATGGCGGCCAAGCCGTACTCACTTGTCATGTCGCAGTGCACGTAACAGAACGTTGTAACCCACGGGAGTTTTATCCACTGTGTGCCTACTTCACGTCTCTTCATAGAAGAAGCGACCGAGCTTGTCGTTCGCATGACCAAGCTTCCTGCGGTCTCACAGAGCAAGACGAACCATCAACACCACTTGCGTCGGCAGTTTTTTCTGCTCTTCATACATTACAAGACCGTGACTTACCAGCAAAGTAAACAGTACTACTTTTTCTTCCTTCATGCGTAAGAGAATTATTCAAGTCTGGACTACCGAATAGTGCAATGGCGCTTGCGAGCCGTGACAGCAACCGGGTGACAGTGCATCCATCCCGCGTTAGCTCCGTGGTAGATGGCAAATGCGGCGGCGCGGGGCGTGTCCAGAGCGAACAACACTACCTTTCAACGGCAGGAAAATTTCGCTGGCTGTAGAAAACGGATGCTTCAGTGTGAACTCAGGGTATGCATCCCACTTTTTGAACCAAGAGGTTCAAACTCGACGAGGCGACCTCAGACTCTGCGCGGCGGGTCATTTCTGCCCCCTCGTTGCAATTAAGGGGACCTTCGTCGGCGGGGTGGTGACATGTGCTGGGAACCACGGAATCGCGGTGCTATTGAGCTGCTTCTGACCATCCTTCCTCAGAATCTGTAGAGCTTCGGAAGAAATGCATTCCCGTGCGTATACTTACGAAATGCGTATTGTGAGGTGCTAAGAACTGCCAGGCAGATGGGGTTGGTAAGCGCAATCGCAGCCTCTTCCGCGAGGCCTCGATACTTTGTACTAACACTACACGCGTGGGTAAGCCGGTAGATGAAAACTGCGACTACCGCCATGAACCGGTGTTTCTGTGTGTATTCTGCCGCGTTCACAAAACGCACAATCCTCTCCCCACCGAAGGAGCGCAGCAGTGCCTTAGCATAAGCCTGGCGTCGGCCCCCGTTATGTTCGGGATGCATATATTTAAGATAGAGGACACTATCAGCGTAGCACCATTGTCGAGTTAAATGTCCTTTTTCTGACCGTGTTTGATGTGATAATTCAGGTCGAGTTTCCGCAGGATGTACCGACCCGTGGCTGTCAGGGACATACGTTCGAGTTGCAGTACTCTTTGCGAATCCACTGTTTATTCAAGGGTATTTTACACCCCCAGTGTAGCAGACGAGTGGTGCTGCCGGATTCCGGAAGGCCAAGAGTGATCTTGTAGGTCTTGCGTAAAGGTGTTGAAATTCTCCCTTTCAGTGACAGCACAGCTTTGGAAGGCAGCCGCATAACTTATGTGACTGATTGCAAACGAGTGTATAAGGCACATGACGCTGTCCTTCTCTATTCACGTGTGCTTGTTTGAAATTCGTTACAAAAAGGCAGGTATAGCTGCTGTAACCTTGCCTCCGGTCTTTCGGATAATTTTGTAATTTGATCAGTTGGAAGCTATGTGCACATCGATGATGCGTATGTTTGAAACTCGAAAAATGTATTGATCGATTGATATGTGGGGTTTAACGTCCTAAAACCACCATATGGTTATGAGAGACGCCGTAGGGGAGGGCTCCGGAAATTTCGACTACCTGGGTTTCTTTAACGTGCAACTCGCAGAATGTAGGAGCCGTCTTGTGTATACTGCATGTTTTCACAATGGTGTGGTTCACCGATTGGCTTGCACCTGCTGTGTGGGTGGTACATTAGAAGCTCTGATTTGAACGCAGAGATTGGGAGGCATGGTGTTAGAAGTGTAAATAGGTTTATTGGGCGAACCAAACGGGCAGGTGGGAGATTGGAGATAGCGACAGGACGAGGAAGATGGAGGAGCTCGAGCGCCGATCTCGTGGTGCCTTACTCTGCGATGATGCTTGCTGTTCCCTTTTGTTGTCATCATTCCTTCATTATAATTGCCCCCGTCGAGAAAGATCAAGCCATCCTGGCGATCTAACAAGTGGGAACGAGCGGGTCGAAGTACGGCTTCAAGCGGTCCACGTGAACATTATCGTGTCCACGCCGACGACGGTCACCGGGTGGCGTCAGCGGTTCAATGGCGTAATTGACGGGCGATGTGTGCTCTACCACGCGGTATGGGCCATGGTAATTTGAAAGTAGCTTGGTAGACAAACCAGGTGCACAGGGTGGTACAAACAGCCATACAAGGGTTCCAGGGGCGAACTTGGCGGCAGGAGGGTGGTCGTCATCGCGGGCCTTTTTCTGGCGTTGCTGGTCAGCCGTAGTAAACTGCTTCGCTAGTTGGCGGCATTCTTCGGCGTGACGGGCGGCTTCAGACACGGTCGTGCACTCAGATACATCTGGTGCGTATGGCAGCAAACTGTCAATTGTGTGCGATGGTTGACGTCCGTATAGAAGGTAGAATAGAGAAAAGCCGGTGGTGACTTGGGTAGCGGTGTTGTACGCGTAGGTCGCAAACGGAAGAACCAGGTCCCAGTTCGTTTGGTCAGATGCCACATGCGTCGCGAGCATGTCACCCAGGGTCCGATTAAACCGCTCAGTCAGGCCATTCGTCTGAGGGTGGTAAGCAGTACTCATCCGGTGTACAATATGGCACTGACGGAGAAGTGCTTGGATTACGTCGGATAGAAATACACGGCCCCGGTCACTGAAGAGCTCGCGAGGAGGGCCGTGACGCAACACAAACCGATGGAGGATGAAAGATGCGACGTCCTGAGTGGTCGCCGTAGGAAGAGCAGTGGTTTCGGCGTACCGTGTCAGGTGATCTACAGCTACGATAGCCCACCGGTTACCTGCTGTGGTCAATGGCAGTGGTCCATAAAGGTCGATTCCGACACGATCGAATGGGCGGTCAGGGCACGCAAGCGGCTGTAGTGGAGCTGCTCCTGCATTCGGTGGCTGTTTTCGTCGCTGACGCTCGTGGCAGCTGCGAATAAACTGTCGAACAAAAGTAAACATCCCACGCCAGTAGTACCGCTTCCTTAAACGCTCGTTGCTCTTGAAGACACCGGCGTGAGCGCATTGCGGGTCGGAGTGAAATGATGCACAGATTGTAGAGCGCAGCTTTCGGGGAATAACGAGCAGCCACTTCCTGCCGTCTGGTGAGTAATTGCGCCGGTACAAGAGGCCACCTCGAATGGTGAAGTGCGAAGCCTGGCGTCGCATTGCTCGAGTGATGGGAAGTGTCGGTACCCCAGATAAGACGTCCAGAAGCGAAGTTATCCATGGATCGTCGCGCTGTGCAGAGGTCACTGTGTCGATGTCAAGAGCGGACAGCGCGTGTTCCATAGAAGATATAGAGGCAGCCTCAGTCGACAGTGGCGATCGCGAGAGCGCATCAGCATCGGCATGTTGGCGGCCGGAGCGGTACACGACGCGGATGTCATACTCTTGAAGTCGCAGAGCCCAACGAGCAAGGCGACCTGATGGATCCTTCAGCGACGACAACCAACATAAGGCATGATGGTCGGTAACTACAGCAAAGGTGCGGCCATATAAGTATGGGCGAAATTTCACAATTGCCCAAGGTATGGCTAAGCACTCTTTTTCGGTAACACTGTAGTTTACCTCAGCTTTGTTGAGCGTTCTGCTGGCGTAGGCGACGACATACTCAGGGGATCCAGGCTTGCGTTGAGCGAGAACTGCACCGAGACCAACACCGCTGGCGTCTGTATGGATTTCAGTTGCAGCCGTGGGATCATAGTGGCGCAATATAGGCGGTGATGTCAGGAGACGGCGAAGAGTGGTAAATGCGTGATCACATTCGGAAGACCATGATGAGATGTCGTCGGCACTGCTTAAAAGTTGGGTCAAAGGGGCAATTATGGAGGCAAAGTTGCGCACAAACCGACGAAAGTAGGAGCACAATGCTACGAAGCTGCGTAACTGTTTTACAGTTGTTGGTTTGGGGAATTCAGCAACAGCGCGCAGTTTAGCCGGGTCGGGAAGAACACCATCCTTTGATACGACGTGACCGAGAATGGTGGGCGTCCGAGCAGCGAAGTGGCATTTCTTGAGATTCAGTCGGAGCTGCGCATTCTTCAGACACGTGAGGACATGTTTCAGGCGTACAAGGTGTGTTGCGAAATCGGGTGCAAAGACGACGATATCGTCGAGGTAGCAGAGGCATATGTTCCATTTCAAACCCCGCAGAACCGAGTCCATCATGCGCTCGAATGTGGCCGGCGCATTGCAGAGGCCGAAGGGCATGACATTGAACTCATATAGTCCGTCCGGTGTCACGAATGCTCTTTTTGGACGATCATCATCTGCTAAGGGCACCTGCCAATACCCCGAACGCAAATATAACGACGAAAAAAACTCGGCACCTTGTAAGCAATCAAGGGCGTCATCAATCCTGGGCAAAGGGTATACGTCTTTGCGAGTGATCTTATTTAAGCACCTGTAATCAACGCAGAAGCGAATTGTACCATCCTTCTTCTTAACAAGAACGACAGGTGATGCCCATGAACTTTGGGAAGGTCGGATAACGTCGCGCTTGAGCATATCGTCAACGTGTTCGGTGATAACCTGACGTTCCGTGGCGGAAACACGGTATGGTCGCTGTCGTACTGGCGCGTTGGAACCTGTGTCGATGCGGTGGAAAAAACTGGAAGTTCGGCCAAGGGTAGGTTGAGCAACGTCAAAGGATTCACGAAACTGGTAGAGCAGCTGAAGGAGCTCAGAGCGTTCAGATGGCGATAGTCCGTCAGCAATCGATGAATCGAAAAGCTCGCAAGGTGGTATATTGGAAGGGTTGAGGGCACTGATGGCGTCGTAGTCACCGGAACAATCTGGCAGCATGGTAAAAATTTGTTCTTTATCAATGGCATGCACGTGTCCAAGAGATTCACCTTGAAACAGTTCGACGGGATACGGAAGGGGATTGATGAGGCAAAGAGCACTGTTTCCTTCAGAAATAGAGAGGGTTGAATAAGGCAGAAGAAGCGATCTTCGACTAAGGAAGAGGCTTGATGGCTCAAAGAATGCAGCTTCGTTCCTAACGCCGTCACAGAACACGGGGAGCAACACAGCTGCTGTCGGAGGAATTTCAATGCCTTCTCTGACGACGAGTTTGTGTACGGCGGGCTGAATGCGGCTGGTTGGTTGGTCGTAAAACGGGAAAAGTTCAAGCTCCGATCTTGCACAATCAATAACGGCATGGTTACGCGATAAAAAATCCCATCCAAGTATGATGTCGTGTGAGCATGACGAAAGGACAATAAACTCAACAGTGTAGTGGTCCTTCGCGATCATCAGTCGGACAGTACAGGCGGCTACAGGCTGAACCGGGTCCCCATTCGCTGTTTGCAAGGACATCATATTAAGAGGCGTCGTCACTTTTCGGAGCTTGCGGCAAAGTTTAGCGTCTATCACGGAAACGGCAGCACCAGTATTCACTAGAGCATATGCTCGAGTACCTTCTACAAAACTTCGACAATATTCGACGGCAATGTCCGAGGACTTGAGCATTTCGACAGCGCAGTTCTTGCCTCCTGAACTGCGGCGGTTAGTTTCCCTCGTGTTCAGGAGCTGGCCGACGACGCATGGGTGACAGGGAGTGACGACGGGGTGAAGGTGAGCGACCAGACATAGTACGCGGACATTCCCGTGAAGACGAGCTTGACTGAGGGTCAGAATTTTCCAGACGGGATGGAGAAAGGTCCATGAAGCTGTTCTGTGTCCGGGAGTCTGTGTATCCCGGCACGCGACGACGGCAGTAACGGGCGATATGGCCAGGGCCGCCGCACGCAAAACAGATGGGCCGGTTATCGCGCGTTCTCCAAGTATTGGCGACGAGGGGACCAGTCCCTGCGGCAGACGGGTGAGTCGAGGCTGTGGTGGCAATGGGAGGAAACCAGGCGGTGGACGGCTGAGTCGGGGCTGAGGTATACGGCAGTCCCTGGAACGGCAGTGGGTGGTGTCGCTGCTGCCGCTTTAGTGCCTCAGCGTAAGTAAGAGGCGCGGTGACGGGGGGCTGCTGCAAGGGCACCGGCATAGCCTCGGAAATCTGCTCCTGGACCACATGTCGGAGCATGGGAGCCAATGGTGGTGGGTGTCGCAGTGGCTGTTAGTGCGAGAGCTCCTGGCGTTGAGCAAAAGGCAGCAGAAAAAGCTGCCGAGCCACTTCCTCTCGCACGAAGTCTTTCATTTGTGCGAGAAGGTTTGTCTGGTCAGTCATAGCGTCCAGTGCGGTCACTGGTCGGATTGTCTGGAATGAGCGTCGCGTCTGAGATCGTTGCCTCCGCAATTCATCATAGCTTTGGCACAAAGTCACTACTTCTGCCACAGTGCTAGGAGACTTCGCGAGAAGCATCTGGAAAACGTCATCGTCGACGCCCTTCATAATGTGCTGTATCTTCGCACTCTCGCTCATGGAAGCATCGACGCGCTGGCAGAGATCGATCACATCTTCTATATATGATGTGAAAGTATCACCTGACTTCTGTGCCTGTGAGCGCAGACGTTGTTCGGCGCGTAGCTTTCGTAAGGCAGGACGACCAACAAAAACGGCACATATTGCCTCCTTGAAGGCGGACCAATTCGCGAACTCGGTTTCGTGGTTCGTATACCACAGCTTGGCCACGTCGGTGAGATAAAAATTGACAGTGCCTAACTTAGCAGCGTCATCCCACCTGTTGGGTCCACTGACTTTCTCGTATGACGACAGCCAGTCCTCGACGTCCTGGTCTTCGGTGCCGGCAAAGATCGGGGGGTCTCGCTGATGAACCGGGCCGGGGCAAGTAGCGGCCGCGAGAGGTATATTTTGTTGGGCAGTGTCAACTTGCATGGTCGACGGCAGGGTGCTGGATCGGAGTTCCAGGTTGTAGGCGATGTGGTTACCCAGCACGATCCACCAAATGTAAAGAGGTTTATTGGCCGAACCAAACGGGCAGGTGGGAGATTGGAGATAGCGACAGGACGAGGAAGATGGAGGAGCTCGAGCGCCGATCTCGTGGTGCCCTACTCTGCGATGATGCTTGCTGTTCCCTTTTGTTGTCATCATTCCTTCATTAAAGAAGTATTTTGTGTTTGGAGGCACGTGTCTCAGAGAAAGGTCTTTATTGCAGATAGTGCTGCTTGTAAGGTACATTATATGTTCCCGTCGCTTCCCTTGTCCACTCATATGTTGATGTCGTCTGCATACTAGGGGTGGTGGAGGCCTTCAATCTCGCCAAGGCAGATCGGGAGACCCATCCTCTAAGTTGAAAAAAAGCGCGGATATTATCGACCTTTTGGGAGCGCCGCTGCTTTCTACAGTATACTGTAGGAAGCACATTTGTCTGATATTATGCTGTCGACTGTGAGGGTGACTGTGTAGCACAACACGAAGTCTCTGATATAGTTGTAGCTTCACTCGTCCACGTTGACCTTGTTAATTCGGCTCAGGATTGCTGCATGTTCTACATTGCCAAACGATTTTTCTTGATCCAGGCCGAGGATAGCCCAGGTGCCACCAGTTGGGTCTCTGATAATTTGGTGGTAGAGCTGGAGCAAGATATCTTGTGTGGAGAGGTGTGGAAAGCCTACCGTAGTGGGCGGGTCGGCTGCCGTGTCCTCTTGGTTGTTGTTGATACGAGTAAGAAACGCGTGCTCCATCATTTTGCCAACGCAACATGTGAGTTAAGTTGGTCTCAGGTGATCGAGACTAGACGGCTTTCCTGGAAGAACTGCCTCAGAGCGTTTTCACGCCTCTGGAATGGGACCCTCTTGTCAGCATGTGTTGGTGTATGTTGCAAGAGCGGTGATCTAGACATCGTCAAGGTTTCGTAAAGCCTTGCTTGTAACCTTGTCGGGACCAGATGCCGATTTTTCGTTAGGTTTCATGGTAGAGCGCAGCGCAGATATCTGATACATTGAAATTTTCATAGAGCGTCGCATTTAACTCGCCAGAGTAATCGCCGTGTTGAACCTTGGGTCGTCGAAGAACAAACTTGTCTGGCAGGCGTGTTACCGTCTGCTGATCAGTCACAGTAATCCGTTCTCTGTGCAGAAGCCACTGCAAGTTGGCATGCTGGGCCGACTTGCTCTGCGTTTCCCCCAAGAGGAGACGGAGGAGACGCCACGTTCTTCCATTGTGCAGCTGCCTGTCGACTGCATTACAGATGCCATACCACTGCGGCAGGCTTCAACTCAGGCAATGCTCTTCAGGCTGACGATTGAGCTGTGCGATCTTCTGACAAAGACTTCGATGGTGCTGTTGCATCTTTCACCTAGCAGGTGAAAGACACCTTGTCTTGGCTTTCCAAGGTGGGCTGGTCGGCTTTAAATCTTCTGAACCTGGACTTCAGGTGCGAGCGTCTGTGTCACTCTGTTCACGTCGCAATTGAAGGTTTCTATAGATGCCTCGATGCCATCGATGACCTTCTCATCTCCACGTTCGGCTCGCTGCTTCCGGAATTTGTCCCAGTCCGTCCATTAGAGTAGCTTTTGAGAATGAGGGGTACCCGCCTGAGGAATTTGTATTTTTTAATCAGATGGTCACTACCGAGATTTTCAAAAGCATTCCGTCACTTTGCTTGAGGGACGTTGCGGACCACCGTCAGTTCCAGCGTTGTATCCCGTACTGTTCACGTGCCCGTGCAGGTGAGCACCGTAGTTCGGTAATAGGGACATTTAGCTGACCGATTTTGCGCTTCATTCCCCGTTTCGCTCAAACGCTCAACGTTTCCAAAGCGCAACGCGCGTTTTTAGTTTTATCCAAGCGTCGTTTGGTCAACGCCATAGCGACGCCACCAGTGCATGAAAGTTATTGTAAAGAAAATAAAATTTGCTTTTATCTTGCAGCTAGATAAAAATATTCTGTTTTCAAAGAGTGTGAATTCATTTACTGTTTGACACATGAGCATGTTTTTTTTATTATTTTTGTCACCTTTACTTGGAACTGCTACAATTGAAGCCTTTAAGGCAGTCGAAACGCGTTTCAAACGCCCTGCCCTGAGGCTGCGCGTCCACCGCGTTGCCTTGTGGCAAACAAAACTAAAGAGTTTTTCCGAATAGGTGGAAGAATGGTTACTGTAAAACTAAATTGTAACTATTGTTACATAAAATCGCTTACTGTCGAAGATTCACGAAGTCCCTTCGACGGAAGTACCAAAGAAGCATCTCGACACGCTCCATTATGGTCAGAAGTGTCACCTCTAGATTGTTTCGTGGAACTTCACCGCACATGCATGGATTCTCGAAGGGATTGGTGGTGACGACTTCTCGGAGGAGGTACAAATGCTGGTATGTCCTGGAGTGTCATCAGTGCCTGCGTGTTTGCCGAACAACCACTGCGTTTCCCGAGCAGTGCGGAATTTCGGCAAAAGAGGCTGCCGTTTTGGTCGTTTCTCCTCACGTCGCGTGATCCTTCATTCGCTAATACAGTCCACTCACACGCTCAGCACCTGACCGTCTAGCGCATGCGCAGTGGCACAACCACCGCAAGACTGAGCGGAGCAGGAGGCGAAATACGGTCATCTAAAGGTGCCTAATAAGCGTTAGCTCTGTATCATGCAAGTCCTGCCAAAGGCGTCCGCCTTTGTCTGCAATGTAGCCATAACCGCAGGCTTCGTTTGGGGCGTTAAAATCCCCCCTCCCATAAACGAGTGTGCACCCGCCAAGGTTATAAGCCCCCAAAACAAGAAAGGGAAACGGCTCCATGAGTGAGTCGGAGTTGGTGTATACGTTAAGAAGATATACACTGTGCTTGCGTGTCCTGTTTGGCAGTATCTCTACGAGCATATGTACCACGTGAGGTGTGTTCTTGAATTACGGTGTCTTTCCACGTTAAAACTTTGATTCCACGATCAATCGGTGAGGCGTATGCATTAAAAGCTGGAAGCTTTCGTGTGGTTCCTACTCTTTCCTGTATCATCATTACGTGAGGATTGGGTTGCGCGTCTTGTACGTGTTGCAGCAGTGGTTGCATCTTAGTGAAGCCCCGATAGTTCCACTGCCACAACACCAGCTCGTTATTGGGGCTGGCCACCATGGTGCTGTGCTTGTGCGCTGTCAGATATGGGGCTATTGTGAGTGACGGTAGCGTCCATAGCAGGCATCATTGACGTGGCGAAGGCTTATGTGAGTCTCGATTCTGTCAATGTGAGATTCTACCTTGTCTGTGCGGGCTGTGAGGTTATTGACCACAACGTCGATGTTGCCGATCAAACTTTTAATGTCAGTCAGCAGTTTACCCATATCCTCATTTCTTCTTGTTCTTTCCGCCATTCCCCCCTTCACATACTGTGGCTTTTTCTATGCGCCAATGTCTTGCTGTGGATTCGAGCTTGTCCTGCCATTCACATTCGGAATCGGTTGCCGCTCGTCTCTTTGCGGGCGGCGCTTCACCATCGTTGACGTTCGGAACAGAAGTACAGGTGACTGCGCCATCGACTGCTTAATTAGGCGAATTCCTTGTGTTTACTGCTGCACTAGCGTGCATAAGTTCGCGTTTTTGCACTGTACTGCTTGTAATGTCGCATCTTTAGGGTTCCTCTTATGGTTAGCTTCTAAGAAAGTAGATCTTTGAGCTTTGCGTCTCCGCGTGCTCTTATCCACATCACCGAAGCTCACCTTGTCAGGTAGATTCGGGTCCGGGTGACTGGATTGCATCAAACGCCGTTACCTGGAACGGCCATGGCTCAGTCCGGGAGTTCTGTTCCGTGACTGGATCTGAGACTGGCTTTGCTGGCCCAATCCAGGGCCCATTAACCACGCACGGCTTCGAGAGCGGGAGCTGGAACGGGAATGCGGTGCGGACTATTCGCCGTAGTTGTGCTGCTGCAGCTCGAGGGCAGACTGCGCTGGGGCCCTTCGTCGGTCACCGCATTGCTTTTTGACATGGTGTCTTGAATCAAGCCTTGCAGGCCTTGTGCGCAGTGGGATGTGCTCCCCCATAGAGGCGACACGTCAGCGTGCATTTGTGATTGTGGTTTGGATTCGAAGCTCCATAGCCTCTACGCACACGGCCTTTGGGGTTTGAGCAGACATCCATCCGATGACTTACACATTGATGACTTACACATTGACTTACACAATTTTTATTGTTGCTCAAATCGATAAAATATTGAGCCTATGTTTTACGTCGCCGCAAATAACCCCAAAATAGAGCATTTATCTTTGTCCTAAATCCATCTGATTGTTTATTTAGAACAACCAAAACTCACAGAAAATAAGAAATAGACACGCGTTCGCATGCCGCCATTCGAAGGCTTCGATGGGTTCTTCGATGAGATCTAGCTTGAAGTTGGCAAAGACGAACTCTATGTATGTTTTGTTTATATTTAGGAATTTGTAGAGTGGTGAGCATTCTAGGACCTTCAACCACGCGTTAATGTTTTCTTTCTTGACTAGGCCGTGCTTGTACGAGGGCTTGCTTTTCAGGTTTCGCTTTATGTGCACGTTGATGACTGCGTTGTCAGGTGTTTTTATATATAGGAAGGTATTGCGCCGCTTTCTGTACATCTGTCCGGACGTTCAGCCCTTAGCCTTTGAATCTGTATTGCCAATTGCTGTGCGTTAAACGCCTGATGCTCTTGAACTGGAGCTGCGGAGCGATCAATCGCTGCTTTCTGAGTTCTCGTCTCTAGTGTAGCTTGTTGTCTGCGCCAGCTTTGCCTATCGCGGGCAAGCATGTTCACGTTTGTTTGCAACCATGGCAAAAAGAGAACGTGTGGTCTAGAACGCACCTATTTTTCACTGTGATAATCCACAGCACATGTAATGTGCACATTATGTCTTACAGGTGTGCAGCGGGTACCTCGCTTGTTAGCAGAACGACGGCGAGTGGCATAATGACATAGTGGGGGCATACCTACATCATGAAAGTTATGGTGGCCTTATAGTGGGTACCTTGCATGTGCTGTACCGAACAACGGAAAACAGACAAATCTTGACCCTGAAGTGTTTCACACATAAATACACCTTACTTTCCCCATGCATCTCTTCGTCCGCCCATCTTTCTGTCCTTTATACTAGCAAGTGACTTCAACGCACACATTACAGGCCTTAAAACTTAGCTTCGCTCCATCGTCAGTATTTAATTCATGAATGTGCAGTAATTTTTTGCAGCATCGAGATTTGTTTACATTCGCCGTATTTCGCTGCTCAGAAAGCTAACTGGAACACTGCCTCTCTGTTTATTCTTTTATTTTTCAGGAGAAACATGACAAGTTACGATCACATATGTAAGTACTTCGACCTATTTTCTGACTGAATATTACGTGTGCCAGGTGGTCGCACGAACGCATTACCTAGCCATAACTGGTGATACGTTTTTCTACCATCGGCCACATCATCTCCATTTTCTCTTTTATATCCTACTTGTCTGCTCTATCCCAATGCAACACAATGCGTATATATATATATATATATATATATATATACGCATTGCATATATATATATATATATATATATATATATATATATATATTTATTTATTTATTATATATATATATATATATATATATATATATATATATATATATATATATATATATATATATATATATATATATATATATATATATATGTATATATATATATATATATATATATATATATATATATATACATATACATATATATATATATATATATATATATATATATATATATATATATATATATATATAATGTGACGATGCGTTCCGCCAGCTAAAGTCGAGGCCCATACTGCGTCACTTCGATGCGTCCTTGCCTACGGAAGTGCATGCTGATGCTAGTAGCATCGGCATCAGTGCTGTACTTGTGCAGCGTCACCATGGAGCTGAGCACGTAGTGGCTTATGCCAGTCGCTCTTTTATTAAAGCTGAACGAAACTATACCGTAACAGAACAAGAATACTTGGCAGCTGTTTTCGCAGTACACAAATTTCGACCTTACACTATGGACGTCCGTTCACTATTGTTACCGACCATCACGCTTTATGCTGGCTGGTGAATCTTCGTGACCCGACTGGTGGACTGGCACGTTGGGCTCTTCGACTTCAGGAGTACGACGTCGTCATCTCGTTCAAGTCTGGACGCCGCCACGCAGATGCCGACTGTCTCTCTCGCCAAAGACATCAAGCAAAGACTACAAAGTGGTACAAGAAGCCTATATAACAAGAAGACAACAGAAGAATAATTGTTGGTCAAGATCAAACAAGACAAAAATAGTATGTAAATTAGTTTACACCTGGAGACAAAAGAAGAATCATTGTCAGTCAAGACGAAGATTACACATAGAATGTAAATTAGTTTATGGTAACTACAAAATAAATTCCCTGATTTCCCGGTCCGCTGCCTTGGCTGTCGTTTTCCTGGTGGTAGTCATCCCTTTCTTTTATTCTGTTCTTTCATTTTATTAAAAACTTTCTATATTTTTTTTAATTTTAAATTTGGCAGCCCTCGATACTTCGGTGCAGCAGGCAGGGCTTAACACTTTCTGTTCTTTTAGGTAAATTTAAAGTGCCCAACACCCCTCTCTGTCTCTCTCGCCTTCGCCTGAAGACGACTGAGTGTCAAGAAGACAGTTTTGATGGCTGTTTTGCCTCAATTTCTTCCACATTCTCAGACTTAAATACTTTCAAGAACAAGAGGCTAATATTATCTTGGAGCCCATTACTTGCCGTGGCATCGCGTCCTCAAGCCAACGGCCGCTTTTGTGTCCGTGACGGCCTTCTATACAAGAGAAATTATTCGGCTAAAGGCACACGCTTCATTCTAATCGTGCCACAGAGTCTAACATTTCACATACTGAAGGCCATGCATGACGATGCGACAGCTGGTCATTTGGGGTTCATCAGAAGTTTGAATAGTACACAAGAGAGCTTTTACTGGCTCAGAATGCGGGACGCAGTCAAGCACTATGTCACAAGTTGCGAACAATGCCAACGCTACAAGCGGCCTACGACTCCTCCGCCAGGTCTTCTCCATTCGCTGCCACCTCCTCATCTACCATTTGATCAAGTTGGTATCAACCTTTTGGGCTCATTTCCACGCTCGTCTATCAACAATCAACGGGTGATAGTGTGCGTCGACCATCTGACTCGTTACGCAGAAACTGCAGCTATATCATCCTCGACAGCGGCGTGCGTGGCCATGTTTTCGCTTAGATTCATCATTCTTCGGCATGGCCTTCCTTGAGTGATCATTAGTGATCGAGGTCATCAGTTTGTTGCGGACGCCGTCGAAGATGTGGTTCGTCTGTGCAATTCGCAGTTCCGCCATTCATCCCAGTATCACCCTCAGACGAATGGGCTAGTAGAACCACGGCCGCTGGATCAAAGCGCACAGGGTGTGCGCTTTGATCCAGCGGCCGTGGTAGAACGTACGAACAGAACTCTGACTAACATGTTGGCCACGTACGTATCGTCTGACCACAAGGACTCGGATGACGTTCTCCCCTTCACTTATGCGTATAATACGGCCAAATATGAAACAACCAATTACAGTCCTTTTTACCTCCTTTACGCACGTTCACCGTTAAGCTGCATCGATACTATTTTACCGTTTGACTTCCATAGCGACTATACTCTGTCTCCAAGACACTCTGCCTAGCCGAAGAAGCCCGGCGTATTGCTCGTCTTTGTACTGTGGCTTCGCAATACCGATGAAAGGAAAGCTATGACAGCCGCCATCAGTCTGTAGCATACTGCAAAGGAGACTTTGTGTGGTTGTGGATGCCACTACGTAAACGGGGCCCATGCGAAAAGTTTTTACCTCAGTACAGTGGCTCATTCGTCATTGCTGATTGCTTGAGCGATTTCACATACCTGGTAGCACAGCTGACATCAGCTGGCCGTCGGTCAAACCGGACCCAGCTGGTACATGTCGCCCGCCTTAAACGGTTTCACCCTCAACATTCAGAATGATTCATACCCACCCAGCGCGCTTCGTGTGGGAGCCGGGAAATGCAACGGGTATGAGCCGACAGAGGACAAGAAGAGGAAGACGTGAACTGGCGCAGAGACCGATGCCAGTACTACCGAACCATCAACCTCGCCCTGCTAATAAACACCCTTCGACTTTAACCGCAACAATATATATATATATATATTTGTTGTGGTTGGGATTTAAACTTATCCGCATTATGTGAGTTCGGATGGCAACGACCAACAGGCAGGCAATTGTTTTTGCCTACTTAAATTCATTTCAGTTTACGCTACAATAATATGGTGCACTTAAAGACAACAAGCCACTGCCTGCAATGTTTCTGGCAAAATGCGTCGGACCATCTTGCGTATGTTGCTCGGCTTGCTGGTGAGCTAAAATAGAAACCAGTGCTCAAAATGACAAGCTGAAACGAGTGATGAACAGGAGCTTCGGCGAGCTGAACGTCACGAGAAGCATGCAGAAAGACGACAGAGACGAGCTTTGGGGGTGGTAATGGACACCTCGCGTTCGTCTTCGGCTTCGGAAACAGAAGAAACGACACTTTTACCTGAGTGTTTACAATGTGTTTGGTCATATTTGCGTAATCGATTAACACACGAACGTAAAGAAAAAACTGTGGTGCGCATGCATAGAATGCTTGTGCGAGCAGCTGGACACTCGCTATGCTTATGAAGTCCAATAAATGAATGAATGAATGAATGAATGAATGAATGAATGAATGAATGAATGAATGAATGAATGGATGGAAAACTTTATTACAAATATTTTTTTCAGGTGAAGGTGGAGCCCTCAGTCCAGGGCCCCTGTGGCCTTTGCCAACCTGCAAGCTCTGTCGATCAGCTTGAGCTGTTTTTCAGGCTTAGAGCAGGACAGCGCAGCCTCCCACTGCTTCGGTGTTAGTGTACAGTTTCTTGGCACTTCCTGGGTGTGTTGGCAGGCCCATGTCTTGTGGTAGAATGTGGGGTATTCTCTGCATAGCGGGCATTTGTTGGCGTATATTCCCGGATAGATTTTACTCAGAATACTGAGATTGGGGTACGTATTAGTCTGCAGCTGTCTCTAGGCAACCGACTGCTCTCTGCTGAGGTCTTTGTGGGGAGGGTGGTATATCCTCCTCAGGGCTCTCTGGTGTTCTAAACTTGCTCCATAGCATCTAGTAACTGTGGCTGGTTCCTCGTCGTTGTGCGCACCCGGACGGCGTATTCTGGGGCAATGGCGTCGGCACGCTGCTTCCCAGTCACAGTTTTATGGCCTGGTGTCCACGTAATGGAGCAGCTCGAGAAGTTGATTTTTCTTCCCTTGAGTATGCGGATGGCAGCACTGGATATGCGTCCACTGCGGTACCATCGACACGCTTCTTGCGAGTCAGTAACTATTTCTGTAGTAGACTCTTCGCTCTGGTGTGTGATGAAGTCAACTGAGTGAAGCGTGACGGGTGAAGGGCGTTAAAATTTTTTTCGCTGTCCTTAAGCACCCAACCTGACCAGGTGTCGGCAATACGAAGTTGTCAAAATGCGAAATATGTGCTGTTTTCACAAGTCTCTGGGAATGCTGCATCTGTGAGGAGCTCAGCGTAAGCGACGCTCAACTAATGGTGAATTCCATTGAGATAACAGGAGTATAGGGGCAGGGCATGGGGAGTGGGGGACAAAGCACTGAGAGCAGAGCCACTCAACCTGCCACTGGAATGCACCGCGCTCCCGCAGGGCAGGTGAGAAGATGACGAGACCATGTGACTGAAACATTCCAAGCCCCGGCATATTTTTTGTGGGGCAGCAGCAAAATACGCATGGGATCGGTGAACCACGTGTTCTTCATTATCCTAATACCTAGTATGTTTGTGCAATGACCCATTCGGCAGACGTCCAACTGTCATCGTAGCCATCCGTACTAAATAGCGGTATGGTGGCTACATTAACAGTGGTGTCAAACTACACATGGTTGCTATCATTGCCACTGCGCTTGCCGGCTGAAAAAAAAAATTCGGAAACTGTGACGTTCAAGGTCCACGTGACTAGTGGTACTCCGCCTACTCCACTTTTGAGGCGAGATCCTTACAAACTGCTCCTGGCTGCTCTCGGAACAGCAAAAGCACTCTCGCTCTACCAATGAATGACAGTGCTCCTGCACATGTTCGACCACTGAAACATGCCGGCTCTGAAGAGAGCCCTTTCAGCGTGCTTTTAAGTGCTTCTGCTGTCTCAATGGAATTTGCCATATAGAAATCTACTGAGTATTTTCACTACCACATGTTCGACTAGCCTTATCGGTTAGCAAACTGTGCTTCGGCTACAAAAGTAAACTAGCACGACCTAAGGTTACTACTATTGGTTTGCATAACCGAGCCGCGGCTGTGACCGGGCGTAGCCGAGCTGAGCCGCAGGCAAATTTTACTAACCGCTGTGATAATACGTGTGCTCTATTCAGCGAAGTGCGCATTCAAATGCAATGTGTCTAATTGCTTCAGCCAACAACATCCTTCGTGTTCTGTTCACTGGCCCTGAATTGGTCTTTTGATAATTTGGATCACAACTGCTGTTCGCTGGAAAACGATGCCATCTACTCTAGGTCGTTTATGTTTTCGTCATGCATTTCGGGGGACCCGTATATCCATTCATTGAATCTGGTCGTTGCGCGGGGCGGGACACGAACGTTATGTAAAAGTTTTGTTAAACATGAAAAAAAAACACATGCTGCAGTCTTGCTTGATACTCAGTATATATGATACGCAGTATATATGACAATGACGGAGAACAGACGTGCCCTCTAAACTGAGGCGAATTCTAGATTGCATTCTTTTTTTTACATGTTTTATAATACCCGCAGCGTAGAAGTAAGAATCATTTCACCAGTTCCCTTGTAGGCTAGAATATTCGAAAGGTCTGTGATAGATACGTCATATCAACCAACCTTATGAAGTATACAGTTGAGTGCGCCACAGGGGCACAGCAAGAAAGTTTACTTACACTTTCTACCGTTGTGAATAGTAGCAGAGGTAATGCACAGCGTCAGTCGAAAGTTCCCCTTAGAATCCCTATATTTTTGTGGCGGCGTGGCCTGGGTATACTTCACTGACCCTGCGCACCAGTGTGAAAACGGCAAGTGTTTTTCAATGAGTGTTACGTATTGATTGATATAGCTAGAGTGGCCTTCTTAGCTAATACGAGACATTTTTTATACAACATTTTCAGACTTGCAGCGCTTGAAGGAAAGAAATCTTGCACGTTTCAACTGTACAACCCCTTATGAAGCTTCAAAGAACGACGCCAAAATCACACGCTTTTACTATGACAGTAAGAGAAAAGAATGCAGAATGGGCATTGTCTCCAAAGGTGATAACTATTTTCCCGCACTGCGTTACTGCCTCTTCATGTGCAACACAAGTGAGTTTGCTTGTTTATTTATTTATTTATTTATTTATTTATTTATTCAGAAATAGCCTGCTGTACCAAAAGGCGTGTAAGCAGAGAGGTTACAGTTTGCAAAAAAAAACTGCGTTTTTGCAGCACACTTGGTCACAAAACGAACGATTCCACTCTACTACAGTGTGAACAAAAAAAAAGAATTAGTATATAGGTTCGTTCTACACTAGTATTCGTAAATTTTAAATCAATGATCGCATCTTTTGGACACGTGATGCGGAGGCTTGAGGTACTTGTCTTTCTTAATGCCAGTCTTTTTGTGGTACATCTGAAATAACATTTGGACGCGCAATTTTGTCCTGCGAGAGTTCAGTGCTTCTCATCCCAGCACGTCTTTCATTTCAGTACAGCTGTGGTCTCGTTTGTACCACCATAGAACGAACCTTGCCGCTCGGTTCTGTATTCTCTCAATGATACCAATCAAAAACTTTTGTTTTGGATCCCACACACAACACTCCTATTCCGAAATCGGGTGGACGAACGAAATATAGGCCGTGTTTTTAAAGCAGCAGGTTAGGGTCTCAGGTTACGCTGAATGAAATTTAGTGCTTTGGTGGCTTTCGCAACCACAGCATGCACATGCGCATTTCAAGAACAGTCACTCGCAAAGGTTACACTCATATGTATTCACACGTTGGTTGCTGATGAATGACGTCACCGTTCAGAAAATAACGCGTTTCATTTGTTTTCTTTTTTTAGTAAAATACACATGAACACATTTTTTAACGTCAAGTTGCATTTCCCACTTCTCGCATCATTTCATATTTCTGGCAAAGACAGCCTGCAATACAAAGTGGTCCTGTTCATTTTTTTAAATTTTTCTGTATACGACACAGTCGTCGGCAAATAAACGTACTTCAGAACATCCCGTGAGGAATATCATAATGTAAAATAAAAACATTAGCGGTCCTGAAACAGACCCCTGAGGGACACCCGATGTTACTTCTACCAAGGACGAAGTTATACCAATCATAACAACGCATTGTCGACGCTGTGACAGATAACTGGCAATTCACTTTAGCACATTTTTTGGCAATATGAGCCATTTCAAGTTTGTGAAGAAACAAGGGGTGGGGCATGGTATCAAATGCTTTTCTGAAATCTAAAAAAATGCGGTCTTTTCGTCTATTATCGTCCATCTCAGTCATTAAATCGTGGTAAAATTTGATCGATTGCGTTGTGCAAGACAGGCCCTTGCGGAAACCATGCTGAACATCCACTTAGAATTTGTGTTGGGGTAGGGGTTTCATTGTCTTTATACAGTATATGCTCCAATATCTTGCAGGGAATAGATGTTAAAGGAATGGGGCTATAGTTGTTTGCCTTTTTCTTGGAACCACCTTTGTGAGTAGGAACCACATGGGCCATTTTGCAGTCTTCATGCAGAATTACAGTAACGAGATATTTTTTTCTAAAACAGATAAAGATAAGATGTGTAGCGCCTTGATGCGCTGCTCGTCAAGGAAGAAGAAGTTGGCATTTGGGCCGCGCGGCGGGTGCAGCGCGATAATAAAAAAAAATCAGTTCGAAAACTGAACGCTGTCAGGGCTGGATCTTTCCCGTGTTAGCTCCGCCAGATGCAATCGGCCAGGCACATCGCTTCGATACGCGGGGAAAAACACCATCTGGGTCAGGTGCCTTAGTTTCATCTATGTTTTTTAACTGGGATTTGATACCACTGACACAAAATTCAACAGGTAGCATTCATGATTTAGTTGCTGAAGGGGGCTCAACCAGCGCGAATAGTTTCACGGTATCCTTTACAGGTTAAAATACGGAATGAAAGAAATCATTGAGACATGCTGCTTTATCAATGTTACTGGACAAGATCATATTGTCACTCCAGTTTGGTCAGCACCACACTTCGTTACGTATCTCCAAAAAAGCTCGGGGTTAGTTTTTATGCTTTTATTCAGCCGACTGAACAACTGATCCTTTGCAATACGTTCTTTATATTTATACGCATTAGTTACGTCCCTAACCTATTGTACTGATAAATACTTTCGGTTCTTTTAAATGTCTAGTGTACTCCTCGTCTTCTCCTTATTATTCCAAAAAATAGCTAGTGACACCCGTGGCTATTTGCACTTTTTTGAATTTAGCCGCATTGGTACATACTTCTCCGTTAGTTCCGTAGTTTTTGCTTTAAAAAGAGACCAAAGCTGTAAAACATTGATGTTCTCACAATGACAAATATAAACAGACAAATTAGCAAATAATTCCTGTGAAATAGCAGAGTAACCACCCTTGTCATAGAAATAAACCTTTCTAAATTGGCGAGACTTTGGTCTTTTGATCTTATGTTTGATTGTTGCTACAACATTGAGATGATCGCTAATACCGGGAATGCATGTAACAGACTCTACTATGTTTGGCGAATTGCAAAAGAAAGCAAATCCAAAATTTTGTTGTTTCTTGTGGCCGTGCTAACCTATTGAGTAATGCCGAACGTGTCAACAATGTTTTGCATGTTTTCGCTACAACCAGTCAAGAGAGAGGAGATAAAGATGCAAGGAAAGGCAGGGAGGTTGTCAAGGTAATACATGTTCCAGTAGACAATGTCAAATTGGGTAGAATAAAATCACCGGCAAGAATAAGCTGAGATGATGTCTTCGAAGTTGTGTTGTACAAATGCTGCCACACGGCTGCATCAGAATTCGGTGGTCGATAAAATGTTCCGGCAATAAACTTTTGTATTGCCGGCAAGGGTCACCATGCACCAGACAGATTTTACTTCATCATGCCCGATATCAAGTTCAGATGAACGTAAAGAAGAGTGAACCAACAGTAACACCCTCCGCCTATTCTTGCCCTATCATTTCGGTAAACGTTGAAGTGGCCAGGAAACACCTCACAATCGCTGATTGACAGTATTAGCCACGACTCTGTCTCAAACAATATATCCGTCTTCGTCGATTCAATGAGACCAGCGAATTCCCCTATTTCATTCACAAGACTTCTACAATTTACAACAACACCTGTTAGGTTACGTGAAGATGAGACAGTCTTACAAGGACGGTGTCACGTCTTCTGAGCTGGAACTACCTTTCATCTGATTTTGTCGTACATAAATATCTTACCATCCACAATAAGGTTGTCAAAACCTAGCTTAACCTTACTGCTGCTGTAGTCGGCTAGTTCTGTTTTAGCACAGTTCCACAGTAGTTTTCGAATCTCTCGTGTTTTGGTGCATAGTCCTGATCTACCTTGTAATCAGACTCTTTAAATTTTTTAGCGTTTTTACGAGGCAAAATCAACAATAATTGGCTGGTTGTACTTTTTGTTAAATTGACCAATGAGGTGCGCTCTTTGCACTGACGTCACCTGAACTACAACACGAGTTAAACAGATATTCTTAATCATTTCTTCAGACTAAGCCCACGTTTCTGCCTTATCGTCTTTAATCCCGTAAAAGATCAGGTTGGCCCTTCGACTTCTATCTTCCAGGTCGGTATTTTTCGTTCGCCACTCCTGAGCTTTCCTTTCTAGCTGTCCGACCGCAGTTTCATGTCGTTCTACTGTCTCGTTATGGATTTCAATCTGACCTTGAGCTTTACCCAATTTATTGTTTATTTCAGACAGCATTGCTTCATGTCTTGTTAGTTTTTCCTGGAGAGCATCCAGCTTCTTCATCATGCTATTTTAACCTTACTGCAAATTCTTGAGTAATTCTAGTTCACATTCATTATGGGGGCCAGGATTGATCTCCAAATCACCGGAGAGAAGCAATAGTAGGATCAAATACAGTAACCGATTAGCAAATAAACGAAGCTTCTTATGGCGAGCTTGTTCTTTCACGCGTTTTCTACAACAGCCAGAGCAAGTCGTCGTGGGAGGAGCCGGCAACACATACAATTTTCTACGTACATGAAAAGGGCAGTGTTCTCTAACCTGTAATACCAACAGAGGAATGAGCTGCATGTCGGCCAGCGTGCCGGCTCCACATACCACAAATGCATGTAGACATGTGCTTAAGTATGGATGCACATGGTCACGTGGTCCTTGATGCTAGAAAGTCTTTGTCGTATTAGTTTTGAGACGGGTGCTATCACTGGCGTTCTTGCCATTGAAGATGCTTCGTGGTTCGCTGAGGTGGTCCTTGCAGCCAAATGACACAATGGCGTCTGCGCAAGTGCCTTTGGAAACGAAGGGATCACTGCGCCTTCGCCGATGGTGCGAATTCCAACGCTACTCGAAGAGCGGCAAGAACCTGTTTACCAAAAGAGCAATTAGGTGCATGGTGGCCAGCGTGCTGGCTTCAAATCCCCTTTCTTATTCTCTTTCTCACTTTCTCAATTATACGGCTTACTGGAAGTATCCTACGTAAGCACATATATAACAGGTTAGGAAATCGCTAATTAGGCGTTAAATCCAGGGAAGAACGAGTAAGGAGCTGGGGAACGAGTGCTGGTGCATGGGCATCAGCAGGGACGTGCAAAAGAGGTATTGGCTCTCCTGAAGCGACACTAGCACTGTCCCCCAGCCAAACTAAACTAGCACTGAAAACCCCCCTCACCAAGATGAGATTCAACCCGCTTTGTAGCCACAATACGAAATTCTGCCGACACTTATGAGTAGGTGTAGGGCTTTTTATGAATAATTGGTGCGGAAAGGCATGATCTTGCGTGATGATAAACGGTGAACACATACAGAACACTTGACAAACCCCTGTACGCACAAACGACCACCGTTGTCAGCAAAGAGGATGTCCTCCTAATGAGCAAATACAGGATTAAAACCATGACCATATTAGAATCACACCTTTGACTAATTGACACAGCTCAAATTTCGAACTCGCTGTTGCTTGTTGTGAATATTATATTTCTTTTTCATGACCGACTGGTTCACATTTTGCAATCGTACTATAGTAAAAATTGTTTTCCTAAAACGTGAGCCTTATTCACGGAAAGTAGGCGAAATATGAATTCTGAGTTTATTGGTTATATATTTGAATTGATGTATTTCGAAAGCTCGCACCAGCCACATCCATCTGGGGGGGAAAATCGAAACTATAGCTAGCTTTCAGAGAGCTGTCAATCCAAACCGAAACAAAACAAAAGAAGGCTTGCACGGAGCACATAGCATAGTAAGAACCGATATTTTAGGAACTTCAGTCAACCCCAACAGACTGAGAACGAAAAAAAAGTATCATTTTTCGGCAAACAAGAACGTGCTTATATATAGATATAAACATGAGGTTGCATACAGTGCCGCATTCTGATGGTATATCAACATAATTTACTAACCAAAGATTGAATTTACATAGCTGCTAGAAACCTCAACCTCATATTGACACTTTCAGAGAAATTCAAGGAGCGGCAGGGCTCGTCCTGTTTGCCCTTCCTTTTCCGAGTACTTTCCTGTTCGTTCATTCATGCGGGCTTCAGTTCGGCGTCTAAGCCGTAACTAAACTCATGGTACTTCCATTATACTATTCACATGTAGGTTCACCGATGTTTCCCAGGATTACAGGAAGTTTGCCCTCGCGTGGCAAGTACCATAGATATTTATTCGTCAGCGGCTGCAGAAACATTTGCATCAACAACAGAACTTTAGCACGAACAGTCATGTTTGTATAAACATAGTTGCGTACTTCCACAGCCGAATCATTATATTTTATCTGGTATCACGTTGAGTGAATTGTATGACCTGTGGGTGCCTTAAAAGTGCAGATTCATTACAAAGGTCTCACCCATAACTTATCATAATGATCATCATCATCAGTAGCAGCTACAGCGTCAAAAAACGTCGCCTTGCACTTGACCAATTGAGCCCATAGCACAGTTCCCAAACCATGGGTCATGGTTTTGAATTGCCTTACGCATGAAATGAGTTTGTAAATGTGTCGAAGCAATGCAAAAAAATGTGTCACTATTAATGATCAGTGGCGCGGACTCGGCTCTCTATATGTGGTCTGGTCAACGAGGGCGCTTAAATCTAACGACAAATTTCAAGCATCATGATAGGCGTGCGTGCATGTTGTCAGGAGTAAGGGGGGACGTGGCAGCTCTTGCTTGGCTAGAATAAATAATGTGTGCCAGAAGCGTGAAACACAATATCCTTCGCAATGTCCTTTTAGAGAAGCAAAGCAATCCTCTCAGTGATTTTTTTGTAAATGCGTGCATTTAAACAGGCTCTTTATGCGTGGTACATCAGGGGCGTGGCCAAGGGGGACGAAGGTGGAATTCAGACGCTTCCGCAATTTTTAAATTCACTGGTGTATATATACACGCCTCAAGCCTCTCCTCCAAAAAAAATTCTGGTTACGCCCCTGCAATACCTGCTGGAAGCCTTTCGAAAGTCTTCTGAAAGGGAAACAGGGCAAAAACGGGACGAAACGAAATAAGAATGGCTGCACAACACAGGCGCTTACTTCATGCCGTTTCGGCGCCGTTTTCCCCTCAGTATCATATAACAACGGGACCTCCAAGACAACTTTTTCCAAAACTAAAACTTTCAATGAGCCTGAGCAGTGTGTTTCGTGATGACGTATATAGTGTTTCATAGCATGCATCAGCATATGTTACAGTGAAATTCTTGATACCATGCTATGTGAGCAATTCTATTTCAACAATGTAGCACGCCCAAATTTATTTTGAATGGTGTATCAGTTGCCGCCTTTTTTCTATAATTAGTGGAACAGTCGAATTCACCCTCCAAGAAGTACGCATCGTTATATTGGTAACTATATCGCTGCGATGAATGGCATTTGGCGCGATGCTTATACATGAAATATTTCAATGACACTACATCTAGCGCCAACACGTCTTCTGCCGATAATATCCTATTACTGACACTCTATGACGGGTATTTGCAGACTTACCGTGAGACTGACACAATGAGGTTGTACAGTCTTTCTTGCAAGCTTTCAATATTTGTATCATTAAGCCACATGCACATAGTATGTCTTGCATGGTAATAAAATTACAATCTTGATTTTTCTTTTTTTTCAGCTGAAATTGTCCCTGAGAGGTGCCAGAGGCCAATGAAAATTGGACGTTCGACAGTAGATGGGTGGAAGTGTCATTACGAGACTAGGTATAACGTACTTTTTTGCAACCGGTCGATAAGTACACACACATAAAGAAGCATGCAAGAAACACTGTGAACTTGCAGAAATCTCTACAAGCGAAGTACGCTGCACATAAAAGGGCCACTTACCAGGCTTTAAAAATACAAAAAATAGCGCAATATTCTTTCCCGATGTTTTTCGTCCTTCTTCGCACACTACTGTGACGTCTAGGGCGTACATGCCCTTGATTCGTTGATATACGTGAAATATCACATGTGAATTGTCTCCTGCACTGCTTTGCCATGTAGCCGCCCATGCGTTGTTGTTTTTCTCGCATGAATATTGTCCACAATCAACCGATCAAAATTCTTTTTTGTGTATACAACTGCGCAAGCGGCGATAACAGCGTGCAGCCGAGGAGCGCGAAATCCTGATAGGCTCTAGTGCTTAGTGTTGATATTGTTCACGTCAATTCAAGAACTAAGAGGCGAGGAGGATGCATCGTTGTATAAACGAGAGGAGAAAATCACCCGTTTTGTCTTCAAACGAGGGTGGTGAGTGGCCCTTAAAAGCTTGAGAAGCCTTTTTCTTATCGGGAAAATAGGAGGAAACAAATCTTGAAGTGTGCCACACTAACGTACTACTCCTCCTTCTTTCTTTTTTTGTATTACATTACAATAATTCCAGCAGCTTTCCTTCCTCCACGCCGGGAATGAGACCCTCATGCGCATGCTTAGCAACGCCGCACTTCAGTTGATATAGACAACAGGGTTGGTTCTGTGTTAACGTCCGGGCAACTATGAAATGCGCCAACGTGAAACGACCTCACCTCGATAACCTCGAAGAAAGATCGGATCGCCTTATGAAAAATCACAAGCCCATGATGAAAAGAGCATCAATTATCAAAAAACAATACGCATGTGACCAGCCCACCTTGAAGAACTTCATTTTATTGTGCTCGCGGCCACCGGATTTGCCATGGTCAATATTTAATGCTAAAGATACTCATGATGCTATACGAGCGTCGCTTGAAGAAAACTTGAAAAAATTGGTAGATCCCAAATACTGTGGGAATTGATAATATGCGATGCACAAATTAGGAAGGTTCAATTGCCACATTGAAGTCAGCACAACTCTACAAGACGACCGTAATGTATGCCGTACATGGTTTCCAGTGCCCAAATTATCATGGTTCCGCCTGCCATTTGTGCTCATCGTTCATTAACGTCACGTAATTCTAAATCTTGTATAAGTGAAGCTAGCGAAACGGCCGCAAGTGCGCTATCAGCGTAGCATATGTAGCCATGTTTTACATGACACGCATGTCATGATTTTCATCTTTGGACACGTCATTTGATTGATATGTGGGGTTTAACGTCCCAAACCACTCTATGATTATGAGAGACGCCGTAGTGGAGGGCTCCGGAAGTTTAGACCACCTGGGGTTCTTTAACGTGCACCCAAATCTGAGCACACGGGCCTACAACATTTCCGCCTCCATCGGAAATGCAGCCGCCGCAGCCGGGATTCGAACCCGCGCCCTGCGGGTCAGCAGCCGAGTACCTTAGCCACTAGACCACCGCGGCGGGGCAGGACATGTCATTTACTTTCGTCGTCCGTTCGCGTCACGCAATACCAAATTTGATATATTTGAAGCCAGCAAAACGAGTGCGAGCGAATCATGAGCGTGGCATGTAGTCATATTCCGACATGACACGTCTATGATGAATGTCATGTTTGCACCAGTCATATACCTTCGTCATCCAATCACGTCACGTAGTATGAAATTGCGTATATGTGGAGATGACGAAACGGCCACGAGCGCACAATGAGCGCAGTGATGTTCCCGTTCAAGGATTTTTTTTCCTTTTTCGGGTAATACCGCCTGTCATTTTGAGCCTAAGGAAAAAAGGAAATCTTCGAGATAATGCGGGGAGCCGCTAGGGGGCCGAGCCACTCGGACACCTCTCGTATGGGCTCTGACAGTTTTTAATTTTTGCGGCTGAATAAGGACAAGCACGGGATTCAAGACCATCACAGCTGTTGCCACATGGTCGGCCGACTCATCAGACGCCAGAATACACCAGGTGGGCATACTTTCTCGGGCAGCGACACTTCTTTCAAGTTTCCACAACTACGGCGTCGCCCTATAGGTACGCCATCGCAGGGTCGTCGACGCGCTGGCAACTAGGTGACAAGCCATGCCCCCGGCTTGTTCGAAGCCTACAAAATGGCTGATGTGATAATTGAGGGAGAAACGCTGTCTCCCGAAGAGTACAACGACACTCAATGATGGGTTGTGGTCTATGAACTACGAAGAAAGGCAACAGACAAGACAAACGTGGTACCAGCCACGAACGCGGGAGGTGCATCCAAGGAGGCGTCTCGGAGACTGAAAGATTTTCTGCACCGCCGGCCAGTGCCGGGAAAACCGCAACGTCCGGAAGAGGATTACAGGGTATAGGAATACGCCCAGGAGGCTGTCTAGACTTGACGCGACAGAGTCCAGCGCTCATTAAAGACGGTGTTCTACGGGCGGCAAAAGTACAGCCTGACATTGCTGGGGAAGATACTCTCAGAATCAACATGCGACAAAATACCATGATCATGAGCACACCTAGTCTGGCGAATGCGAAGGACTACAGCAACATTAAGGAAATTCAGATCCATAATAAGAGCTATGCTACGGCCACCTATATAACAGCACCAGCAAATACCTCCAAAGGGGTTATCCACAGAATACCGACGTGTGATAATCAAGAAGACATAGAGAAAATCTTGGTCAATCAATGGAACCCGACGATTCTACATGCATGACGTATGGGACTTACAGACTCGCTGGTCATTGTTTTCGAAAGGTCTTTTGTGCCGTACTTTGTGTACTGCCGCGGTTCCGAATATAGGTGCTACCTCTACAAGAAGCAATATGAAACGTGCACTACTTGTGGACGAATTGGACATCGGGCGGATGTTTGCCCACAGCCTGACAGCAAGAAATTTCGTGGTTGTGGGGTGCTCCGTCCAACTGAAAACCACCAGTGCGACCCAAGGTGTAGTCTTTGCGGGATAGGTAATCTTACAAGAGACAAAAAAATGCAAAGAACGGTTTAGGACCCCATATCTTTTGAAGAAAATATGGTGGAAGAAACAACAATGACAAGGCGATGAACAACAAGAAATGAAGTCTTTGTCGAATATTAGTGCAACACAGACATGATGTGAACAGCACACATCTGGAAATCAAACGGAGGAAAATGCCAACGCCACCCAGGACAGAGGAAGACGACGCAGAGGTCGTTCCAGCTCCTTCCCGCGAATCGCCGAAAAGGAAAGAAAAAGGACCCAACACAAACCCCGATGTACATCCAGATCAAGGTCCACACGTCAGCACAGATCCAAACCATTGGCCAAATCCAAGACAAAGGCAACGACGTCGCTTCGAGGAGAGTCCCACGAGGGTCCTGACGGTGGTCGGAGCAGCCGACAAATGGTGAGCTGGGCGGGCAAGGTATCCGGGGAGTCCTTCCCGTCTGGGAGTTCGCCTGAGGCAGTGGCAGAAGGTTCTGCCCTAGGTCAAAAGCTAAACCATATTAAGAAAAATGCTAGAGCAACTCACCCGCGAGAATGCGATACAAAAGTACGAAATCAAACAAATTAAGGAAGAGAACGCTAAGCTCAGGCAAAATCAGCTGCGTGAGTCAACTAGCCCCATAGCATCGTCTAGTCGAATTTTAACTCCTGTTCCTGCACAAAAGTCAGTAGCGCATGCAGCAAAATGAAGAGGAGAGGAAATATCTACTTTAGAAAATGAAGACCCCACAAAACCCCTAGAAAAGAAAGTCGAGAGTATGCTCGCAGAACTAAGGTAATGCAACAACAATTCACAGCATTGCAATTGCAGCTCGGAGAAATGAAACGAAGAGTCGATAGCATAGAAAAATTGACTAACTGTGGTGGAGAAAATGCAAACAGACTTGAGGTCTATAGGAGCAGGTCTGGTTAAAACTACTAATAAACCCTATACAACCGGCTGACTACGACCAACGTAATCAAGGTCGCGGGGGAAGCGACCGTTCCTAAACATGACACGACGTAATCAGTATAAAATTTGGCAGTGGAACTGTCGTGGGTATCGCCGGAAGCTGGGAAACTCGTAACAGTTCCTCAACAAAAAGGAAGCGCCAGACGTCATCGCCTTACAGGAAACTGGAGGAATTGCTAAATTATCAAACTACAAATCTTATGGTACCCCTGACGAAAAAAAAACGTCCGTAACAACCCTTGTGTGAAGAAATCTCGCAGTGAGAGAACAAGACACAAAAATCTGCGATGTTGATCATGTTCTTGTTGAGTTAGTTCCATCGCAGGAGAGTGGTGACAGTCTATTCATATTAAACGTCTACAGCAGCGCTAGACAAAAGACCAAATTTAGGTCGCTTTTAAGGAAAACGATCAGCATTGCAAACAACCGAGCACTTGTTATTGTAGAAGATTTCAATGCATCGCATGCGGCGTGGGGTTATGACAAAGAAAATATCAAAGGTAGAAATCTCTGGATTGACGCCCAACAGGACGGCCTTACGTTAATAGCCGACCCCCTTTTCCCAACTAGGATTAGAAACAGCGTATCCAAAGACACGTCTCCTGACCTCACGTTTACTAAGAATTGAAGCTTTTCGACTCAACGCACAATAAAATATGGGCAGTTGTCACAGGTCCCGTTAATTAGGGAGGCGATCGCCGGGATAATTCCAAGGGCCGAAGTATCAGCCCCCCGAACTGCACCACGAAAGCGTGGACAAATTAGAAATGGTCCTATTTGGCGCGCCAGCGGACGCCGGCTGTGGCCCAAAGAACAAGTCAGAGCCGAGATTTGATAAGCAAAACAAAATTATATTCCCAATTATGGCAGATCAAATCAATACAAAAATATGCACACTCGACAATAGTTGAATATGATATGCCACCAATCAAACAACGTACTACACAGTACAATCAGCCACACTCGAAACAATGGACACAAACAACAATATGCACTACAATGCAGTCGCATGCATCGAACAACCAAGACACTTAAAGACTAAAGAGTTAGACAACTTATTCAGTCCAAAGTCCTTGGAACAAAAGTCTGAATGAGACTCTTCCGAGAATCACTCACTCAAAGTCCAGCATTGTTGTCGTTCCGCTGCCCCCAAAGTTTCTCTTCCAGGAAACCTCGCGTCTTCAATTGGCCGCCCTCCAAGCACCATACTTCGCCGGTAACACGTCGGCTTCCCACGCGTTGCGATCGCAGCACGCGTCTTCGCTCTCTGTTGGTAGTCTCACATTCTTCTGCTTGTAGCACGAGTCTTCACCCCTCAGGTGAAAATCCTCTTCATTACCTCCTTTGTCACTGGGGACAAAAGGCTTCGCCCACACGGCGGAAAAAACCTACGCACACTAGCGCAACATTCCTTTTTCTCCTGATCTCTTTTCTCCGCTGCTCACTTAAATACCTTTCGGGCTATATTCCCGAAAATTCTCATCGTTTCGTCAGCGCGATGGACAGCCAAGGCTGGGGAAAGCCTGAGACGTTTCGAGGGCCGTCCGCGACTCGTGAAGCAACTCTGCATCACCTCGCCCCTGTCCCTCGAAGAACCTTCCAGGGCTTGCTCAGCCACCCATGTAAGGACGATGGTCGGCGAAACCACGCTTCCGAAGGGGGAGAGACTGCACGCCCGGGGAGCCTTTGGATGTTTGTTTTCTTTATCGTTGACCTTGAGGCGCCTCTCTGCACTTGGTATCGCTACTGTTGCTAGAATTCGGCGGCGCGCGCTTTTTCGGAGCGCTCGTTTGTGACAGCAGTGATGACTACATAATTGAGACCACCTTTAAAGCGGGTCCATGTAAACGAGGAGGCAGAAAATTAAAGATGATAGAATGGCATACTTTTAGAAAAATCAGAGAGAAGGAAGCATGTGATGTCATCGAAGACTTAAATGAATGTCTAGGAAACATTTAGCAAAATATTTAAATGGCAACTAAGTTCACACAGTAAGATCCTACATATGTGGGAGGCAGAAAAGAAAGCTTAGAAAAGTGGTGGAAAACGTAAAAACACAACAAACGCCTTAAGAAAAATAGCCACCCTCAGTAAAGATATTGACAAGTACGTGGAGCAACTCTGCAGACAACAATGGGAGGGAAAATGGGATGCGATGAAAAAACAAATAAGTTTCTCCAGAAAATGGGACCTGACGAGATGTCTGATAGACTCGGAAGCGAGGAAGACAGCACATGACAAAACTTTATTAGACTTGTATATAAATACAAAGATACGGAGGAAGAACGGCTTGAAGAAATCAGAGATACAATGGGGATACGACCAAAGAGCAATTAAGCTCATACAGAGGCAAATGATTCCCTCTACCGACTCATATTAGAGGCCGAGGTACGATAGGAACTAATGAAACTGAACACAACATCCACTCCGGGCCTCGATGGCACCACGAATAAGACGCTCAGGAATTTAGACGACAAATCTATCACAGCCCTCACTGAATATGTGAACAAGTGTTGGGAAAAAGGTAGGAGACCCAAACAATGAAAAACGGCAACGATCATAATGATTCCCAAGCCAGGCGAGAAATTGGATTTTGATAACCATAGGCCTATTTCCCTGACATCCTGTATAGGAAAGTTATTTGAACATGTTCTCCTCACTCGCCAATCGAACTATATTGAAGACAATGAGCTTTTTCCTAATACGATGGTAGGCTTCAGGGCAAAACTGTCCACACAAGACATTATGCTTAAGATTAAACATCAAATAGTTTATTCGGGTCTCAATAAACACGATAAAAAGGTCATAGTTGGCTTAGATCTTAAAAAGGCCTTCGATAATACATCGCATAAAGCTATACTTGCTACTCTTCAAGCGTTAGAGGTAGGAAAAAGAGTATATGATTATATAAAAGACTTTTTAACTGGCCGGACTGCAAGACTAATATTAGGTGAAGCAGAATCTCAAGAGTTTAGTCTTGGCAGCAGAAGAACGCCGCGAGGCTCAGTCTTATCCCCCTTTCTTTTTAACGTGGCCATGACAAGTCTACTGAAGGAAATTCCAGGACTCAACCATAGCAGATTACATTACCTTATGGGTAGACGAGGGTAGTGACAGATACATAGAGGAAGCTTTGCAAACCGCTGTGAATAATGCAGAAAAATATGCCACCCATACAAGATTACAATGCTCACCAGAAAAAAACTGAACTCCTTTTCTACAACCCCTACATGTAAGGGTCGGAAAAGTATCGAGGAAAACCTAACATTAAAGTCTTTGTTGGAAAAACGCAAATACCTACGGTCGAAAGCATAAGAATTCTGGGACTCCAAATTAGCTCGAGCGGGCATAACGGAAAGGCGATTAGATTACTTGAAACCAGTGCGCAGCAAACTATGTGCCTACTCAAACGAATCGCAAACCGACACTGATATGAAGGAAAAGAAAATGATTAGACTAGTACAGGCTTTTGTCATAAGTCGTATTTTATATGTGATTCCGTACCTTAGACTGCAAGTGGGCGAGAGAAGAAGGATTGACTGAATCATCAGACGAGTTTTCAAACAGCACATCGGACTTCCAATAACGACCTCTAATGAGAAATTACTTCAATTAGGGCTTCACAACACATCGAAATAGCTCACAGAAGCTCAAAGAATTCCACAATATGAATGGCTAGTGCATAGTAAAACAGGTAGAGCCACCCTAGAAAAACTGGATATGAACTACGCAAGTCAATATGGTGCCAAAAAGGATATCCTGTATGAGATCAGGAAATGTCTAGCAATCTTACCGATACCAAAAAAAAACATGACCCGTCCATCATAAGGCAAGGAGAGCTGAAAGAGCGAAAACTATACGTAACAACGTAAAAGATTTACCGGAAACAACATACGTAGACGCGGCCAAATACAAAGGAAATGACAGCGTCACTATAGCAGTAGTAGAATGCAAAGGAAATTATAAGGTCAGCGGTACGGTGAGAACGAGCTTTGCAGAAAAGGCAGAGGAAGCAGCTATTGCAATAGCCATGGCATCCACCTCGACTTCACTTATTGTTAGCGACTCCCAGACGGCTGTGCGAAACCTTGCATGAGGGCGAATATCCAAAATAGCTTTAAGAATATTTGCTGGACA
The DNA here is from genome assembly GCF_043290135.1 of Rhipicephalus microplus. Classification (NCBI taxonomy): domain Eukaryota; kingdom Metazoa; phylum Arthropoda; class Arachnida; order Ixodida; family Ixodidae; genus Rhipicephalus; species Rhipicephalus microplus. Next base: position 4,431,756 of record NW_027464594.1, read on the forward strand.
CAAATACCAACGAAGAAAAAAAAGAAAATGGAGGGTGTGATGAGGGGTGATTGTGGTACAGCACAATGAGTCACTGCACACAATGTCTCGTTTGGTGTAGTACACGCACAAAAGTTTCTACATTATCAGATTCTCTAAAAACGGGATTCTAAACATGTCTTGGTTAGAAATGCGAGCAGGCTCATTAAACTGCGTTGAGCGTGATCCACACGTTCCCAAGTACCCACAAGTTTCTCCTCTTAAAGGGGTCCGCAGTCTAGGCCATCTGTGAGGCACTTGAGAAATTGCCTTTCAACTGCGTATAAAGGGCACACACACAGGATGTGATTAATAGTTTCTGGCGTGTTACACAAGTTGCAGACAGGATTTAGCTCTTGTCCTATCATGCATAGATATATCGTCGCGTGTATGCAGACCAACGAACAATAGATATAGTCTGGGACCCCCTCACTGCTCCTTACCCGGCAAACAGGCTGCACACCAGATAGCTCGAGGACTCACAGATCGAGCCTCTGGATTGCCCTGGTCGAGCGAGGTGGATGGTGCGTGATTTGAGCGGATGAACCTCAACGAGATCGCTCATGATGCAGCGCGCGCACTTACCGACCACACCGCCACAGGGCAACCCCATCTTATTGAGTTAAGAGACCAATCGGGATGCACCCATTACGTACAATGACATAACAAAGCACTTTCACCTTCAACGCCGCATTTTTCTACACCCACATCTGAAACTTAACAGACCGCAGGCATTAACCCTATGCCTATTACAGACACACAAGTACCCAAACCTTGCCACGCTTCACGTTTATTATCCTGATGCATACCCCAGTGACACATGCCCATCATGTGAACACATGGCGACACTCGCACACATGCTCTGGGAGTGTGGAAAAACTCCTCCCGACTCTACCTCAAACAAGTGGTAGAGGTCCCTCAGGAGCTCACTTCTCGCCGACCAGCAATGGGCTGTCCAGCAGACGAAGTGGCCGCCAGGTACTCCTTGTCGGTCCCTACGTGGGAGACGCCCGCTACGAGCTGAGCGCGTCCTGTAGGTTTGATATAAAGTTTTTTTTTCATTCCATTTACTACTTCCAGATATATTACGCACTGTTACAGACTATGCAGAAAAACTTATCCTCCCGCACACTCATCATTGTACAAAGGACAGGCGGTGGCTGACGCCTACTTCGGACCAATACGTTCCCTAGTCCGGTAAAAATGAACCACTGCGTGGCGGAACTTCATTCGGATAAGAGTAAATTTTGCAACAACAGGGCGGACTTGAGCCACATTTTATGGGAATGCCTGCAGGCCCCCATAAGAGGCGAATTCCCAGACGGGAGTGGATGGAATACCGCGCTCCTCAGCTCTGACTCTAAATTATAAGCCCGCCTAATACGGCGGGCCGAAGATGACGCCAAGGCCCTTGGGATCATGGCCGTCGTCTAGGTTTGGTCCTTCCCCTCCGTCGCCTAAAATGGTGGGAGGATCCTTCTGCTAATAAAATAAAGGTTGCTCATCACTATCGAGATAATGCAGGAAATTTCAGGAATGGTTAAATTCTCCTATAACGACCGATAATTAGTGGTCACAGTGCGCCTTCACCTGCTGTAATCGGTTCTGGCGCATTCACCACGGAAGCGTAGCCTTTAAGATTTGTGCCTGATATTCACGCGCAGTGATTTATAGTTCACCATTGGTGTTAGACTTGAAGCCCACAATGTACAGTAAAGTAACACTATATGAATAATAAAGTCATGCTTCTCTTGTGTGGCAGTGGAGGGGCCAGTTATGAGTTCAAAAGTCGCCACTACGTGAGACACGTGTAATTATAGTATGTGTGTGCGTGAATGGAGTGGAAATTAGTACTGTTGTGTCGGAAAATATTCTGGCAATTTCATCGACGTTTGCAGAGGAAAATCCTCAAATTAGAGAATGTTCATGTCTCTGAATGGGAGTTCTGTGGCGTAGTACGGAGCATCACGGCATGATCGTGGTATGTACTCATGTTCTTATATGAAACGTATATCATGATTATTATGTTTGCACTAGTCCTATACCTTCGTCATCCATTCACGTCACGTAATACCAGATTTGATATATGTGAAGCTGGCGAAACGACTGCGAGTGTATCATGAGCGTGGCATGTAGCCATGTTCTTACATAACATTCATGTCATGATTATCATGTTTGGACATGTCATTCACCTTCGTCATCCATTCACGTCTCGTTTTACCAAGTTTGGTATATGTGAAGCTAGCGAAACGACCACAAGCGCATCATGAGCGTGGCATGTAGTCGAGTTTGCATACCATGCATATCATGATTACCATGTTTGGACATGCCATTCATCTTCGTCAAGCCCCGCCGCGGTGGTCTAGTGGCTAAGGTACTCGGCTGCTGACCCGCAGGTCGCGGGTTCAAATCCCGGCTGCGGCGGCTGCATTTCCGATGGAGGCGGAAATGTCGTAGGTCCGTGTGCTCAGATTTGGGTGCACGTTAAAAAACCCCAGGTGGTCAAAATTTCCGGAGCCCTCCACTACGGCGTCTCTCATAATCATATGGTGGCTTTGGGACGTTAAACCCCATAAATCAATCAATCAATCACCTTCGTCAACCATACACGCCAAGTAATATCAAATTTGGTACATGTGAAGCCAGCGAAACAACCCCGAGTGCATCATGAGCGTGGCTTGAGCCATGTTCTTATATAGCATGCGTGTCATTATTATCATGATTTGACGTGTTATTCACCTTCGTCATTCATTGGCGTCACGTATTACAAAATTTGATTTATGTGAAGCTAGCTAAATGACCGTGATCGCAGCATAAGCGTCGCATGTAGACATGTTCTTAGATGACACGCATGTCATGATTATCATGTTGTGACGTCTCATTCACCTTCGTCATCCCTTCACGACACGTATTACCAGATTTGGTTTATGTGAAGCTAGCGAAACGACCGCGAACGCATCATGAGCGTAGCATGTTGTCATTCTCTTAAGTAACATGCATGTCATGATTACCATGTTTGGACGTGTCATCTACCTTCGTCATCCATACGTGCAACGTAATACCAAATTTGGTATATGTGGAGCTAGTGACACGACCGCGAGCATGTCATAAGCGTGGCATTTAGTCGAGTTTTTACACACCATGCATGTCATGATTACCATGTTTGGACGTGTCATCCGCCTTCGTCATCCATACACGCCAAGTAATATCAAATTTGGTATATGTGAAGCCAGCGAAACAACCGCAAGTGCATCACGAGCGTGGCATATAGTCATGTTCCTACATCACACGCATGCCATGATTACCATGTTTGGACGTGTCATCTACTTTCGTCATCCATACATGCCAAGTAATACCAAATTTGGTATATCTGAAGCTAAACCTGCGAGCGCACCATGGGCAGACAAAAACAAAAGAAAAACAATGGCTTTTTAAGGCGGGAACAGCACGCGATCGTTCCATGAGGTGTTTCTTATTTGGTTCCCGCCTGCACCTGCGTCAGCTGTGGTGTAAATTTCAGGTCAAGCAAACATGCATGACAGAGTGCTTAAGCATGGCAGAGTGCTGTTATGGTCTAGAGCACCTGCAGAGTGGAAGCTTGCTCTTCAGTGTCCGAGTGCAAGGCGCGAACGCGTTGCATAAATGGCCCGCAATGCAGAAAGCCTACAGTGCATGGTCACGACACACGAAAAAAAAAAGCTTTCTCACCAAAAAACTACGAAAGATATGTTACGAAATCTCATTATATATAATTACGTGACTGCTCCCGTGAATGAAAATTTTCCCTCAGTTCGTTGCTCAGAGTGCAGCCGACAATGACCTCACTATTCTCAGTGGGAGGGGCCAGCGCACCACTTGCCCCTGCCCCTTCAATTCAAGCTATGTTGCGCCCGAAGATTCGCTAGTCGCGGCAGACAGGTGTTCTGTGGCGGCAGATGCTCTTAGACCTCCACGAGGGGTTGACGCGCTGCTCAGCAGGCGGCTTCTCGTTCGTGTGTTCGACTTCGGCCCTTGTGCGGGAGCCGTCGCGCCCTAGGCAAGCGTACTTGCTCGTTCTTGCGGAGTTTCCTATACGGCCTGCAAGCCCGTGAGTGTCGCACTGTGCTGCATCTTGGGTTAATAAACCCGTTGTTCTTGTTTTCCTGCCTCGTGCGTGCTTTCTGCGCTGTGTCGGAGAAAACGACGAACCCGGCCGCAGCGTCGTCGCACGCAGCGGCAGTGGAGGACGTCGCATCCCTACACGGTTGCGCTTAGTAGGTAAGCCTAGTGCAAACCTATCTCCACATAACTGGCGCCCAACGTGGTTTCGGCATGGCTTCAGAGCAGATCCCTTCGAAGCGCTCGTTCCTGTTCGATCCTGTGACGACGGACTTGATCTTGTTCGAGGCGGATGGCTGCAACAGAACAGGGTACGGCCCTCTCGGCGACCCTCTGCTTTCGTTCACCGGGAGAGATCCCTTTTTCGGAGCCTTCTACAGTGATGCGAGTCGCTTGAACGAGGACCAGAGTCCTAGCCAAGCCAGTAACGGGGTGTATCAGCTGTTCGAGACTCACGCACTTACGCGCCCGTCCCCGGCGCAGTCTCCGCTCGCTGGCCTGTCCCCATCAGCAGCACGGTTGACAGCTCAAATCGCCGCACCCAGTCCTTCCTACCGGGGGCACTCAGGTGTTGGCGGGAACGTGCTTACTGACCCGTCGTGGTCGCGAGCGCAAAGGTTTGACGATGTCGTTCGCGAGCCCGCTCGCTTAACCGACAACGTCGCCGCGTTCACCGACGCTCGCTGGCCTGAGACTCGCGTAGACGACGCTTTCGACGGACGCTGGCCACCGTGCTCCGCTGTCGACCCGTTTGCCAGTCGCGTGAGGCCTCAAGCACCAGTCGAGGCGCAAACCCTACCTCCTCCATGCCGTGTACTGGTCCTTTTTGGTCGGACGCGCATGTTGGGGAACAGGTGCGTGCACCTGTTATGGCCACACCCACCTCGGAGGAATCAACGCTGCACGCAACTGCGGCGTAGCTCCTAAACGTTCTGTTGGAAGTGGTGCGTTCGCAGCCTTGTGCTTTAAAGGGAGACCCCGAGTTCCCTCAGCCAAGCGTTCCGAGTAGCTTAAAGGTACCTTTGCATGAGTACAGCGGTATACGTATCGCATCAGTGCCACAGAGTACCTCGAGGCGCTGCACCGCTATCAGCAGGCTATGTGGCTGAGCGACAGCGTTATGCTAGGCTCTGTTTTGCCCGTGTCGCTGACAGCCCAAGCGGCAAGGTGGTACCAGCTCGTCGGCCACCAAGCTCGCTCGATGGAGAAATTTAGGGCGCTCTTTCGTAGCGAATTCCTTCCTCCTGAATACGAGCGCCGCATGCGTCGCGAGTAAGAGCTTCGCACACCGCATCCCGACGAATCTCTTCTCGAGTACGTTCGGGCTTTGCAGGAGCTCTACCTTCTTGCCAATCCTACGGCATCAGACGCCGAGAAGGTGGAGCGAGCCATACGTCAGGCTCATCCAACCTTCACCGCTTACCTTCAGAGCGCCCGTGATCGTGACCTAAACAAGCTGGCATCCGACGCGAAGCGTATGCAGGGTGACATTCTGGCGGCGCGAGCCTATCGCCCGCCGCCACCACCATCCGCGTCTCTCGAGCCTCGTTGCGCGTGGGCTGGTCGTGACTCGTCACACTGGGGTTTCCAGAACCATGAGGCGGCCTCTGCCGCGAGAGACCGAGACGCGCTCGACGTGTCAGACCGCGCTCTGCAGCCGTACTCGTACACCGGGGCGGCCACAGTTGCCCGGCAGCGTGAACAAGAACGGAAACCCCGTGCTTCAGTGCACGAGGGGATATCCGATCGTGGAGACCCCACTGCGGCTAGTGAACGGACACCTCGTAGCTCTGAGCCCCGCCGCGGTGGTCTAGTGGCTAAGGTACTCGGCTGATGACCCGCAGGGCGCGGGTTCGAATCCCGGCTGCGGCGGCTGCATTTTCGATGGAGGCGGAAATGTTGTAGGCCCGTGTGCTCAGATTTGGGTGCACGTTAAAGAACCCCAGGTGGTCAAAATTTCCGGAGCCCTCCACTACGGCGTCTCTCATAATCATATCGTGGTTTTGGGACGTTAAACCCCACAAATCAATCAACCTCGTAGCTCTGAAGGATCGCCAAAATCCCCTCCCCCCTGTTGGAGGAAAAGGCGTTGTCTGCTTTCGTTGCCGTGAGCGTGGTCACACCGCGCGTGAGTGCTACGCGCCCCAACCGACACAACGGCCTGCTCGCCCGTATGGAAACGGGGTGAGCCGTCGGTGAGCTATCCCTTGCCCGCGGCTGCAGCAGTAAGAGAGCACGGGAGGGTAACACAACCTCTGGCACCGATGGCGTGTCGCACTGGACATGACATTCCAGCCACGCCGGCACCGTTCATCGCCCTTACGATCGCTGGTCGAGAGTTTGCGGCGTTGCTGGATAGCGGGGCTTCGATCTCGCTGTTCGGCGAAAAGGTTAGGGCTCATTTGCGCAACCGCTCTGTCCGCATTCGAGCTTGCGACACTGTCTTCCACCTCGCCAGTGGTACCGCCACCTCGTGCGGCGCTGCGCGGTTGGTTGTGCGTTGGGAGAATCGCGCACGCCGACAGCGCTTTGTGCATCTCCCGGTCTTTCCGTGCCTGTGATTCTCGGTCGCGACTTGCTCGCGCGCACAGATATCGTGATTGACGACGCAAGCGGAGGCTACAGGGATGGCCCTTCCGGCGCTCTATGGCCTTTCGCTGCACCTCCCGTGGACTCGGCTGCCAGTAAGTCGCCGGTCGCCACGAGGAAGAAGGAGGAAAGGAGATCAAGTGTTGCCCCCGCGGCCCGCGTCTCCCCCTCCGACGCCAAGGCTGGTCCTTTGGCCGGCGCGGCGGAAAATGGTCCGTGCGTACAGCTTTCTCTCGAGCATAATGCTGCCGCGGTGAACGAGGTCTCGGCTATGCCGGTGACTCCCCGAAGCTCTAGTGGCCACAGCTGAGTGAAAGCTACCCGACCTGAACAGGGAGTTCGTTGTCCAAGCGGACGCGAGCAACCTGGGTCTCTGCGCGGTACTGCTTCAGGAGCACGGCGGCGTCCTCCGGCCAGTCGCCTTTGCGAGCCGGTCACCTAACGCCGCCGAGCGTAACTATAGCGTCACAGAAAGGGAATGTCTCGCTATAGTTTTTTCTCTCCGGAAGTCCAACTGCTATGTCGACGGCGTGCCATTCTTGGTGGAGACGGACCACATGGCACTCACCTGGCTTAATTAAGCGCTTGCGCGAGCCCTCGGGCTGCCTTGCGTGCTGGGCGTTGACCTTGCAGCGGTACAACTTTGTTGTGCGCTAGCGAAAAGGGAGTTTGAACGTCGTGGCTGACGCCTTGTCGCGTGCCCCCATTTTGGCGTCCGGCTTTTGTGTCCCTCGCTCCCGAGAGCAGTCGCATCAAGTAGACCCCGGGCCCTCTGGCTCCAAAGGTTCGAAAGGCGTGAACCCCGATAGCGAAGTCACTTTCTAGTCGACAGCCTCGGGTGAGGACGCATACCTGGTAGACCCTGTCACGTCCGCTGGTATCGTCTTTAGCAGAGAGGAGCTGCTTAAGGCACAGCAGGACGATCCGTTTTGTCAACACATCGCTGACGAGCTCCAAGAGCTGAGCCCCCAAGCAGAGCGTGGCGGTCTAGCCGCCGGGCACGAACAGACAGCTGATATTGCTGTCGGCGCCGAGTGCCGTACGCAAGCTGGTATTGCTGCGGGCACGTTGGACTCGTGCCTTCTTGATGCCGACGGCGTTCTCCTGCGCTATGTCCCATCTGAAGAATCTCCCCAGGAGTCTTTCAAGGTGGTGATACCCCGCAACTTAAGGAAAGCCACCCTAGGTTATTTCCACGACTCGCGGTTGGCCGGACACGTGAGTGGCCTTAAGACTTTTCAAAAGTTGTGCCGCTACCTGGCTTGGCATGAAGCGTGACGCCCTTCACTACGCCCGCTCATGCCGCGTGTGCCATTGCGTGAAGCCTCACGGGGGCAAGCCTCCCGGGCTCATGCAGCCGATCGACAGCCAACAACCTTGGCAAGTCTCGGCCTATGACATTATGGGACCTTTTTCAAGAAGCCGGAGAGGCCATGTTTTTCTCCTTGCTGTCACAGATCACTTCACAAAGTAGGTCGAACTGTTTCCCCTTCGTAAGCTAACGGCACGCGCAATCTGGGACAACTTGACCAAGGTCTTTACCTGCTTTGGCTTTCCGGCGGAGTTGATCACGGACAATGCGTCCTATTTCACGGCCAAGGTGTTTGTGGATGCGTGTGCTGCCTTTGGCATTAAGCACCATAAAACAACTACGTATCACCCACAGGCCAACCCGACCGAGCGAATCAACCGGAACCTCAAGCCCTTGCTGACAGCCTTTGCGCAGCAACACAGGGATTGGAATGCCTGTCTTAACGAGATCGGCTTCTCCTTGCGGTCTAAGGTCAATCGCTCGACAGGGTACACGCCCGCCTTCCTCAACTTTGGGAGAGAGCTGCCTAACCCCATGGACCGCGTCCTACGGGGTGGCGGCGGGGCAAGTGCCGCGAAGGTCAGCCCGTCTGGCTACGCGGCGGAACTGCGCTCACAGATGGACGTGGCCCTCGACTTGGCGCGTTCCAACCTGGCAAAAGCGCGAGCTAGTCAGAAGGCTCAATACGACCGGTCGCATCGGGATGTCCGTTACGATGTCGGCGATCTCGTCAGGCGCAATCACGTCTTGAGTGACGCCGCCAAAGGCATCTCGGCCTCCCTTTCGGCCAAGTGGTTGGGCCCATACTGAGTGCAGACCAAGGTGTCGCCCCTGGTATACAAGCTGGCTGACTCCCAAGGAAGACCAGTCGGTGGTCCAGTTAACGTCTCCGACCTCAAAGCTTTCGTTGCCTGCAGCAACGACTTCGGGGAGGGGGAGGCGGTCACCGAACCGCAGGGAAACCGGGATAAGGCTGGTTCCAAACCACGCCACCGGTACAACCTGCGAAAACGCACTTAGGCAGATTTTCGCCCCAGGCATGTAGCGGGACGTTATCTCCTCCATGTAAGGGAGCGGAGATTATAGCTGCTGTGCGAGAACCCACCAGCAGCAACAGTAACGGCTACCTGGTGAGCTTTCTTCCTGGGAACACCACTACACGCGCTGCGCGCGGAATATCCACCTGGTTCCCAGCGCTCCCGGCTGCTCGAGAGAAAAAAGCCCTTTCTCCAGTGGCTCACTCTCTCACTGGGTATCTTCCGCGTAGTCGGCGGGAGAAAGGAAGCGTGCGCCCTATTGGCTCGCGCAACGTTCAATCCGACGGAGTAGGCTCTCTTTATTGGGCTAGCCTGTCGCGCCTCCGGGCCACACTTTCAGTTGCGTTTCGGCTTTTACCGACCCCCCAGCAATCGTGATGTCCTTCTCGGTGGCCGGTTCCTACAAGAAAAAGCCCGGGAGACCAGCCACGCGCTCGGTCGTTCCGCAGGCACCGGCCGCGTCCATGCCTCCTTTGTCGAATGCTCCCCCGGCCCCGGCCAACAAGACACCGCCTCATCGTAAAGTCGCTACGTAGACATTCCAACAAGGCACTGAGGCCCCAGTCGCCTTTGGGTCGACTCGTCGCTGGTCCAAACAACGCAAAGTCTGGGGGGTGTTAGACCCCGAGTCCATCCCGCGTCCTTTCCGCGGACGCACCCTTTCGGACCTGCTCGACGCTTCCGGAGGTGCCTGGATACCGCCTGTTCCTGAGGCCTCCTACTGTGACGCTTGCGGTGTCCTGCTGGTGCATGAGGCTACCCACCTCCGTTCGCGGGTTCACCGAGAGAAGTCCGGCGGTGCCCCTGTGGTCCTGTCCACTCCGGCGGTGCCGCCTGGCCCGGGCCTTCGACCCGCCCAGTCAACCGACTCCGATCAAGCGGTCGTGCCGAAGCTCGTCACGGACTCTTAATTCAAGTCGGACATCGCTGCTACGGTGTCCACCACCCTCCCGGGGCCCCAGGTTCCTGCTGAGATGCCGCCAAACGAAGACACCGGGGCGCCCGACGATCTCGGGGACGGCACTGAGCTGGACCTGTTTTTTCGGTGTCAATGGATGCTTTTATTACGGCGTCTTAGGGCGGCCTCGGTCTAAGGAGGGGGGGATGTGAGAATCGAGAGCGCCCCCCCTACCAGGCGCCTCGTTCCCTAGCTGCCGCGCGCGCGCCGACCACGTAGCCCGGGCGCGTATAATCACCGGCATTCGCCAAGATGGCTGCCAGGGCGCCTCTTGGTCTGGGCGAGTCAAGCTTCGGCTCTGTCCCGCGCTGGCATGTCCGGGCACGCTACGCTGCACATCACAATGCAGCGCCATTTCCCTTTGGGTGCGCGTGACATCCTCCTCTCCTATGAGCTATGTTGCGCCCGATGATTCACACGTCGCGGCACATGCTCTCAGGCCTCCACGAGAGGTTGACGCGTTGCTCAGCAGGCGGCTTCTCGTTCGTGCGTTCGACTTCGGCCCTTGTACGGGAGTCGTCGCGCCCTAGGCAAGCGTACTTGCTCGGTCTTGCGGAGTTCCCTATAGGGCCTGCGAACCCGTGAGTGTCGCACTGTGCTGCATCTTGGGTTATTAATCCCGTTGTTCTTGTTTTCCTGCCTCGTGCGTGGTTTCTGCACTATGTCGGAGAAAACGACGAACCCGGCCGCAGCGTCATCGCACGCAGCGGCAGTGGAGGACGTCGCATCCCTACACGGTTGCGCTTACTAGGTAAGCCTAGTGCAAACCTATCTCCACAATATATATATATATACATACATAGGAGAGGGCATGGCACATGTCAAGCGGGCAGGATGGCTACACCGCTGCTGCTACCTAAGTATTGGACAATCTTTGGTCGACAACTGTGACGTCAGCGATCGCTGCCGTACTTAAGAACGGACACAACGTCGGCTGCATCAGAGGGCTCGGCACATGCCAAGCGGGCAGGGTGGCTAAACAGCCGCTGCTACCTTTGCAGGTTGGTTGGTGTACAGCCTTGTGCAGCTTGTTGCAAAAGTGACAATAGATTCATGATTGTTGTGCCGTGCCCTCAGCAATGTTGGTCCATTGCGGTGGAGTGTTGGTTGACATTACTACTTTTATTAGCTTCGGGGGATGTGGAATAAAATTTGGGTCCTAAGACTGCTGAATTGTTGCAACAAATTTTAGATAACTAGAAAGAATCTGATGAGAAGATCAACGCGATTAGAAAAGAAGTTGCCGAACGTAATGAAAAGTCACAAAGAAGAACGCCCATCTTAATGTCATGCAGGATATGGAAAAGAAAAGCGAAAGGTTAGAAAATATAGTCCCACAACAAGCAGAACGACTAGTGGATTATGAAAACAGAAGTCGAAGAACTACTCGTTTTCGGGCTTCTCGAGGCCATAAATGATTCCGAGGCAGATTTGCGCGATGCTGTTGTTGATAACATTTTCTGAAGCAAGCTAGGGGTAGACGGTAAATCGGTAGAAAGAATTCATCGATTAGGTAAACGAAGACGATTGGGCAAAGCAAGACCAGTAATTATGAAATTCATGGATTACCGTGAGAAGGAGAAGGTGATGCGTAATTGTAAGAAACTAAAGGGTACTTATTTTAATATAAGTATTGATTACTCAAAAAAAAAAACAGTCGAACTAAGCAAAAGACTATGGAAAAGTTCAGCGCCAGACCAAGCTAAGCGAGCGATGGTCTCAATGGTGCATGATAAACTGAAGATAAACGGGCGCATGGTTGTCTGGGATGATCAAAAAAATGAACGCCGTCTTTTTCAATACCGGAGTGATAAGAACGATAGCAGAGTTAAATCGACGCCAGTATTGAGTGCGCATGACCGACATGAATCTTTTGACCCGGACAGCTCTGCTGGTAGTTTAAAAAATCAATCCCAATCATAGCTACGAATTCTTGTCCGAAATGCTCGTAGCATTGTAAATAATGTTACAGAATTAGAATATATTTTATCGGCGCATAGTCCCCAGTGCGGTGTTGTATTATTAACAGAAACATGGCTACGCGATGAAATACCCAATGATTGCATTGTTCCTCCAGGGTACAAGCTTTTCAGATGGGGCAAAGATTCACGAGGTGACGGTGCTGCTATCATCGTTACAAGTTCCATCCCAACTTGCATGATACAATGTGATGTTCACGAAACTATATGGTGTAAGATTACATACGACAATAAGTGTACATTATTGGCTCAGTATACAGACCACCTGCGTGTGAGCCTCAGTTTCTGGATTTGTTAAGTGATTTTTTGTGTGACCATGTTAACAGGAATACGAATTTGATAATGGCCGGAGACTTCAACTTGCCACACATTGACTGGCAAAATGTTTTGCCCGGTGAGACTGCCTGGTGAGACTGAAACAATTAGCTTCGAAAAACTTTTGGAAACTCAATTCTGCCATGGCCTGAACAAATTGCGCATGAACCAACGAAGGTTACAGGTTCGTCGAAGTCATTATTAGATCTCGTGTTCTTGTCCCAAAACATAACAGACTATGTTTCAAATATTTTAGATGGCATATCCGACCACAAAATGTTGTCTTTAGTCGTTAAAACTAGTGCATGCCGTTTAGAGAAATCGTTCCTTCCGGTAAATGTAAAGGACTTTAAAAAGGCAGATAACACTTCCATCACAAATTTCTCGAGCCCCACTTTAATGATTTCGAGCAAGCATCACATTTTGAATCTGTGGAGCAATTGTGGAAGAGATTTAGGGCCAACGTAGTAACTTGCATTGATCGTTTTGTCCCTACTCGTATTAAGAAAACACGTAAACGAAATCCTTAGATAACACGCAGATATGAAATGGCGAATTAAGAGATTAAGAAAAAGTAAAGAAAAAAAGAGCGACGGAAGTTGCAGCTATAAAAATCAAGTTGAAAAAAGAGCTTGTGAATCCCCCCCCCCCCCTTCAAAAAAAACAGAAGTTATTTGGCCAAACGCTTGTGAACTTCCTTAGAAGTTCACGATCCAAATTCTGGCGTTACTTCAGTGACAGAAAGAAAAGAATTGAGCAGATCAAACACGAGAGTTGTATCCTTAAAAAAGTTGAAGACTTAGCCGATACTTTTAATCGCTTCTTTCAGTCCGTTTTTTCGAAAGACCAGGGCGATAAGATAGGGGCATTCATCAGTAACAATGCAACAACCGCAACGGAATCTGTTATTATCAAACGCGAAGGTGTTTTTCAGTTACTGCTTGACCTAGATGCGAAGAAAGGAAGTGGTCTGGCTAACCTACCAACAGAGTTTCTCAAGAGATACGCAGAGTGGGTCTCGTTTTATTTAGAAATAATATTTGTGAAATCGGTTGAGATGCGATCACTTCCACAAGACTGGCGCAATGCAGTTGTAATTCCGAATTTTCAGAACGCTAACCGTTCGTTAGTAAATCATTACCGGCCCGTATCCTTGACGTTGGTTTGCTGTAAAGTTCTGGAACATATAATAGCCAAACATATTTTTAGTTTTCTTGATTGTAACCAGTTACTTTGCGCAAGCCAACATGGGCTTCGGCATGGTCTTTCTACTGTGATACAATTAGCTGAAACACTTCATGATTTCAATACAAAGAGCGATGCCCTTCTGCAGACTGATGTAACTTGAGTCGATTTTAGGAAAGCCTTTGATAAGGTCTCCCATCGTAAACTACTTAATTTTCAAGCTTGAAAGATTAGTAATAAGCGAGGAAGTATTAAAATGGATAGAGGCCTATTTATCCGCTCGTCAACAGGCTGTAAAAATTGAAAATTACACTTCAAGACCACTGACTGTGTACTCGAGCGTTCCCCAAGGATCTGATTTAGGACCAATTCTTTTTCTTATGTTTGTTAATAATCTATGTTCAATAGATGAGGCTCCTATTAAAATGAAACTTTTTGCAGATGACTGCTTGATTTATTCCCTAGTTGCTTGCGAAGGTGACTAAATTAATCTGAACAGGTGCTTACAGGCATAAGGTCAGCCGTGTATAATATGGGACATGAAAATAAACTATAGCGAGACGGCATTTACGCATATTCACTCTAGTGGGCGGGAATCGTCATTCATGTATCACATTGGAAGTCACCCTTTAAATAATGCCGCTTGTTTCAAATACCTAGGAGTTAGTATTATGCACACATTGAAATGGCACTCGCATATCGGTAACGTGTGTTCTAAGGCAAACAAAAAAACTGTATTTCTTAAAGAAAAAATTGGAACACGCCACACCGGATGTAAAACTAACAGCTTACAAAACATTCTTACGTCCAGTCTTAGAGTACGCTAGTATTGTGTGGTCACCTCACCAGAAGGTGTTGTGGACAAAAATTGAAAGAATACAAAAATTAGCAGTCCGTTTCAAATGCGGTAGATACCGACGCACACACTCAGTCACAGCTTTCTTAAAATCCTGTGAGCTTGAGTCTTTGGAATATCGCAGGCGCAAACATCACCTCAAATTTCTTTTTAAGATGGTAAGCAGGCAAACAAAAATAAATAAGGATCTATATCTTCAGCCACTGAAAGGCAATGTGATCGTCTTAATAATAGTAGAGCAATTCAGCCTTATTTCACACGCACGAATGCTTTCCGCCACTCCTTTTTCCCAGACACAATAGATATTCGGAATAGTTTACCCAATGCGGTTGTACAACAAACAACATCAGTATATTTTCAAAATGCATTAGACAGTTTTCTTTGTAGTGATGCGTGCTAAATTCTGTTGTGAGCATTTATTTGCTGATTTTTATGTGTATAGTCATTGTTGTTTGTTTCCTACTTTTCTGTTGTAATTAAATATTTCGTATTTATATGTGCCTTTGAATTTTTCTTTTTTGTGCGAACGTTACGTACTTTGTGACACCCTCCCTGTAATGACCCCAGGCATGGGGTGGACACTATCAAATAAATAAAAATAAATATATATGGACAGAAGATAATACTTAAGGGCTCTTTTTTCCGCGATCAACACAATATTATGAAGATCTATCAGACAATAATGCCAAGGAAAGTATAGGGGAAAGGAAAGCAGGGAGGTTAACCAGATGCCAATATCCGGTATGCTACCCTACACTGGGGTTGGGAAATAGGAGGCTCAAAGAGAGAGTTAAAAAATAAATAAGAGGAAAACACGGACACACATGCACACACAAAATACGTCCACTTAGAGGTGTTCCGACAGGCCAGTAGTTTGCAAGAAGCCCAGATAGCGCTTGCACGGCCTTCTGTGATGATGAGTCATGACGATGGCAGAGTATACTTTCTTCTGACAGTGGCTGGTCATCTAACTTGTTCAGTGTATTAGAAAAGTACAAGGAGGTTCTGTACTATGTCTTCTGGAGTGGAGGTGCGCCCCGATAAGTGACGCCGGTCACCGCCATATTGGAAAAGGAAAGACTCGAAGCAGACGACAAAGTGCGCTTCGTAGCTCCGCCCTCGCAGTGGCCTTTGGAGACTGTGACATGATTTTGTAAAGCAGTTAAAGACTTTACAAGGCCATGGTGACGTCGTGCGTCGCTTATGGTTGCGTAAATCGCATCAAGAAGACGCCTGGGATCACTTTTCACGTGTAAGTATTCTCGCTTCGTTCGCGGCCGATCGCCTGTTTTTTTCGCGTATTCTGTTAAATTAGAAACAATATCAAAGGCACGCATTCGTGTAATACATGCGTATAGCTGTATGGAAGGTAACTTGAAGCTTTAAATGCTCGCTGACACGACGTTGTCCATGAGTTTTAAGTTTATGGACGAAGCACTTGCGGTCTGTGGCTGCACGTATCAAACATTGGAATGAGTAGGACGTCTGAATGCCCTTTGAATTCCAGGTTTTCTGGTGTTGTCTTACAAGGCAAGACTGACGGCGTGCATGCATATTTTTTGGTGAGTGAATATCGAATTCGGTGCATGTTTATCGAGGAATTTGCAAACGTAGAGAAGATTTCTATGCCGTGATTATCCGTGTTACATGTTTCTGAAAAACAGTGCACTGCGTTCTGCCTGGGAACGTGCTGTTCGAAGAAATAGTTGGAGGGCTCTGGACGGTGACCACCTCTGTTCTATTCACTCCGAAGAATGCTGCTTCGACAGAACGGGGAGACAACCAGACTGCGGCCATGCAGTGCACCTTCGATTTTTCCTGCTTTCCGAGCCCATCTGCAAAAACCTCTTAGTTTCTACCTTCTTGACATAGCTTCAATAGGATCTAGTGACTAAAATAAGCAATTGCGTCTAAAACAAGACGAGACATCTTTGAAATCCGTTCTAATTTGCCGACAAAACGGAAACCAAAACGCTGATAGACGAAGTTGCCAAAATGATCGAGTGAGTGGCGTTATATCAAACATCGAGCTACCTCGTTTCTAGGCTCTGGAGGCTGCACTTGCCATGACAACACACGTCGCCAACGGAAGTTGATAAACATTGTGCATAACGAATGCACCTGCAATCATTCTTATTAACGGTTCATTTGGGGTACGTCTCCTGGAGTTTTGTCGGTTGCACGGAACATTGCTGCTTCGGTTTTGGTTCCGCCTGTAAATTGGTTAGAAGGTTAGAATTAGATAACTATAGAAACATTACTGGTGACTCCCTTTTTACTTAAGTACCTCTCTTTTCTAACTCTAACTTTAATTATTTCAACTTCCTTATATATATTCTCTGGTAATCTGCCAACACACACACACAAGCACATTCATGAAAGAGGCGAGCAAATGTCGCGTTTCCCTTGATCTTGAGTATCTGCAGGCACATTTCTTAAAACACCCAGTATATACTACAACCCTTTTGTACCGCAATAATGCACCAGCAAGCTCGATATGCAAATTATCCCACGACAACAGATTGATCTGAAAGCGTGCTGTTGACAATGGTTGCATGAAATAATTTGTTTCATTAACAAGAAGTGGCGATTATTCATTGTTGTAACCTAAAAGTGGTTTCCATCTCATTTATTTATCGTGGAACTGCAAACCGACGCGCGCGACGCGCGTATTCCATAGCGGTCTATGGCGGTTCCGCCCTGTTTTTCCTCTAGCAATATGGCCGCTGACGGCTTCACTTGCTCCCGTTGGCGACGGCCGGGACTGCCACTCCAGAGGTTCAATCGAACCTCTTTGGAAAAGTGTTGTCTTTCTAGGTTGTATTACGGGCAGTCACACTGGACGTGTCGAATTGTCTCTTCGTCTCCGCGGTGTGCACAGGCGGTGTTGTCGGCCATCCCTATGCGGAATGCGTACGCACGGGTAAACGCAACTCCCAACCACAGTCTGCACAGAGCAGTAGCGTCACCTCGTCGAAGTTTTGCTGGAAGCCGCAAGCTTAACGTAGGATCAAGGGATCGTAATCTTGCATGCATAAAAAGAGGCTCATTACAAAGTGACATGGAGCGTTGGCGAGCAAGCACGCGGAGCCTCCTAGCAACGTCCGTCCTAGAGAGAGGTATTGGCTTGTCCTTGGCTTTTTTATGGGCTGAACGGGCAGATTTATCAGCCCGTTTATTACCGATAATTCCACAGTGGCTAGGCAACCACAGAAATATAACGTGGTGCCCTTTCTCTGCTACATGGTGTAGCATTTCTGCTGTCTCAAGTACCAACTGCTCGTGCGGACCACGGCGTAGATTTGATAGAAGTGACTGCAGTGCCACCTTGCAGTCGCATAAGATCGTCCACCGTTGCTTGCTTTGATCGCTAAAAGAACGCAACACGGCGCGAAGCGCTGCAAGCTCCACTGCCGTTGATGTGACTGCATGAGCTCTCCTGAATTTGATGGTTGGAGCATGCGTTGGAATAACGACCGCCACTGCTGAGCTGTTTGGCAGGACGGTGCCGTCGGTGTAGACGTGGGTGCAGTCTTGTTACTTCTCGTACAGCAGAAGTAAGGCGAGCTGCTTGAGGGCTGGTATTCACAAATCTCGTTTCTTCTGGATGCCTGGTATTGTCAGGTTGATGAATGGCTGTTTGAGGTACCATGGAGGAACTGAAGGCCTCGCCACGGGTGTAAAGCCAGTTGGTAAAGAGCATGGTGGTAGAGAGTCACCATCTGCAGTTACCGTTCGACAAAAGAAAGTATGAGGCCTATCCCCTGGTAGATAGGCTAAGTGGGGATGGGGAGTCCGGGCCACATGCCTTATGTGTGTTCTCAGAGCTTCAATTTCAATAAGGGTCTGCACGAGGTGTCTTTGGCTAAAGCTATATTCGCCACTGTTGAGGCACCCTGAGGCAGACCTAGACAGATTCGAAGCGCCTGTGTCTGAACGCTTTGTATCATGTGTCGGCCTGTTTTGCTGGCGTTTGATAATGCCGGCAGACTGTATCGTAGAAAGCCAAGGAAAAGCACCCTGTAAAGTCGTAACGTAGAATTGGGCTGCATTCTCCAAGTCTTTCCAGCGAGAAACTTGAAAAGATAGCATAGGCCCACCAATCGCTTTCTTTTTCAAATACGCCACATGAGGGCTCCATGATATGATTCCGCCTATTACGACACCCAGTAACTTGTGGGATCGCTAATATGGTGCATTTTGACCATTAATCGACACTCTGTAATTCCGTCATGGGTTTGCTCGTAAATGCCAGAAGAGCGCACTTTCTGGAGGAAATTTACAGGCCTCGATTACGGACGCACAAAGCAGTTACCAGAGTGAATTGTAATGCAGATGCGAAGAAAGAAAGGTGGGTGAAACGATAACTTGCCTTGGGCAGGAACCGAACCTGCAACCTTCAAATAACGTGTTCGATGCTGTACCAACTGAGCTACCACGCGGGCTATCTCCTCAGCCACTTTATATATATATATATATATATATATATATATATATATATATATATATATATATATATATATATATATAGTGTATACCTAAGGGCTCGTTTTTCATTGTTTTGACATAATATTAATTAGATCTAACAGAACGCGTTATTCGAAGGTCGTAGGTTCGATTCCTGCTCACGGCTGGTTATTTTTTTCACTCACTTTTCTGTCTTCTTATTTACATTACATTTGTTCTAATAACTTTCCCTATACATTCCTTGGCATTATTGTCTGTTAGATCTCATTAACATATATATATATATATATATATATATATATATATATATATATATATATATATATATATATATATATATATATATATATATATATATATATATATATTGTAATGATAATAAATAGTGGGGCTCAGGCAAGGGCGCAGGCAGGGTGACGGAAGCCGAGGAAGACGAAGCAGAATAAGAACAGCCGGCCTGCAGCAAAGGCGTTGTCTCTTATTTCTCGTCGTTACAATGGCGCAGTCGACGAAGAAAACGGCTTACGTCTCGGTTTCGTCATCCAGAACGCCCGCCGACGTGCAGCCGCGGTAAGCGTCGCTTGAGGACGGCGTCAAGCCCTCCTCGGCAGCTGTTTACTGACACCACCGTTCGGGGACGGCGTCAAGGCCTCCTCGGCGGCTCCAGCACCCGTTACCGGTACCAGTTCACGATAAGGAACGCCGTCACGCTTCTTCGCTGATGGAACCCGCAAGGCGTCCGTCGCGGCCAGCATCGATCCCAGCACCGACGGATGGCGTCCAGGCCTCCGTTGTGGTTCCGGGAAACTTGTCCTGGGACGCGACACGTCGCGGCAACCATGCGCACGGGCCTCTCTCACCTAGGGATGGCGTACATGCCTCCTCCATACCTGGCAACCTGTCGGCGCTTCAAGCACCCACCGTGTACGGCGTCGAGGCCTACCCGGCGGCGCAAGACCGCTTCATCTACGCCACAGTACCAGGTCACAACTCATCACACGGGTTCCGCTTGCCTGGGAACGTCGTTGACGCTTCCAGCGCCCTGGAACCCATGTCCACGATTCCTACCACAGCTGGATCTCCAAGGGACGCCGTCCACGCGTCCTTGGTCAGCAATTGTACCACCTCGAGTACCGCAGTCACTGTATCCTCCGCAGAGGCGGGCCTTGGCTCTTCGTGCGGATCACACGACAGCGCAGCGGAGCTGCAGCATACCATCGCGCAACTCCGCGTCACGACCAACGCCCTCATAGCGTCGAGCTCCCAGCTATGTCCTGCCATCTTGCCAACATTGTGCGCACTCAATGCCATGTTGGCTGCGGCCGCCTCACAAAACTTCGAGGTAAGCTCGCCCGAGAACCGTCGCAATCTCGGGCGTTCTCTCACGGAGGTATCAGAGCAAGTGAACTGCTTGGCGTGGGCACATTTCGGAGTTTTGCCCGCAGTCCCGCCATCGCCGATTTCCTTCGAGCTACCGGAGTTTCGCGGCTTCCAGGACGATGCCAAGGAATGGGTGGCAACCGTCAACGCTGTCGGAGATCACGCAGCGTGGACGGACCAAAAGAAGTGGGGCATGGCCATAGACCGCCTTCGGAATGCTGCCGCGGCTTGGCATCGATACGAAGGCGTGCGGCAGACATCCTGGGTGGACTGGAGTGACAAGCTCATAGCTGCTTTTGGACGGAGTCACCATCACCTCTCCACGACCACCCAGTCTTACGCGACCGCTACCGAGAATAGATCCCAGAAGGAGACCACCCTCGCGGCTTCAGCTGTATTTTGCAGCTTCCCGACAGCCAATTTAACCACCTACCCTGGGACGAACAACCCTACAGTGTTGACCCTCACTTCGAAGCGACATCTCCTGATATCACGTCAGTCTGTGGCCGAGTGTGCGGACGTCTGCCACACGCTAAGCGCCGCCTCCTTCA